>NW_005842066.1:439562-475650 GCF_000455745.1 Alligator sinensis | reverse complement strand
AAGAGTGCTGGGGTCAGATGACCCCAGCCAGATGCCCATCTAGCTTTCTTTTAAAGATCCCCAAGGTAGAGAAGAGCACCACCTCCCTTGGAAACTCATTCTAAATTTTGGCTACCCTTACCATGAAGTTTTTCCTGATATCTAGCCTAAATCTGCTCTCTGTCAGTTTGTGACCATTGTTCCTTGTTACCCCAAGAGCTACCCTGGTGAACAGAGCATCTCCGATCCCTTGCTGCGTCCCCCCTAATGAATTTGTAGGCGGCCACAAAATCACCTGTCAGCCTTCTCTTGCGGAGGCTGAAGAGGTCCAGGTCCCTCAGTCTCTCCTCATAGGGTTTGTCCTGTAAACCCCGTACCATACGAGTGGCCCTCCTTGGGACCTTCTCGAGTCTATCAACATCCTTCTTGAAGTACGGTACCCAAAGCTGGATGCAGTACTCCAACTGCAGTCTGACCAGTGCCGCATAGAGGGGAAGTATCACTTCCTTGGACCTATTTGTCATGCATCTGCGGATGCATGATAAAGTGAGGTTAGCTTTGATGATTTCATCACACTGACAAAATTAGTTAATTTTGGAACTGCAAGCTGCATTACCAGTCAGTTTCAGTTAATCTTAACCCCCTTCATCCCATCTTCCCCCACACCAAAAATAATAATTTAAAAAACTACCCAGTACATCCTACCTGCTCAATGAGGTGTGTAGAAAATGTAGTAAAGATTTTGGTCAGTTGCTTTTCAGGTTTAACCATGGTTTATATGTGCGTGTCAGAACTATCCAGAAATTTACCAATCATAAGCTTTTAACAATCTTAAGGTTAAAATAAAAAATAATGTGAATATTAAAGTACAGATAACGCACACTTAAGAAACACAAACAACCTTAATTCACATAATGTAATGATAACACAAGGAAAAATAAATGTCTACTTTTCCACCCAAAAGTCAGTTTGATCTAATTTGGCAGCATTGATTGTAACTCTATAAATCTCATATACTAATGATAATCATAATAATAATCATCATCATAGAAAATTAGGCTTGGAAGGGACCTCAGGATGTTATCTAGTCCAAACACCTGCTCAAAGAACAACCAGCCCCAACTAGATCATCCCAGCCAAAGCTCTGTCTTATCCGGGTCTTAAAAACGGACAAGGATGGAGCTTCCACCACCTCTCTGGGTAACCTGTTCCAGTGTTTTACTACCTTCCTAGTGAGAAAATTCTTCCTAATATCTAACCTAAACTTCCCTTGCTGCAACTTGAGATCATCGCTCCTGTTCTGTCTTCTGTCACCACTAAGAACAGTCTAGCTCCATCCTCTTTCAAATCCCCCTTCAGCTAGTTGAAGGCTGCTATTGAATCCCCTCCTAGTGTCCTTTTCTCTAGACTAAATAAGCCCAGTTCCTTCAGTCTTTCCTCATAAGTCAGCACCCTCCCCATTTTTGTTGCCCTCTGCTGGACTCTCTCCAATTTGTCCACATTCTTTCTGTAATAGGGGGCCCAAAACTGGATGCAGTACTCCAGATGTGGCCTCACCAGTGCTGAACAGAGGGGAATAATTACTGGACCTATTGGCAACATACCTCCCAATGCAGCCTAGGATGCTTTTTAGCCTTTGAAAGAAGGGCACACTGCTGGCTCATATTCAGCTTATTGTCCACTGTAACCCCCCAGTCCTTTTCTGCACAGCTGCTGCCTAGCCAGTCATCCCCCAGCCTGTACTGGTGCATGAGATTGTTCTGTCCTAGGTGCAGGACTTGGCACTTGTCCTTGTTAAACCTTATGAGGTTCCTTTTGGCCCAGTCCTTCAATTTGGGGTAGGTCACTCTGAATCCTAGCCCTACCCTCCGGTGTATCTACTACTCTCCCCAGCTTAGTGTCATCTGCAAACTTGCTGAGGGTGCACATTATGCCATCTTCCAGGTTGTTGATGAAGACATTGAACAAAACCAGCCCCAGGACCAACCCCTGGGGCACTCCACTTGACTCCAGCTGCCAACTAGACATTGAGCCTTTGATTACTACTCTCCGAGCTCAATGCTCTAGCCAGTTTTCTATCCACCTTACAGTCCATTCATCCAGCCTGTATTTCCTTAGCTTGCCTGCGAGAATGTTGTGGGAGACAGTATCAAAAGGCTTGCTAAAATCAAGATGCACCACATCCACTGGACTCTCCCCGCATCCACAGAGCCAGACACCTCATCACAGAAGGCAATCAGGTTGGTCAGACATGACTTGCCCATGTTGAATCCATGCTGACTGTTCCTAATCACCTTGGTAGATGTTCAGAGTAAATCAAGGAAAATAATTGTTCTCCTCTGTTCTGCACTTGTGAGGCCACATCTGGAGTACTGTATCCAGTTTTGGGCCTTCCACTATAGAAAGGATGTGGACAAGTTGGAGAGACTCTAGTGGAGGGCAGTGAAACTGGTCAGGGGGCTGGGACATATGACTTCTGAGGAGAGGCTGAGGGAACTGGGCTTATTTAGTCTGCAGAAGAGAAGAATAAGGGAGGATTTGATAGCAACCTTTAACTACTTGAAGGGTGGTTCCAAAGAAGATGAAGCTAGACTGGTCTCAGTGGTGACCGATAACAGAACAGATAGCAGTGGTCTCAGGGGATAAGTACAGACATTCAAAAAGCCTTAGCCTGAATGGATTTAATCTTTACAGTTTAGTCTAACCTACATAGATTGAAGCAAGAAGCAAGTGAATAGACATAGAAGCTGGGGGTGGTGCTAGAGCAAGCTCTCCTTTCCCTTCAGTGGTGGCTGGAAGGCTGGAGGGAAGCTGAGTTGAGAGGGGGGTGTGGCCAGCCCCAGCAGGCTACTGAGTATGATTGGGGAGGTGTTTAAATCCCTACCCTGGCCTGCAGCGACACCAGCTGGGATGTGCCTGGAGGGGGAAAGGGGAAGCAGCCTGTACCAGGTTGGTCCCCTGGTGGCAGGGGGAGTGGCCAGTTGGCGGTCTGGGATTAAACCCCCCTGCCTCCCCTCTCCCACTGGCATGTGACCCCAGCCGAGGTCTGCCTGTCTCCCCCCCTACCCTACTTGCTGCTCAAGCGGTGCGGGGGGTATGAGCGGCGGGGGAGCACAAACATCTTGCAGCCTGGGCAGCACTTCAGGCTTGGGGAGGAAAGGGGATTAAACTCCCCTGCCCCCCCATATTCCCTCTGGCACTGGACCCCAGCCGTGGTCTCCCAGCTTTTCCTGCCTGCTGGCTGCTTGAGCAGTGGGGAGCCAGGCACTGGCCTAGTGCTGCCCCCTTCCCCTGAGGTGCTGCCCGAGCTGCCAGCTGGCCATGCCCCCTGCCACTCAAATAAGTGGCTAGTGGTGGGGGGGGAAGGTTGGTAGACCCCAGCTGGGGTTCTGTGCTGGTGGAAGAGGGAAGGTGGGGGGGATTTAACCCTCCTCCCTCCCCTCCCCCTGAGCCTGCTGTCACACCCTGTCATTCACTCCGCTGCAGCAGGGAAAAATCTGGCAGGGTCTGCTTCACCCCAGGCAGGCAGCAGTGTTTCCTCTAAGGTTTAGCAATCTGTGAGCAATCCTGTCTGGGAGCACGCGGGTATCTCAGTGTGCCACCCCGCCACCCTCCTGTAGCAGCCTGTGGCTCAGTTGGGGTGGGTGGCAAGCGGCTGGACGTGAAGCTGGCGGTGGCAGTGGGGGGGAGTGTTGGTACCCCCTTGCTATGGCACTGGGTATCCCCTCCCAGGCCGGTACCCGGGGGCCATGACCCCCTGCTACTCCCCCATCTGTACACTACTCACTATACACTACTGTGTGCACAACATTAAAAAGTTACTGTGCAGTGTGATTTTTTTTTTTTGTTTGTTTTTTTTGTTTTTTTTTATTGTGCGTGGCCATGCATGCATGCATCTTAGGGGGAATGCTGCTTGGCAGACCAGGCTGTGTCCCCAGCTGGGTTTCCCACCGTCACTTCCTTGTCAGCCAGCCCTCACTGCTCTGGCTGGAGGGCAGGGGGGGCATGGCAAACCCTGCTCTGCTTGAGCAGACAGCACAGCCCAGCTCAGCCCAGGGCTGCAAAGTATCCTGGGATGCTGGGAGACTGTCTTTAACATTTAATTTGAACCAGGAAAAGGGCTGGGACAGAAGTTCCGTAAACCGGTTTGACCTAAATCAGCTAAGTCTGATTCAACCAGGTTTATCTTGAACTAATTTTGGTCATTTTGAAACTGCTTTATGTGTATTGAACTTCTGTTCTGTTACAGATTTAAACCAGTTTCTGATCACTTAAACCAGTTTATGTGCAACTTCTGTTCCTAACTCAGTTGCAGCAAGGGAGTTATAGATTACATATTAGGATACTTTCTCATTAGGAGGGTGGTGAAGCACTGGAACAAGTTTCCTAGAGAGGTTTTGGAATCTCGGTTCTTGGAGGTTTTTAAAGACCTGCTCAGCAAAGCCCTGGCTAGAATGACCTAGTTGGTGATGATCCTGCTTCGAGCAGGGGGTTGGGACTAGATGGCTTCCCGAGGCCCCTTCCAACTCTAATTTTCTATGATTCTGTGATTCTAAATCCCATTATGGGACCATAGCTTTTTCTCACTGGTATGCTGGAGGGATTTAGTAACTACTGAAGATACAGGATATCCTTAAGTTATTATTAGCTTGCATTATCAAAATAGGCATATATTTTTTTTTTCAGCATTATTTGAGTATAGGAACCTCTGAGAAAATTTGAAACATGAATATTTATTAAAATTGTAAAACTTGCTAGTTTAGGTTTGTATTCTCAATTTCTATTTTTCACTTTGTTGTTTTAAATAAAGTTGTATCCCTTTGCTCATTCTCTACTTGAATCATCAGCAAAATCAGAAATCCATAAACATGATTGAATTCGTATAGTAGAAATCTTGCGTCTGTCAGCAGAACTTCATGTGGGTTCCAGAGTCTGTTGGATGTGATTGGAGCTTTAGCTTTTAAGTTAGCATTGTGACTTCACTACAGCACAGGCAAGTGGTAGGGAGGGCATGGCAGGTGGCAAATGGTCCCCCCTGAGATTGGCCCCTGACTCAGCACTACTCAGGGTGGGGGAGTTTTTTGCCATGCGGGCTGGAGGTGTGTTGGGGGGGGGGGGGGGGGTGTGGGGGGGGGGGGGGGGGGGCACTAAGCTGTGACACAGAAGTATGAGAGTGGATATAAGCCACCCCCAGGCCCACCCACAAATTGTGCCCCCCCAGACTCAGGAGGCACCAGTCACCCCTGCAATACAGTATCAAGTGGGAAAAGAAGATGAATTAGGGAGTACCAAATTGAACAGTTTCCTTTGATAATTAGAATAGTGAAAGTAAATTATGCCAAAAGCAGGATAAATTTTCACCTTTATAGGCTGATGAAGTCAGGGAAGCAGAGGAAAGCAAAGCAGTTAACCTACTGAGGGACAGGGCTTATAAAACCTAATCTAGGTCATAGAATAATAATCTTGGTATAGACCATACTTAACATAATCCGGTCTGTGGAAGATTTCTTGTTTTGCAGTTTCCTGTTCATTTTTAATGTCCCTAGTGGGTTAACTATTTTGGTTTTTTCTCTTTCCTACCCACCTTGCCTTTCCTAGCAGTTCTCTCTTTTTTCCTCCTCCTTTTCCTATCTTTTGTATTCTAATCGCTGCTTCCTGTTTAGCAGCTCTGCTTCCTGCAGTTTTTTCACAACATCTGATGAGGCAAGCCCTCTGCTTACGAAAACTTATGCTATAATTTGTATCAGTTGGTCTATAAAGGTGCAAATCTACCCTGTCTTCTGCCTAACTTTAGACTAGCACAGCTAACTACCTCTCTGCTGATGAACAGTAAATTATGACATTGAACTTTTCTCTTTGTCCATGTCTTGGATTCTTAAGGTATTTTCTTGCACAGTGGAATACTTTTTATTGAATTGTTTAAGCATTGCCAAATACTTGAAAACAACAAGATTTTTAACACTTGAGATTCTTGCTATTATGCAGAAAACTTTTTCTTGGGGACAAACGTGCTGGAAATCCTTGCAAGGCACCTGTGTCCTCTTTTTATATGAGATATCACTTAAAAATATTTAATTGAGCAATATGATTTCCTGAAGGATTTCAGAAGTCAGTTTGGAAATATAATTGTACTTCTGTGTATAAGAATTGCCTATCCAGTAATTTACTACTCATACATTAACTCACGTAACAGTAATTTTGAAATATTTTTACAGATAGCAGCCCTGAAACTCTTGAAGCACATAAGATTAAGACATCATTCTTCACGTACCCTACCTTGACAGAGATATGCAGGAGATTAGTTAGTCAGTACTTCCTGCTGGCAGAGGAAGAGTTGACAATGTGGGAAGAGGATCCGGAAGGCTTTAGTAAGGAACTATACTGTATTTTCAGTCTAACTTTTATTTAGGTGCTTAGTATATCCACAAAATACCCGCTGTTAAAATGCATAGAGAAAGCCTTTGACAGTCTTCTCTATGGAGTCTTTCTGTGTAGATAAATATTATATATTTGCTTAAAGATTTTTCTCACAAACTGATATATTCAGTAGCCCAGAATTTTTGTTTTTTTTATTGTTTAAATTCAATTAATATTTTTAAACTACAAAGGAAATAGTGTTTTAATGTAATGTGCTTTCTTTTTTCTTTATGAATTGTAGCTGTAGAAGAAACAGGAGGAGATTCTTGGAAATACAGTCTTCGAGTAAGTATTTTAGTTTGAACAAAGCAAGATGAGTTTTAAAAAATGAGAGTGGCTTTGTGATGGAACCTGTATCCAGTGGTTCTGTTGCGCCCTCTAGTGGACACATGACTCCTGCCTCCTCTGATTCCTTGGGGTGCCCTTCTGTACTGCTTACCTGCCATGCCTTGATGTTGTTCTAAACAAAAGTTTGGGAGGCTGCCCTGAAGTCCAGAAGGAGTCCAGTCCACTGCCAGTCTGCCTTTGTTCAATCCGTCACAGCCCTTCCAGCCCTATTCGTGCCCTAGGACACTGGGTGCCTTAAGGGCTGTTTTTGTGGCCTCCATCTGCCCCTTTAGTCACGCCCATGCCTCACAGATGGTACACAATACCTTTTCTGAGGTGGTGCCTGGCTCCACCTCAGTGTTTGGCCTTCTCGGGCCTCGAAACCTTTGTAGTGGCTTTGACTTTACCGGCTTTGGCCTCTTTTCTTTAACTGTGAGCCTTTTAGCCTAGGCCCACTGCACCAGACGTTGGCTTCTGGGCTCTAGTCTCAGCCTTGCCCCTTTTTGGGCTCTGGGCCCCTGGCTCTGTTCTCTCCCCTCCTGGGCTCAGAGCCCCCTCTGGTCCTAGTCTAGCCTTTCTTAGGCTCTGTGCCCCCTTGTCCCAGTCTTTGTCCTTCTCAGGCTTCAACTCTGGCCCTCTTGGCTTCAGGCTGCCTCTGTTGCTCCACACAGGCACGGCCTTGGCCCTCTCGGCCTCAGGCTACCTACATCTTGCACCTCAAACCTCAGTGTGCCCCTTGGGCACCTCCTGTAGCCTAAACCTCGGTGTGGTACTCAAGCACCCCACTTTGTCCCCTCTTCACCCCTTACAGCCACAAGCCAGTCCACCAGTTATAAATTAGGAAGAAAAAGGTGAGCTACCGCTTTAACGAAAACCTTCCCTACTCTGGGTAAACAAACATTTAATAGATTTTATAGACATTAGGGGCTGGAAGGGATCTTGTGAGATCATTGCGTCCAGTAGCCCTCATGCCTTAGGACTCTCACCTCTGTGCCTTCAGGGCACCTCAACACCTGCCAGGAGATTCTCATACAGCTGCTGTCTCCAGACAGCTTGGTTTCCATCAGAGCACCAGTTCTCTTCCATTTCTTCCCAAGTGTTCAGCTTTTCTACTGCTGGAGTGCAGCCCTATCTGAGTCAGGTGACTCACTAGGCTGTACAGATGTTTCCCTTCGGCTCTAATGGGCAGCTTGCTCCTGTACATTGCAGCTTAAGTCTGCTGCATGCAACCCTTGCTTTAGCTGCCTGTCTGCCTACTCAGCAGACTAGCCTGCTGTGCTTTCCTCTTCTTTAGTAACAGGAGCCTTTGTTTCCCTGTTACAGGCTCTTTAACTCCGTGCTGAATGAACAAAAGTAACAATATAATCAGTTTTTTAAGCTATCAACTAATATTCACTACTTTTAAAATAATCTTAGATATGCAGGTACTGCTTCCTTGCGCTCCCCTTATGCCAGTTTGAGTCCCGGGGGCTTGGTGCTGGTATTGGGTCCTGGAGCACAGTGCCACTTCCACCAGGTCCTACGTGCTGGGATTGGGTGCTGAATTCAGCTCATGGGACCCGTGCCTCCCCTTCGGTCTGGAGATTTGGTAGCAGGCGAGCAGTTTCACCAATCCCTACAACCAAATTTCCAGACCAATGGGGAGCCCTGTGGGCCAGATGACATGGTGTTACAGGCTGGAGGTTGAGCATCGTTTTGTATAGAATTATATTAAAATACGAACTACTAGGAAATCTAAAAGGGATGAAGGCTGGGATTAGGACATGGTTACGTGACACACTGAAGTTATCAGTAAGTGCAGATAAAAAGTTTATTCAGAATGTTTTTATGATATAATATTTACTTGACTATAAGGCCACCTTGAATTTAAGATGACCCCCAATTATTAGATTCTATGTATGGAAAATGTATAAATTTGTTAGTTACAGCTACAGAATCTAAATATCAGAAGTTTGCCTTGAATTGTTCTCCCGCCCACTGTTACAGCAGGGAAAATAAATCTGGGAGGGTCAGGTGCCCCCCTTGCCCTCTACCCCCACAATTTCTTCCTCCTGCAGCCATTTTCCCACCCCCTGCCTTAGCGTCAGACCCTGTTCTTGCTGAACTTATGGAAACGAGGGGCAATTCTGAAAGCACTGACTTTGAAATAAACATATAGGCAAATTACTGTGGGTACTCATAGACTTAGTTCATCCATAATTGTTGCAGTTTACCTTTTTTTGAAACTGCTGCAAGTTTTAACTCAGGTACTCTATAAACATACTTTTAAGCTGCACTTTTGTATCAACTTATATGTAGCACTTTTGTTGTATCAACAAACTATGCATGATATTACTCTGAAGCCCAACAGCTCTTTGGGCTGGGCCCCAGCAGAGTCTACAACGTTTCAAGCCATGGTAATCCTATAGCTCAACATTCAGTATGTGTATGTACTCCAGATCCCCCCCCCCCCAAAGGATCTATGTGCAAATTAGCGCCCCCCCCACTCATGACTTGCACTGGGTGTTCTTGTCATGAGTTGTGGGATCCTTAAAAACTTTAGATGCAGATGCAGGGCAACCTGGTTTGGCTTTACCTCATGGTGGGCAGGGTCACACTAATCATCAGGGATCCTGGTTTTCCCTGATTTAAACAAAAAAAATCCCCAATTTTTGGATTTAAAAAAGTAACCCCAAATTTATGTTTTTCATAATTAAGATGAAACTCCACTTTATGTATATATAGATATATATAGATATTTGTGAGTTTCATTTTAATCATGGAAAAATATGGATTTTGGGATACATTTTTAATCTGAAAATTGGAGATTTTCTTTTTTATCAGAGAAAACCAGGATCCCTGCTAATGATGTGACAGATTGAGAGAGGAGGTGACAGAAGAATTCTGGGTGAGCTGTTTGGGGCCCCATTTTTTATGTTTGCCAGACATTTAAGGCTAGTGAAGAAGCAGGAATAATTGGAAATGGGAAACAGCAGTGGAAATGAAGAGGGAATTGAAAATGTATTCTATGTAGTGGGTCACCATGACTTGAAAGAGTTGGCACTGAGGGGGACTGAGTGCAATAGGCACTATCGTATATCTTATTCAGATGGGCTCTACTAACCTAAAAACAAAAACTTGTGGGAGGTTCCCTCAGTATGTTTGCACAATATTGTTTTATAGTCATGCTCAGTGTCGGCTCCATTTAATCAGCTTCATAATTGGTTTGCATTACTCAACATTTGTTTCTTTTGACAGCAGTTTAATGTAGATAATGTATTGAATGAGGTTTCCTTGTAGGCAAATGTAAGACGAGGAGCTGTTTTCCCCATGCTGATTGGGAGAAACAACCTCATTGTATATTCAAGTAAATATGATATGATATTTTTTGCTACCTTCTCTACCTCAGCTCTTAACAGAATCCGGTTATTATTCCTGTTTTACAATTCATTCCTAAATTTAAAAGATCGTTCTGTGAAGCAGTATCACCATACAGATATTTACTTGTCTTTCCAAAAGAGATTCTGTGGCTGTTTGACTTTCTTACCCACCAAGTCTCCCTCTTCATGTTACATTTATCACGCAAGTACTGGGTTAATTATGCAATTAATGTAGACCAGCTACATTATTTAAGTTAACTATTTAACTAGCACATCGTAAAAAGGTTCATCCAGCTATAATGGGGATGGGCAAAATATAGCCCTCAGGCCAGATCCCCGAGCTGTTGCGGGTTGTGGGGGAAGGGGGGAGCCGGGGGACAATGACAGGTGGGCTGACTTGACCTGCAACTGTTCACTAAAACTCTCTAAATGGCCCTCCAACCAAAATAATTGCCCACCCCTGAGCTATGAAGTTATAGCTGGAAAATGTGTACTAATTTTATAACTGGTTTCTATCCAGCATTTATTTGCATATGTAGCCATAGCTATACCCCTGTGGCTGGGATCAGCTATACCCCTATCAGCTGATAGGGCTCCCACCCATGGGGTGCACCATGTGCTATGGCAGCTGGGAGTCACGCAGCTGAGGGGACTCCCAGCCATGGGATCATGTTCCTGGGCTCCCTCTACACTGGCTGTTATGGTATGTTAAGATCTGATGCTGGATCCCACAGTTACATCTCTTGCCGTGTACATGTGGTATGGCAGGAGGTGCAATTGCGTGAATTGTGTGTTAGCTTCTATTGCACGTTTACCAGAATATCTAGAGGAGGGCACAAGATAAAGATTTATGCCATACCTGGTCCAGAGCCATTTTATTTGGCTTGAGGAGCTAGGAGACTGCTGCAGCCTTTTGGCAGTGGTGGACTTCAGTAGCATTTTGGTGACACTGGGCTTCTGTGTATGGCTTAAGCAGCAGGAGGTTTTACCCTGCTGGGGAAGCTGCAGCAGTGGCAGTGTGGGGGAGAGTAGTGACTATGGCTGTGGCAGTGGCAGTGCAGGCCAGGTTGGAAGTGGTCTATGCTTGGAGCTAAACTCTATGAAAGCTGCCCCTTGCTCTAAAATGTTGCCTGTTCCTGCTCCAAGGGTGTTTGTTGATGTGTTTCTATAGTTAAGATTAGGTGTCAATGTAGTTATGTTTTCTTTGCCTTCTGGCAAAACGAATTTTATTTGCAAGCAACATTTTTAGATAGAGCAATGGTAGGCTTAGTATCTTGAATGCCTTCCTTGCTAAAGGAGTCTTGTCACCCTGTACAGGAATGCTAAAATGGCTTGGTCCACGTTTTTGAGTTCACCACCACCCCGCCCGCAGTGCCTGGCCCCCCCCCCCAACCGCGCAGTGCTGGTAAATAACAGACTGAGCTGACTTTGCTACCTGTGATAGAAGGCAGTAATTTACAAGTGCTTCTCCAAAAGATCCAAATTCAAGGGTCCAGTCAGGCATCATTGGACTTGGGTAGACTATCCAGCCTCTGGGCGCGTTGTGCTTCACACTGATTTCCTAAGCCACTTTTTAAAGTCCTGTTCAACAGCTGTAAAGGTGATACCCTTACAAAGGAACTTTAAAAACTGGTTTGTGGTCCCTGGAGAGACATTGATCTTGTCTCTTGAAACATGAGGAAAAGAAAGATCTCTACTTTCTGTCCTTTTGCCTAAGGCCATATTCTTTTCTGACATGACGATAAAATTTCTAAAAAATCCTACCCATGGTTTTTCTACCAGTCAGGGAATCTCCTTCTTTCTGGGACTTCCATATCAAGTGGGCTTCTTGTATATTTTCCATTTAAGTCTGTGGCTCCTTTTAATAACTTTTGGTGAAAACAGGCTTTCTGGTAGGCTTTATATTGGTTAAGAGGAGTATGACAAGCTGTATTTTTATGACAAGCTTCTCTATGTGAAGTTTTTTAGAAAGAGAGTCACTTTTAGGTCTCATCTGAAGTTTTTTGCTGAAAATAATTTTTCTGATGTTTCTGTCTTCCTTCCATAAGCCATGAACTATCCTGGGTGAAAAGAAACTTCCCATGTTGTATGCTAGGGGTGGCCAACCCACAGCACACATGCCACAAGTGGCACAGGGAGCCCCCCACTGATTTTTATGTGATGAAAAAATCTGTTCAAATACAACAGAATCAATTTGCAAAATAGGTGAAAAGATAATCCTTCTTGTCCCCTCCTTTGTGCGTGTGCATGTGCCCACACACATCTGTTTATGGTAGGGCTCATTTCATCAGTGTCTGTAGTCTTCCTGAGTAATGTCCTCATATCAGAGACGTGTAGAAGGAGCGATGTGGAACATGATCCTGATTAATTAGCACTCACAGTTTTCAAATACAAGAATTAACTTTGGATATTAGCTTTGGTAGGACAGTCTTGCAATCTCTATTGAAGTAGGATTTGTAAAGTTTCAAGCAGATAGAGAACTACTTGTTAGTTGCAAATTGAAATCTATATAAAAATACTACTGAGACATGAAGAATAAATTAAAATTAGGTAGTTTTTAAAAAAATATTTGGATTCTAAAATAAAGCTGTGACCTGTATATGTAATAGGTGTAAAATGTCCTCTTGTATTGTTGTTTTAGTCAATTAAGATTTATTTAGTAATTGCTCAATACATGTGAAGTATACATTGTTTATCAAAAACGTTACAACTAAACGTCATTATAGTGGTACTTGTTATGCTGTGACAAATTAACTTGGAACATTATAGTGTTTCAGTGTGTTTATTATGAGGTATTCAGCAATTAAAATGTATTTTACTGTCTGTTAGAAATTAGATTTGTCTTTATTTTTGTAGGCTTTATAACAGTTTTTTTTTTTTTTTTTTTTTTACTTTTTTCAGCCTTGCACAGAAGTTCTTTTTATTGATATATTCCATGAGTATAATCAGACTCTTACTCCTGTTCTTTTAGAAATGGTTCACAGTCTACAAGGTAAGTTGGTGGGGTTTTTCATAAATATTTGGAATACTTCAGACTCCAGTATGACATTTTGTTCAGTATGTATAAACTTAATTCTAAAATGTATTAATAATCTTAGTAAATCCTGCAAGTCATGTTATAAGTGGCTTATCAAGACATACTTAATTTGTTTAAACATGCTTGGATAAGCTGACATTTATCACTACAAAAGGCATAGAATGTGGATTTTAGAATGTACTTTAAGAAGATGTGGCCAATATTTGGCAGTTCCTCTAACATTCAAAAAACAGAATTTTCTATTTGGAAAGTTCTGTCTAGGTGGACAACAGAATTCCTTTTAGCCAAGTTGAAGGGAGACCTGAACTGTATCTCAGTCTGAGTTTCAGAGTCTAAAATTGTTATTTTTTCATGGCATTAAGTTATATAATATATACCGTTTAATGGCATTGCACGCAGAGCATGGATCAGTGCATTTTATTTGAATGCAAGACAAGGTTTTTTCCCCCCAGCTAGCATGGAGAAAAAAGCCCCTTGTTTTATTATTCCACACAAAGAAATCTCACTAAATACATTGTCTTATGACCAGGGATCTTTGTTTTTCTCTGATTTAAAAAAAAAAAAAAAAAAAAAAAGTAAATTCTCTGATTAAAAGCCCAAAGTCCGCAATTAAAATGAAACCCCTCTGTGGGTGGGTGGCAATTAAATGCAAAGTTTTATTGATATGTTTACAATTTTTAAGCAATTTGGAAGCCTACTGGTGCCTCAGTCACTATAATAAATTCTAAGTACCTATAAATCTTGGTATTTTATTATGGGAAATGAGAGCTCTCCCTGCTTCTTTATTCACAGAGCGTGGGTCCAGGCCCCTCACTCCCAAGCCACAGCCCTCCAGACCTACTGGTGTCCCTCAGTCCCCACCCACAGCCCCCCTGGTGCCCTTCACTCCCCTCCCCCCAAGCCTCCTGGCCCTGCTTGTGCCCTTTGCCCACAACCCCCTCTCCCCCAGCCCTGCCAGAGAGGGTCCCCAGCTGCCAGGGCTTTGGGGCTAGGGACCCAAGTCTGCAGCCCTCCACAGCAGTGCTCAAGCCCTGGCTGCTGGCTGCGTAAGGTGGCAGCTGTTGCAGCGGAGTGGAGTGCAGAGCCCAGCTCCCCCTTCCTCACAGGCAGCGTGGCCAGAGTGGAACCTGGGGGTGGGTGTGGGCTGCCTGCTGTGGGTTCAGGCAGGGGATGGAGCCGGCTCCCTACTGCTGCACGCACTCCCAGGGAGGGCAGGGGGGACCCATGCTGTCAGGATCTGTGCATGGAGCGGGGATGGGTGTGGGCTGCCCACCGCGGGCTCGGGCTCCCTGCCTTGCTGCCCTCCTCAGGGCCCTCTGTAGCCCAGTGGGTGGAACTCAGCACAGCAGGGCAGAGTGGGGTTGGGTGAGAAAGCTGCTTGCCTCTGTGAGCTCCACATTGCCTTGGCAATGTGCCCCCTGCCCACCCCTTAGCAGTCAGGGGAAGAACCTTGTGCTGCTGCCCCCATTGCTGCAGGGCGGGCAGCGGGTGTTTTGCCAGGGCGGCATGGACCTTGCAGCAGCAAGGAGCTTCCTTGCCCGGCCCTGTTCTGCCCTGGCCCGTCAGGTCCAGCCCACTGGACTGTGGAGGCCCCAGGGAGGGCAGCAGGGTGGGGAGTCTGAGCCTGCAGCGGGCGGCCTACACCTACCCACACCCAACACACAGATCTGGGTGGGCATGGGTTCCTTTTCTCCCCCCACTCCCATAGTGGACGCAGCAGTAGGGAGCTGGCTTTACCACCCTCTGCAGCCCCCAAACCAGCTACTCATGGCCCCATCCTGCTCCCTGCCGGGGCTTTGTGGTCAAGCATTCCAGACCCAAGCCCCTTGCACCGCCTGCCTGGGCAGCAGCCCCAGCCCCAACCTTGCCCAACTGTCTCCCTCCCTATGGGGGCCTCAATTCCCCCTCCCCACCAGACTTACCTGCTCTCCAGGCTTCCTGGTAGCCATATGCATATATGTGCACAGGGCGCCCCCTGCCTGACTGCCCTTCTCCGGCTCCCTCCAGCCCCTTGCAGGCTGGAACTCTGCCAGCCTGCAGAGAGCTCTTTGCAAAAGTGCAAAATCTGTGTGTTTCTCCATTAAAATGAAAAATCCTTGTTTTTCTCAGGTAAAAGGGGAAATCTCTATTTTTTTCCATTTTCCCATGGGAAAGGGAAAACCTGGATCCCTGCTTATCACTAGACTTCTGCCAAAAGCAGTGTTCAGCAGTGGAAGCCAACTATGAAGTTGATTACATGCAGCTAATATTGAGTATGACTATAAAACACATGACCCACATTTCAGGGGTGTACTTGGTAGCCATGTTGGTCTGAGACAAAAAGACACAAAAAACTAGAACTCTTGGTTCCAAAATGATACCTTTTATTAGACCAACTGCAAAATGGCAAGAAAATTGTCTTTTTCTGCAAGGTTTCAGGATCAAAGTCCCTTCGTCAGGCTCTGGGAAAAGTGTAGATGGTACAAGATGGTAAAAAGTCCCCATAGGTAGGAAATAAACTTCATTTTTGCAGAGGGAGCTGAAGATGGAAGGTTGTCCCTCTGGGTCCATGAGAGTGTCTTTGTGAGCAGTGTTTAGTAGCTCTTTGATGTGTTGATCCGGTAGACTTCCTTCCCTGGAGAGGTGTCAGATGGCAGGCAGGGAGGTAAAAAAACCCAACTTCCTTGTTGTTCTGCAGTGAAGTTTAAAATCCAAAATTGGCTAAAATTCGGCATCTTCCATGTTTCATTTCTTGCCATTTTCTAGTTGGTCTAATAAAAGGTATCATTTTGGAACCAAGAGTTCTAGTCTTCTTGTCTCAGACCAACACGGCTACCAAGTACACCCCTGAAACATGGAAGATGCCGAATTTTAGCCAGTTTTGGATTTTAAATTTCACTGCAGAACAACAAGGAAGTTTTTTACCTCCCTGCCTGCCATCTGACACCTCCAGGGAAGGAATTCTACCTGATCAACACATCAAAGAGCTACTCAACACAGCTCACAAAGACACTCTCATGGACCCAGAGGGACAGACTTCCATCTTCAGCTCCCTCTGTGCAAAAATGAAGTTTATTTCCTACCTATGAAGACTTTTTACCATCTACACTTTTCCCAGAGCCTGACAAAGGGACTTTGATCCTGAAAGCTTACAGAAAAGGACAGTTTTCTTGCCATTTTGCAGTTGGTCTAATAAAAGGTATCATATTTGGATCAAGAGTTCTAGTTTTTTGTATGACCCACATTGAGGGCACATACTGATGGGAACCTTTTTTTTTGTGTGGCCCCTAAAATGAAATGGGCAGGTGTTCTCTCCACAGGGAACTGGCACCAGGCCTGGAGGTACTGCAATACCAGGCTGGCTCCAGGAGGGCCATAGCCAGCTCTGACAACCTTCCCTTTGGTTCCAAAAATGCTATATTTGATCTTAGACAGAAAGGCTGAGCTGCTGATGGGAATCTACCATAAGGACAGATTATCTGAATAAGATATATGATAGTCCCATTAAGCACAGTCTCCCTCACCACTGATTCTTTTTCAAGTCATGGTGAGTCATGACATTGCATACCCAGAATCCCTGTGTTAGCCCTTCTCTCAGCCTGGCACATATAATTAGTGTGGCCGCACCATGAGATGGATGAAGCTGGATCATGGTGCCCTGTGCCTTATCTACATATAAATTTTTGGAGCATCCTTGGCTTTGTGACAAGAACACCCTGTTTAAGGCAAGGTGGGAGGGGGTAATAAGCACATGGATCCTTTGTGGAGTGCATCTGGAGCACACATGCATGCTGATATGTGGGGTCATCATGGCTTGAAATGCTGTTGACTTTGGGGCCTAGCACAATTAATTATGTGGTAAATCATGAGCCTTTGGCTTTGGATTAATAGCATGCATAGTTTGTGATAGTATGAGTAGGTGCCAAAGCACTGTTTACAAATTTTTCTATGGAGTACCTGTGCTAAAACTTGAAGCAGTTAAAAACCAACTAACTAAATAAATAAAAAACAAAAAAAAGTAACATGCATGACTCCTGGATAAACTAAATTAATGGGTACTGTATGTAAATCCCTACAGCCATGTTTAATTTCAAGGTTCTTGTTTTCATATTTGCTCCTCACTTTCATGTGCAAGGCTGTCCCTAGTGGGGTTGAATTGGGGGCAACTGCCTTGGGCCTTTTGGTTTGGGGGGTCCCCGTGAAGTGGGTTGGAGCGGCCAGCCGCTTACCCTGCAGCTGCCGACTTCCTCACGTCTGGGCCCCTCATAGTAAGGAGAGGGGGAAGAGGCTGCCAGGGGAAAGGTTGCAAAGAATCAGAAAGCAAAGGGCTACCTGACCTCCCAGATTTATTTTCCGTTGCAGCAGTAGGAGAGGGACAAATTCAATGCAAACCTCCAATAATTAGATTATATACTTGAAAAATTATAGGCTTCCTATGCATGAAGAAGGGTGACTATGTCCAAAAGCTTGCTAAGAACTTTTTTCCAACTACTCAGTTGGTCTAATAAAAGATATCACATCTATTCAAAGAACCTTCCCTGAAAAATTATAACAAATTTAGAAATTTTCCTTGTATAGAATCTATTTTTGGGGGGGGTGTCGCCTTATAGTCAGGGTCATCTTCTATTTGAGTAAATACAGTAAGACGTACTCATTTTTTACTTAAATTTTTTGAGAAGTATTTAGACAGAGAACTTTATTTTTTGTTGTTACATTTAATGTAAGGGTTACATATAGACCAGGTTATAATTGGCAGACTTTTTTTTTAAACAATGACTAGGGTTTTTTGTACAGTGCACTTTAAAGAAAATACATACCACTCTTATTGTTCTGTACCTGCATGCACTTTGATACTTTTAATTAACTAGCTTTAAGAATGCCAAAATGTGATCTGATTTTGATTTTTTGCTATAAGCTACTTCACAAAAATACTCACGTCTTGCTTATACCTTTTGCTTAGTTGATGCATTTTTTTCTTAACTTGCCCATGTTTTACTTTTTTGCAGGACCTACAAATGTGGAAGATTCCAGTGCTATACTGATTAAAGATGCTGGTAAATTAATTTTACTTTGCAAAGAACAGAATTGCTGTTTTGTACATTTCTTGCTTTTATGTGTCTAAAACAAACGTGCATTATTTGAGTTTCTGACATTTGGAAAGAAGTACTAAAATACATTTCTCGTAGTGTTGAATTTCACATTTCACAAAGCAAGAATTTAAAAAATAAGTTATATTATTATATGAGATAAGGCTTTGTTTTCTGTACTTAAGCAAAATTAATCCCTGAAGCATTTCTGTGAGGGAAATGTTTTTCTCATTTTGCAATCAAGGAAACTGAGGGTTGGAAAAGTGACTTCTCCAAAACATCTAATGGAAATGTAATTGGATGTTGCTTATAATTGCGCTGAACACAACATTGTTTAGCTGTCGTAAGAACTTAATTTATTTGTAATTAAAGAGAACTTTGGAAGAAGTTTTATGAGGTTTTTATCATTATCTTATTTAACATTACTGCTTTTTTATGTCTCAGTTTTCAGTCTGTAAGGGATGAAGAATAATCCTTTCTGCACTGAAGCTATTGTGTCATGGCTTCCAATCTTTAAATTTTGTCATCTTTAGAATTTTAAAATAGTTTTAAGACCAGAGCAAAACCAAATATCTTTGTCTTTTTCTAGTATATAATGCAGTTGGACTGGCAGCATATGAGCTGTTTGACAGTGTGGATTTTGATCAGTGGTTTAAGAGTCAGCTACTAGCAGAACTACAGGTCTCTCATAACAGGTAACTGCCTTAACTTTATCTTTTATATCTTAGTTGTTCCAGTAATTTATTGTGGTGAATCTAGTAGTATGATGTAGTATCCAACAAGAGCAGATCTGATAAGAATTATTATTTAAATATACCTGCTAAATTAAGAGAAAGGTGGGTATATAGAAAATGGACATAGGCATAACAAGTTCAGCTGTGAAAGTATCGTCACTTTGTTACAAAATCATCAAAAAAATGAGGCTTGAAGGGGCCATAGGAAGTAATTTAGTCTAGGGGTATTCTGGTCGCAGGCTGCATCTGTGGCAAGCTGGCATTAGGACCTGGCTGCGTCTGTTCCTTCTCCCTGTTGCCCAAGACAGACGAAGTTCACTGCCATGGTGCAGCACAGACAAAGCCTCTCCGTTGAAGTTGTCCTTCATTGAAGATCGCCAAAGCCTCCCAGCTTCAGAAGCCAGATCCAACCCACAGCTGTAAATTGCCAACTGCTGATCTAGTCCAACCCCTTGCTGAAGGCAGGATCTAAACCATATCAGTCAAACCATTTTGAATTCATGAGGTTTTTTGGCTAGTATGTAGTGGCAATTTCTCAGGCTCTTGTTTTGAAAAATAATGCAAACTATTGTCCTTTATACTTTTTGAGTTTTATTAAATGTTGTGGTATAGTAATTATCATGCAGACTTCTTTAAGAAATATACTTACCCAAAAAAGCACTGTATCAGTTTTATCATTATTTATTCTTTAATTCAAAGTTCTCTATAGCTATAGTTCTCTAACGACTATGGTCAGTAGTTAACTTTGCTTCCCAGTAAACTAAAGATCAGATTGTTCTTGGAGGGATGGAAAAGAAATATATGTAAGTAAATACTTCAGTAATATTACTGAGCTGTTTGTTTTTAATTCTATCTTCCTAATTTGGTGGCCTGAGCTTCAAATCAGTTACCAGCAGATGGCCTTATTGGGCAGCATGAGGTATTATGCAATGCATGAGATTTGTCTAAGGATTTCATTGTAGGCCAAGATTTCCATCACCACAATCCACTAGGAATACCACTTTGGCTTCTCCAGTTTCTGAGCTGTCACCAATCTAAATCCTTTGGATGAGGAAGTTCAGTGGAAGGACAGTAGATCCTTGTACAAATGTCATCTTCACCAGGCTCAACTTTCATGAACCAGCTGAGGCAGTTGCGTCCAAAAAGCCATCTTCAGTTATAGATCCCACAAAATACAGATTGTTACTTCACAAGATTTTGAGCATTTGTTTACTCACCCTGTTCCAGGTCCCTGGTTGTGACTACAGTAAACATAGGTCTAGTCAAGGGTAATAAATGGACAGAGCCAAATTGACTTGGTTTGTTTGGTAGAAAGCCTTCCAATGTATTGTGAACTATCAGACTCCATTACCAAATTACCCATTCCTTTTTAAGTGGAGCTTGCTGACTATTTTGCAGGCTATTTGACTTAGGACATCAAAGAGTGAAATTAAAAGCATTTTAAAGGTTGAGGACTGTCTTGCACTCATGACTTTGCCACCAGCAATTCTTAACATGGAAAATACAACATCAAATCTATGGTGCAAGTTGCCTTGTGGAAGTCTTCCTTTGTTAGTCGCACCTAGTGATATTCAAAACACCATTGAAGGTGGTTTTAAAACCTTGCAGGGATTAATAGAGGCTGTGCCTATTCCACTGGAGAAGATACAAGAACCTCCTTACAAGTTATGGTACATTCTTCAAAGGTGTGTGTGCAATAAAATTGCGGCTTCCTTTTAGGATAGTGCTTTTAGACTCATCAAAAACAGTGCGGCAAATTTCCACTGCTATTGCTCCACCTTGAAAGAAAGCTGAGAGAAGTATGAGAAGTATTATAAATCAAGTTGGGATAGTGGAATATTTGTGATCTCAGACAACAACAGTCAAAGACAACACTTATTGTTAGAAGCTAAATAATTGCACCTTTCGGAAGAAATAATTAACTCAATTTGTGAGAGTACAGTTTCATATTTCAAATTACCAGCCATTTCCAGCAAAATACAATTTTATAAATTACAATAAATTAATTTAGCTTGCTGACACACTGCCTCAGGAAAATAGGGAACAATTCATGATGGTCATAAATGAAGGCAAGTTGTTCATGAAGTGTTACAAACTACTTTGGATGAAGCTAATTGGAACCCTGCAGTCTTTGACTTTTGGAGTTACAAGATGCGCTTTGTGGCACCAGAGAAACGGCATTTGAAAAGAAGTGCAGGTAACAGTGGGATTTACCGTTTGAGGGCAAAATACTTTCCAATGAGAAGACAAACAATTCTCTCCAAATGTTAAAAGATTTCTGGACATGATTTGCTCATTAGGAATTTATAGACCAGCAAGACTAAGTTTGGTAAAACTTAAACTTTTTCTAAATAAGACATATTTTCCCCAATCTTTTAATATCAAAGCTCCTATGTTATAAAAACCAGAGGATGCAAAAGAGAAAACTAAATGTTGTATTGTTTTCATCATTTGCAGCTGCTGTCATTTAGCAGGCATCCCTTTTGACGATGTTGAGCTGTATACTGGCATCCCTTGGATCTAGCTTCTTTCTCCAATATTCTTACCCCATGTAGAAAACACCTATTTTGTAACAGACCTACCATAACTGTTGGAAAATGAGTATTGAAAATTATTTATACTGGTTACACAATGCAGTTTTGCTCAATACCCAATGCCGACCCATTTCCTTGTCCTTTTTTGAGACCTCTGTCACAAGAGGTTTCACAAAAAAGAAGGAGACTTTTTTCTCAAATTAATTAAAATGTATACATGTTCTATATAGATGGCTTTACACATTTTGTGCATTTGATTTCCCCTTATCCCCCATCTCAATTTGATCTTTGTGTTGTTTAGGAGGTTTAGGGTCTCCCCTCTCATTTTGTTTGTTCTTGTTTTTTATCTTCATGCCAGCATCAGTCACCGTGATGCAGATGGCAGAATCAGTAACTGAAAGCGAGAGAATGTATGACTCCCATTTTACAGATGCGTGAATCATGACTTGCTCAAGGGGAGTCTGTGGTAGAGCTGGAAATAGTACAGATCTGAATGAAGACAATATTGTGTACTGTAAGAGCTTTCTGAATTCTGCTTAGCAAATCAGTAGGTTCAGAAGGAAAACATTTCATTTTCATGCAAGTCTTATACATTAGTAATAGAAATAAAACTGTAAAAGCAACTAGGGTGTGTTTATTGAATTGAATTGATAAAAACATTTTGTAAGTATGTTTACTAACCAAGTTATACCTGCAGATGGTGTAGTTGTATAAATTCTGCTATTGTGACAAATGAATTGGGAATGTTGAATAGGAAATTATTCTTTGCTGATGAAAATCATTTAATGTTGAAAAAGAAACAGATATAAATCTCCCTCTTTTACAGGCCGTTAGAATAGAAATATCTTAAATAAAAATCCACCAGCATGACAAAACAGTATCATTTTGTGTGTTGAAATTTTTTTCAAAATAACTGGACGGAGTAATGCATTTATTTGTTGTTCCCTCATTGATGTTATATAAAAATTGAATGTGAAACTACGGAATATAACAGATTAAGTATAGCTTGTTTCTGCTGCTTTTTGTCAGCTCTGTATTGTTCGACTCTTAGCTTTGCTAGACTCGTGCCCACCTTACAAATATGTCGATGGAAGAAAGCTGGTTTTATTTGGGTTTTGTTTTGTTTTTTGCAGCGTCTTATCAGGGATCCAATGGACCATGGTAAATAGTCTGTGGATCATGCCAGGCCCTATACATTTTAAATTAAAATTTGATAAGAGTACGTAGTGTTTCATTGGAAACTGGGTACTGATAGCTATTCATTGATCCAAAACATTGGGTATGACTGCACTAAGTAGTGTTGTTTCTCAGTTAAGGAAAGTTGTATATTAATTAAGTGCACCCAGTGGGCAAATTGCATTTTTATAGTTGATGACCATCTAATGAATAAGATGCAAGAATTATAATAAAGGTAGGTAAAGAGACTTTTATAGGGTCCTTCTTTACAATAAAATCTATTCAAAGCATTTGAAAGGTTGATTCATCTGTCCCTTTCCACTTGCAAACCTACAGCTCTTTGTTTTATGTCTAATTTTGTTAGATATGTATTTTTAGGGCAATATTTGTTCTTTCTTAGGAAAGATTAACAGGCTGATGGCATCATTTGTTATGATGGCTTATTGCAGTAGCATAGCTAACGCTGCGTTTTGTCTGTTTTTGAAGTGTCGGGCATCTGCTGTAAATTTTCAGTATGTAATTTTGGGAAGTTTTCCAGACACGTTTAAAATTATGTTTTAGTATCTAATCGATTAAAAACTGCCCCCTTTCCTCAAACCTTTACATTCTTTATCTCATAATATTTTAGTCCCTTCCATCTTAAAAACAACAAACTGTAAAGAAAAAAATGTACAGAGTTTTTGGACTCTGTTTTATTATTTATTTTTTAATTAACAAAAGGAAACAGTTGATCATAAATGAATGTTGTTTATTGTTCTCTGCAGTATGTGTAAATCTTTGTAAATAGTATAAGGGAGGATTATAGAACACATTTTGACACATCTCCAGTGAGGTTCTCTGTATCCAAAATTAGACTGACAATTGTGCATATGAAAGAGATGTAACTGGTCAAGAAGCATTTTGTATTTGTGCAGAGATATGATCAATTTTATAAATACTTCATTAAAGTTTTCAATAGAGTAACATATTGCTTTAAATAATACTATGGTCTTCATGAAGTCATTTGACCAGTTTAGAAGCTCCTTATTTTGTTTGTTGAACAGTTTTTGAAGAAAGGGATCAGGAAATGGCCTGTAAGCTCTTCCCCTCCTCTCCCCAACCTTCCTGATTTATCATCCCCAAACAAGCAAGCAAAGGAGCCAACCAGCTTGTTTATCAGCTTTTAATTACTTAAGTCAAGAAAGTGACTTGCTAAACTTTTTTTTAACGGCACCTTTCCAAAGCTGAATTAAACTGTGGTGGTACATAGCTATCCTCCTTCTCTATCAAACTTCTTGGCTTTGTTTTCTTTTCCCATTTTTTTCTTAGCAGAATAACAGTGTTTAAGAATTTTTAAACTTCCTTTTTTATCTTTTAAATTCAGTCTGTAGCTGGTAAGCAGTGTGTGGGCAGACAGTACAGATTTCAAGAATTTTGCCCACAAAATAGTCTCTTAAACAGCTACCAAGAAAAAAAACAAACAAAAAAACCCAAAGGGGCAAAAAAACCCTTGCCTAGCAGCTCATTTTGTATATTTTATGGCTTAGCAATTACTGTATTTAGCTGAACCTGAGGCAACTTCAAATTTAAGATGGACCCCCCCATTAGATTCTATATACAGAAAATTATAACAAATATATATAATTTGTTATCTTTTTCCAAGTATAAAATCTAATTGCCTAATTCTTGATGGGTCACCCTAAAATGATCCCCTACCCTATGGTCATGAAATCAGCAGCAGGGAGGCAGCTGGCAGGGAACACAGGGGGTGGCAGGGTTCCTGCTTCTATCTCAACTTGTTATGTAAAGCTTAAACAGAACTGTTGATTTCTTAATTGGATTTATCTACTTATTTTCTTTGTGTACATGCATTATAATTTTTGCTTTGTTTCCTTACCATAGCTAATTATAACATTATCATTAATTAATACATTAATATTGAATTATCTGTTTATTTACTTGGATTTCTGTGTTGAACAGATATTTTTCCCTTAATGTCAGTTTGTCCTTTGAACCTTTGTGGTAAAGGTGAGACAGCTTTGATCTACTTGGTAGCATTCCCTGGAACTGTACTTTTAGTCCTTAATGTACATTAAACAGTGCATTGCATAAATCTGTAGTGCTCAGCTCTTTTGTCCTATAGGCTGGCTGAATGGCATGGGCCTGGCCTGTGGGCTGGATTGCCCCTGTGCCACCCTGATTGGCCCCACATGCCCAATCTAGCGTTCAGGATCACTTAATTAATTTTGCAACACTCCTCACCGGTCTGAAAGTTTTGGTGGGGCTCCCCTGCTACCAGTTTTTTGGAATGTGCGGAGCCCTACAGGTTGGATAGCATCTGTGGGCCACGTGTTGAGCATCCTTGGTGTAAATGGTTTGCTTCATCTATGAAGCATGGTTAATGTTTTCAAACAGTATGTACTTTCTAGCCTCTGCCATGATAGCAATCCTAGCCATTTAGCATTCCCTGCCTCAATCCTGACTGTGATCATAAAACTGAAAAACAGGCAATGAGTGGGAAGTAGGGTCTTTCAGCACATACTTCGTAGCATCAAATGACTACGAGAGCTTCAGTGTACTGGTAGAGCAGCCCTCAGAATCTCTAAGTATGACTTGATTACAGGAGAGCTCTTCTGACTTTTAAAGATGCATAAAAATGTTTTTCTCACCTGATGAGCAGGCCAAAAACTTCTTTAAAATAATTATGTCTCAATTCTTGCCTGATCCCTCAGGGAGAATTGAGACTGCTGACAGGGGAATTCATGTCCAGATGCTACAGCAAGCAGCCAGATTCCTATGGAAGAATTTTGAGCTCATACAAGGACTTTTTAAGGCGCAAAACTTTAGAATCCTTTAATCAAAGCTTCAGGTGCTTCAGGTTATGGTGCTTCTACATGAACATCAATCTGCTGTTGTAATGAATGACTTAGAGCCAGATCAAGTGGACTCTCTGATTTATCCTTCTGGGCTCTAGACAAGGTCTGAACCCTTTTTTTCAAAAGGGGAAAGGAGGAGTAGCAGGGTTATACAGGTGGAGAGACATGGTTATAGCTAAACTTAATAGAAGTGGTGATAATAAAAGAATAGCTTTAGTTTTCAATAGCATAGATAGTTTTAATTTGATTTGCCATATCCTGACTAGATTTCATCTCCAGTGGAGCTTGGGTTAGGAACATAGTGAAGAAACCAAAAAATGTCATAAGGAATTAAATACATATACATCCCAGGAAGGGAGAAACTTTCTGTTCATTCATTGGTATCATATGGATCTGATATAAAGAAGTTTGACTAAAGAACACTAAAAATGTAGTTTATACAAGTCCTATGAAAATTAACAATTGGTGTGATGAACAGTGTCATCTGCCATTCTTCTAAAACACTTTATCTGCATATGAAAAGTAAAGAAACAGGAACAAGCTGAATGACTAAAATGATGCTTTTTGTTTCTACAGGTATAAGCCAATACGGCGACGTGTCATTTGGCTTATCGGACAATGGATTTCTGTAAAATTCAAGTCTGATTTGAGGCCTATGTTGTATGAGGCAATTCGTAACTTGCTTCAAGATCAGGACTTAGTGGTAGGTGTATGCAAATATAATTGTAGCAATGTACTGAATTATACTTATTTAAAAAAATAAATTTAAATGAGAAGTTTTAACAGCATATATGCTTCAAAGCAAAAATGTTGTCATGGTAATTTCTTTATTCTCAAAAAAAAAAATCTGCTCAATGGTAAGGTATGGGCTCCATCTAGATATGTTGGACTTCTATAGTTATTGTGGGGAAAGTTTTCAGATCCATATTTGTGTTGTTTACTCATAATATGTTTACACACAAAACTGGTTCCTGAATCTTGGACTCCTCTATAATTATGTCTATTCAATAAGTAGTCAGTTAGTGTAGATGCATCTTGAGTGTTATATGTTCTTGCATTCATTCATCAGCAAACCTGTGGGGATCCACAAACACACTGAGAGATTGTCATACCGGGATGAAGTTGTCCAGCATTATTTCTACCTGCTGTTATAAGCTTCTGTTACATAAATATATTTGTTGCAAATATACCGTGTGAAATGGTATTACTGTGGAAGGCAACTAGACAGCTACTTTATAGTGTATTTATAATTCTGGGATTATGACTTTCACTCACATTTCTGCAAATGAATTGAAGTTGTGTTGGTATTTACCATAGGGAGTTCCTGGCAATTTGTATTCATCTTGTATCTTCTGTGCATCCACAGACTGGAATTATCCAAAGTTCATTTAAAGTAGCGCCTTTTCTTTAAAATGCTGACAATCAATAATTTACATTAGAAAAAATGTGTTTCAGTAAGTTACATCTTTGCCCAGCTCCCTACCAGTAATATTGTAATTGTGTAAGCAACTCACTTTTATGAACTTATAGAAATAAGAGAGCCATAGTGGTTGATAAATAAATATCTTTTAGTCATGGGGTTTTGTATTTAGAGGGCACATCTACACAAGATGCTTTACTGTGCAGTACAACTAATTACTGCGCAGTAAGTATCCACATCTATATGTGCAGATGCTTACTGTGCTGTAATTGGCTCTAATTGTGAGTAGATTTGCTACCTGAAAATGTAAATCGAAATTTACTCAAGATTTAGTAACTATGCAGTAGCGCACATGTACACCCTTGAATGGAAGCAAATATGTTCCTGGTTAGCTGGGCAGAAGGGGGCGGGAGATTTGCTCCCTACTCTGGGGAGCTGCCTACTGCCAGGGCATGGGGATCTCCCAGAGCTGGCCACATGATCGTGGAGCTGGTGCTGGGAGAAAAGGATCTCCCAGCCTGGGCCCCATGGCCATTGGACTCGGGCTGGGAGAGAAGGATCTCTCAGCACCAGCCCTGTGATTGTGGAGCTGGCACTGGGATAGAAGGATCTCCCATCCCAGGACTTGCAACCTCAGAGCTCAGGCTGGAAGACAAAGATCTCTCATTCCCCGCTCCCCAATTGCAGAGCAGGGGCTGGGAGCTTCCTGTTGGTAGAAGGTGGGGGAGTGCCTTCACTGCCCAGCTTCATGATTGTGGGCCAAATTAATGGTGTGAAGCAGGCCTGTGGAATGCCGCCCCAGTTTCTGGTCCAAGACCAGGTGGAAAGAAGCCCAGGATCCCGGGCATTTGGTTGCTGTTGTGAAAACAAGCCAGGCCTTTGGCTGCCTTCTTGTGGTGATGCTGTGGCTTTAGCATCCAGCTGTCTCCTGGATGCTTGGCTACAGGCTGCATGACCTGTCTTTGTGATCTGTCTGGCTCATGGACTGTATGTTTGACACTCCTGCTGTAGACTGCACTATGGTATAGAGATCCGTAAGCTAGCTTGAGTACTAGAAGTAGTTTAGCTGCATTGATGTGGAGCTCCACACACAGTAGTTTGCTTTAGTAGGGTAAGTTTTCCTGTACTGAGCTTGCTTACTAGATGCTACTTCTGGGACCCAAGCTAGCATCTTTACAGCTAGTTTAGGTTTGGTTTTTGACCAGCTTACAAGCACCCTATGTACTAACCATGAGCACTCAACAGGTCTGAGTGGTTTTGGCACCTATAGTGTGTTCTGTGAGTTGGTGTGAGTATTTTGTTTTTACATTATCTGTATTTAATTTTTGTTTATTGCTCACATTGCTACCATTCTTCTGTTACATATTCACTGAAATAAAATATAAGCATGCTTATCCTTTTGCCATTTTATGAAGTATGCTGTTCAATTGAATTTGTGAAAGCAATTCGGTATTCTCAGGCACAGCCTTTCTACTAGAGGAAAGACTTCTATGCATTTTGTAGTTGTAGACACAATTCAAGATAATGCAGAGCAGAAAGTTTTCTCTTGTATCTGTGGCCATCATGACTTGATCCAAATACATAATACCAAAAACTCCGCTCAAAATGAGAACTACAGCATTGGTTAGAGAATAAATGTCAGCTAAATTCAAGAAGCAATGGTTTTTTTTAGTTATATCTTTTATTAACCTAGTTGAGAGAGATGTTAGTCAAGTTTTGGGGCACAAAGGGCCCTTCAGATGTGGGGGAAAAAGCAAGTATGGCCTAAGCTAATGATGGGATAAAAATGGCTTGAGTTTAACTCCTTATGTAAAAGAAACAGATGCTTAAGGAGTGTAGAAGGGTTGCAAACTAGAGCTACGTTGTAGTGTATTTACAATTTTGAGATTATGATTTTCACATTTTCACTTGTTTTCAATTCACTTGCAGAAATACAAAGAGGAAAGAGAAGTTATCAGAAGTAGTGTCAAAGCAAGAGAGGCTTAGTTGAATAGATAACTTACCATTAGTACTCACATAACACACGTACTCCTTTCCTCCAAAATCTGTTCCTCCAAAATTAAGCAGGGAAGCCGATTCCCTCCATGGGGACTCTTGTAATAGCTGCCATTTCTTTCCCATCTCTCCCCATCAGCAACATGGGAGCATGAATCTTCAGCATAGCAGCTATAGCTGCTAAATTGACAGCAGCTTTTGGCTAAGCAGCAGTAGCCTTTAGGAGACCTTTTGCAAGTTTGGCAGTGGCTGTGGTGGAGTAAAACATGAATTGCAGTGTTTGCAAGGACAGAGAGATGCTGATGAATAGAATTTGTCTGTGCTCAAAATGCATAAACGATACAGTAATTAGAGGTGCACCAATACATCGGTCCCATATTGGATTGCATGCATCCTGGGAGGACATGAGGGGCGGTGTGCCCCCAGATCTGTGCAAAGGGTGAGGGTGGGCTGGGGCCAGGGCAGCATCGAGCTCTTCCCGGCAGGGGCCTGGGCCAAGCTGTACTCCAAGCTGAGAGCTGCCACCCTCTCTCCGCAACCCCCAGACAAGCCCTGGCTGGGCAGTGCCTACCCTTGCCCCAGCCCCACTCCCTCCCTCACTGCAGGGGCCTCAATCTGAGGGAATCTCAATCTCAATCCAGTATAAGGGAAATTGACAGTATTTGCATTCAGCCTTTTTTGGCTGATGTGGTCGATAATGTCACCAATAAATGCCCTGTGCATGCGCATGGCTGCAGTGCAGTGCACAGGCAGCCAGGAGCACAGCTTGGCAGCATGGAGAGCATCCAGGTCTGGCTGGTAAGTCTGTTGTGAGGGAAGGGGCATTGGAAGGGGAGGCAGATTGAGGCCCCTGCCGTGAGGGAGGGAGTGGGGCTGGGGCAAGGGTAGGCACTGCCCAGCCAGGGCTTATCTGGGGGTTGCGGAGAGAGGGTGGCGGCTCTCAGCTTGGAGCGCAGCTTGGCCCAGGCCCCTGCCAGGAAGAGCTCGATGCTGCCCCAGCCCACCCTCACCCTTTGCACAGATCTGGGGGCACACCGCCCCCCATGCCCTCCCAGGGTGCGTGCAGTGGCGGGAGCTGCTCCCACCTGCGCCCCCTGGATGAGCCGCTCATGGCTCCATCCTGGGCTGTGCAGCACCTGCCCCAACCCCAGCCCCACTCCCTCTCTCACCATGAAGGCCTCAATATGTCCCTGTCTCCCAACTCCCCTTCCCTCCCCCCTTGTCCCTTCCCCCACAACAGACTTACCAGCCGGATGCAGCTCTCCAAGCTGCCCAGCTGCATATTGGCAATTGGATCAGTATTGGCCGATGTAGCTTGTTAAAAATCAGCCATCGGTATTGGCGGAAAAAATCTCTATCAGTGCACCCCTAACAGTAATTATGTAAGACAACAATATAAATCAGAACATCTGGAGTATTTGTACTTGTGGAATACTGAGAGGTTAGAAGAGACACCAGTTAGATTATAACGAGTTGGGAAACCGTCATCTGTATTTAGTCCATGGCGTTTAGGGTCCAGTAAAGGTACTATTTTTGTTCACAGACCTGTTTTCTGAAGGTATTTTTTAGCTTTACATATGGATTTACTTAAATGCACAAGCCATTGTTAATCTGGCATTTAGCTGAGGCTGCACTTAATTCTGTTTCACACAGGAAGAAGGGCATTTTGTGCCCAAAAGGTTTTCTAACATCTCTCTCAACTCTAAAGCTGGTTTGGAAAAAATACCACTAAAAAAATATCTTGCTTCTCGCGTAGTTCTTGGACCCTCACATCTGAAATAACGCTACAACCCTGGTACAGCCAAATCCATGCATTCCTGGAATTGACTTTTGTGAGGTGGGTTGCACCATCCCTGCTGTGGTGGATTCCATTTTACAATGTTTAAAAAAGAATACAATTCAGTCCTCTAGCATGATAGTTGATTATTAACTTAGGTGCATACAACCTGAAGTGAAGAGCTGTTATCAGCAACCTGAAAGTCCTTGGTAATTGGAATTGCTTGGGGATTAATCTTGTCAGTGTTCTGATGCAGATGAAAGCAATCGTATGATCTCTTCCTTCCTACTTCATTGGAAAGATAGAGCACTGGGGAAATATGTATGTTCAGAGCCCCCTGGCTGCTGTCTAATGTGCGAGTGCTAGGGTGTTGCTCCTTTATTCCTCCTTCCCACAGGGAAGTCTGTCCGTCAGTCCAGTCACTCACAGCTGCTTCTCTAGGTCCTTGGTAAGCAGGTTCTGGAGCAGCATCTTGCTTTGCTGTTGGCGAGTCCTGTGGGGGTAGTAGCTATTCCTGCTGCTCATCCAGGGGCAGTAGTACTGGTCCTTGCCACTGTTTTCTTAGGGCAGTGGGAGTTCTGTGACAGCTCACTTAAGGGAGCAGAGCTGCAGCCCCAGGTCATGGCTCAGTTACAGGACCCAGACACGTGCATGTGTTGCAACAAAATGTAGCGCAACATTTTTTTTGTTGTGGATTCACCATTTTTTGGCACTAACACTGGTGTGAAGGTATACATGCTAGCTAGGTTTTGGTAGCCCTGTAAAGGCATAATGCAACAAATTTAACCATGTCCAATGCCCTCTTTTTTGCTTTAATTGATATGCTGTGTGAACTTGAGCAAGACACTATAAGAGTATGGCTAGATGTGCATCTGAATCCTGGAGTAGGCTTCAGAGCTATGCCTGGCTTGGCTTCTGCTGATCACCTCTGAATTGACCTCTTTGCAGAAAACTATTTATTACATCCCTTAAAGGGTGAAAGGCTTAATTGAAAGATTATTTTTAAGAGAATTTAAAATCTTTGAAAGAAAGAAAAAATGGAAAAGTCCAATATTATTGACAAATTGTTGCTGCTTTTATATGTGGTGTTCTGGATTATATTGAAACAAAAATGCATTAATTTTAAGATGTTACAAGAAAATTTTTAAAAATATGTATTCCATATTCATACTAACATTGAAATATTGTGCTTTGGACAAACTATGGTAGAAGATTATAGTTGATTCCATTGCTATACATTTTGTTTTCTACTGCTAAGAGTTTTTGCATTTATATGAAATCTAAGCGCAAAATCTAAATGCTTGCCTTTTAATCCTCATCATAGCTGTGACAATTGTTATGGAATAACATTCACTTTAATTCTTTAAAATCAATTTCTTCATGCTGGCTGACTTCCAGGATCTTGCTTATTACAAAAAACAATATTTTGCTTTGGAAACTGCTCTTCTGTCTAAAGGAGGCAAGTTTTTAATACGTTCTTGTAGAGAAGAACAGGATCTTTTCTGTAGCTGTTACTAGTAGCAGAGGTTCTAAAGGAAAACTTTAGTTCATTTTAATATCCCAAATTTTCTAATATAGAGAGCAGTGGGGGTTTCTCTAGCTCATGCTGAAACATAGAATGTGTCCTGAAATGTAAGGATTGATACCGCTTTTACCTTTATTATGTAAATAAGAGGTGGCCAGTCTCCAGTGCAAGTGGCACAAGCAACTTCTGTGCATGGCACATGGCAGATCCGGCAGGTGTAGAAAGCAGAGCAGTAGATTGGCCAGGTGAAGGGGAGCAGGATGGCGCTTGGGTAGAGCACAGGGCTTAATTTGTGACACACCTACCAAAAATGATGTCTCCCACTGGTGTAAATGAAAGTGATCATTATTTTAGTCATCAGTGGTAACAGTTGTACATGAGCTTCAGTTTAATTTCCAACTCCTCAGTTTTTCCCTATCATGTTTAACTGAATATTTTCATTCTTTTGGACTGAACTTCTTCATTCTAAGGCCAAAACTTAAGACTTATTTTTGCAAAGTTTTAGTAAATCTGCTGCTCTGCTTTGCCTTGCCCTATCTGCTGCTGTGCCGCCCTGCCCGTCCACTCCCTGACCTGTTGAATCCCACACAGGCTGCCTGTGCCACTTGTGGCATACGTGCTGCAGCTACCCCAGTTTTAAACCAGTTTTAGTTATTTACAGTGGGAATTGAGAGAAATTTGTTGATGTTATTGGGAGTCTGGGATTCACTATGTAACTGGTGAGACACACTATAGACCTGCAGTGTAGTTTAGCACACAAGATACATATATCTTAGTTAGGTTATAAGGCTAGGGACAGAAGTTACACACAAACTAATATAAATGATCAGAAACCAGTTCAAATATGTAACAGCAGAAGTTCAGTGCATGTAAACTGCTTTCAAAATGGCTCTAACCAGTTTAAGATAAACCTGGATGGATGTAGTATCAGACTTAACTGGTTTAGGTTAAATTAGTTTATTGAACTTCTGTCCCAGATCCCCACCAGAATCAAGTCAACTCATAGTCCCCCAGCATGCTTTGCACCTCCCCCACAACCCCCCCTCACAGACTCAAGCTGCCTGCTCCAGCAGAGCAAGGAGGCATACTTTAGCAGCCCCCAGCTTCTGGCCTTGGCCACTACAGACATGTGGCTGCATTTTTAGAATCAAAAACGAGTGTCTGTTCACTTGCGTATCAGTTCAATCTATGCAGTTTACACTAACCTGTGAAGATTGAATCAATTCAGTCTTGGGTTTTTTGACTGTCTGTACTTAACCAAAAGCTACATATCTACCCTGCCTGGTGGTTCATTAGTCACTACCCTGCCTGAAAAACCTAAGTATCTTTAGAGAGAGAGAGAGAGAGAGAGAGAAAGAAAGAAGCAAAAAAGCTGTTTTCTCTCCTTTTCCAGCTTGTAGGCAAAAAAACCTCATTCACTTATAATTGGCGGAAGGGGGGAAGGAGAAGGTAAGAGAACACACTTATCAGAAAGCTAAATTAATCTTGCATTTAATTCTGAATGTTGAGAGACCTGTAATTGTTCTTTTTTACATTGGGAAGTAAGTTGGATATTCAAGGTCTACCTCCAGTAAAATCTGTATCTTGTGTTTATGAGCCTTTCCTTACTGGTTAGCATTTTCACAGTTCCATAGAGAATATAGTTGTCCTTCGAGTTATGATCGTCCATTAGATGGATTAGGCCTATACCATGTTAGGCTTTGAATCTAATGATAGAGGCCATGCATTGTGTTATGCAGAGAACCTCTAGAGTGAGTAGAGTACTGCAGCAATGTGCTGGAGAGACCTGTGTTGCTAAACCGACTGCTACATCTACTCTGTAGAATTTTTTGAAGCTGCAACTTGGCAAAAAGTACAAAGGTAGCAGTGTGACTGGTTCGTGTCCAGTAGAATAATGCTTAATCTTCTAACTAATTACAGTGAGCAATTATTGTTTTGCTGTCATGCCTACTTGTGTATCAGTATTACTGAGGAGTCCAAAGGGGCCTGAAAACTGCAGCAGCTGACTCCTAAGTTTCTGGGACCACATGCCATCAATAGAGGTGGATGTTATAGAAGCATATTCTTCCATTCTTATCTCTGCATCAGCCTTGATTTGATTCAGTTGATCTTCTCTAAGCACTGAGAAATCTGAGAGGGTGCGTAGCTTTTTATAGTAAAAGAAATGTAGAATTAGGTGTAATCTCCATGATACCAGTACTACAGCTTATGTTTTGTTATCAGCTATTCTAAAGCTTCACAGAGATATGTTAATGAGAAAAACAAGCAACAGGATATTCTGCAGGTGACTTTGAAAATGGAAGAACAGATGCCATCATGGTTCTGGGTTGATTACTCTGTCTTACCACCTAGTCAGGTTAAGGGCTCTGTGGCAATGGCTTTGGCTCTGATAATTCATGCTTTTAATATTTTACAAAATTAGAATTTTTGCAAAAGCTATTCTTCTGAAACCAAACAAAGCATGAATAGAAAACAGGTGTATGCCAATGTCAAATGACCTTACTTTATCTGGGATATGAGGGCTTTCTTATCAATGCAGATTATTAATATCAGAACTGAGGATAGTCCACTGATACACAGGATAATGTTTAATATGGGTAACAGCATAACACTTTGTCTTTTGTCTTTCAGGTCCGTATTGAGACAGCTACAACTCTGAAGTTAAATATCCTTTTTAAAAATTATGATTTTCTGTTTTATTGATTCTTTATTTAAAGTTTCTGCAAAATAAAATGACAGACCTATATTATTAATTATTTATATTTTTAGAGGTGCACTGGTAAATCGGTTCTATATCAGATCAGCACTGATTATAAGGAAAATGGACCTTATTGACAATCGGCTTTTTTTGGCTGATGTGGCCAGGAGCACAGCCTGGCAGCGTGGAGAGCAGCCGAGTCTGGCTGGTAAGTCTGTTGTGAGGGAATGGGCATCGGGGTGGGGAGGGCAGATTGAGGCCCCTGCGGTGAGGGAGGGAGCGGGGCTGGTGCAGGTGCTGCACAGTTGGGGCAGGATGTGGGACAGAGACACGAATGCCTTGTTTAGGGGGTGCAGAAGGGAGAGGCGGCCCTTGCTGCTGCAGACACCCCAGGAGAGCATGGGTGGGCGTGTGCCCCCAGATATGTGCACGATGTGAAGATGGGCTGATGCTGTGGGCTGGGGCTGGGGGTAGTGCCAGGCTCCGGGGGGGTGGGGAGGGGGGTTGGGCTGGGACTGTGCTTAGGGCGGGCAACGGCAGCCTGCCCTCGTCCTGTGCTCAGATCCAGGGGCACATGCTCCCCCATACCCTTCTGGGGTATGTGCTGTTTCAGGAGCTGTCCCCATCTGCACCCCCCAGAGGAGCCACTCATGGCTCCATCCCCTGCTCTGCCCAGGCTGTGCAGCTCCTGCCCCAGCCCCACTCCCTTCCTCACTGTGGGGGCCTTAATTTTTGCCTCCCCCCACTCCTTCCCTTCCCCCTTGCCCCATCCCCTACAACAGACTTACCAGCCGGAAGCTGCTCTCCAAGCTGCCGGGTCACATATTGGCAATTGGATCGGTATCAGCCAATATGGCTTGTTAAAAATCAGCCATCGGTATCGGCTGCACTCGATTCTCTTATTGGTGCACCCCTGCGTATTTTAATAGTTATGTAGCCTTGCTGAGATTTGAAAATCAGACTGAATTATATCATAAAGTATCTTCAAATCAGTCTTTAGTTCCTTAACCTTTGTTCACCTGTAGATGATTTTGAGTTCAGAACTGACCAGTTCTTGCCGGTAAGAGCATTTGTGTGGGCTTGTGGGTAGATTGAAGGAAAGGAGGCAAAGAAACATGTCTGATTCCATTTGAAAGTAAACGTCTAAATAATTATATATATATATATAGAGAGAGAGAGAGAGATGGGG
>NW_005842066.1:439321-439544 GCF_000455745.1 Alligator sinensis | reverse complement strand
GGATTAGTCCGTCTGTGTGTTTGTCTGTCTGCAATGCTTTTGAGGGGTGTGGCTCCCGGCCGGGCAGGGCTCCAGCCAGTGCTGCGCGGGGTGAATTGCCTGTCAAGAATAACGGCAGGGACAGAGCGTTTCCATGATGGCGGGGATGGAGTGGGGGGGCTGAAGCCTTGCCCCCCCACCTCCCACCTGGCTCTGCTTCTTGGAGGTGGTGGCGGTGCGGAGT
>NW_005842066.1:420989-439189 GCF_000455745.1 Alligator sinensis | reverse complement strand
GGCAGAAGGTGGTGGTGGTGTGGCGCTGACCTCGGCCCTCCCCTCCATCCCCACTGTCATTCTTGACAGGCAGTTAGCTAGTTTTATTTATATACAGGCAGTCAGACTTACGATGCAGTTGGTTCCTGAAAAACAACACATCTTAAATTGAAATGTTGTAACTTGGAACTAGTTTTCTCATAGGAACAATATTATAAATGGGGAGTGGTTCCTTTACAATGCTTGATTCGGCTGTGTCCAGCTGGTAAGTGTGGTATGGTGGAAAGAGAGGGAGAAGGGAGGGGATCTGCAGATCAAGGTCCCCCGTGGTGAGGGAGGGGCAGGCTGGGGCTTAGGTTGGGACAAGTTGCTTGTCTGGCGGCTCCCACCGCTTGTCCAGGTGAGAATGGGAGCGGGGTTGGGACTGCATTGGACTGTGCTGGGAGTGGGGACTATGCTCTCCTGCCACTCACCTGGCTGGGGTGGGGTGAGCACAGGACGGGGCCACTGTGCGGCCTCCAGACAAGTGGTGTGCAGCAGCAAAAGCTGCCCCGCCGTCCCAGACAAACCGGGGCTCTGTTCTGTGCCCGCCCTGCCCCAGATCAGGGTGGGCAAGGCCGGAGCTGTGCCGGGCTGTGCTCCAGGCGTGCAGGCCCCCTATAGCCTCTGCTTGCCTTGCTCCAGTCTGGGGGCACATGCCCCCTATTCCCTGCTGCTGCTCGTCCAGCCAGGGCAGGGCTGGCGTGGGATGGAGCCATGGCTCACCTTGGGGGGCGGCTCCTGCGCAGCCCCCCATACCCTCCAGGATGAACAGCTGGAGCAGCCAGACAAGCAACTTGGCCCAGGCCCAACCCCTCCCTCACCCTGGGGGGCCTTGATCTGCCCCCCCCACACCTGTTCCCTTCCCCCTGCCCTTCTACCATACCAGACTTACCAGCTGGATGCATCTGCATCTCGTGTTCTAAAGTTGAAGTACACATTGGAAAGTTGAAACAGGGTGTCAGTTTATAAACGTCTTAAGTGCTGTTCATTGTAACTCAAAGTCATAAATTGAGGACTGCCTGTAACTTTAATATCTAGTAAAATTAAAAAATCCTATTCTCTCTATGCATAAAGACTTCATGTGTAGTGGTTAAGGGTGCCATGCATAATTAACCAGGCACACAAAAAAGGAAAAAGCCTTCTAACAATCATATTCTCTCCACTACTCAGGTACACACATTGTCACTGCCATATGTACCAGGCACCATAAAATAAGCATTTTTCCCAGGATGGGAAGCCCTGATCAAACATTCTCCTTCACATATATCTGGCTTCCTCTTGCTTCTTTCTGCAAGCAGCACTTTCTAAACTACTGGTTTCCCAAAAAATGTTAGTGATTTGTTTATAGAAAAATGTATTATAGGAATGTAGTAGGCAAAGATGTTTTTGGTGTGATATCTTTTATTGGACCAATTGCATAGGTGGCTGAGATATTAGAAAAGCTTTCAGGCACAAAGTAGCCTCCCTATCTGTAATGGAATGTAATAGAATTTACCCAATCTTTATTTTTGTGTATTATACAATGATTATTACACTGCTGGTACTGAGTAAATAATGAGATAATGGACAATCATATACTTAGAGCAGCTTCAAAAAGGGTGCTGCTTCCTGCAAAATAGCTGTTATGCTGTAGCGGTTACATATGCCTGAGCCTTTAACAGTATGGGTGAAACAGAATCATTCCAATTTTCACCCCAGTTCATTCAGGCTCAGGGTTGGGGAAACTTTGCTCACCTGTATTGCTACACTATCAAGTGCATGTAACACTTGCTATATGCTCCTGTACCCATAGACAGGGATTGTGTGGTCCCAGTTTAAATTAATAATTGTATACGTTTTACATTTCAAATATATCATGACTTACTTTCCATTGTTTGTCATTCGTGTCAGCGTGCACTATATGTTTTATATCGCTGTCTGAAACTGTTGACATAAATAACGACGTTGTTGCTAATGAAGTTAGGGAATAAAATGCAGCGGAGTCACTTGTGGAGTCACTTGTTTACTTACATAACAAACTTTAGAGAGACTGCTGACTCCAGTTCTTACAAAATTTTATCTGTCAAATGATTTTAATTATTGTAGACCTGAAAACAGTACTTATTGAAACTGGTACCATGCTTGAGCTTTCATGGAAGACTAGTGCATGTTGCCTACTGAACCTTTGTTCATTCCATTTTTGGAATACAAGGTGTCAAAATTTATCTAGTCCAGTTTTCAAAATGGAAGCCAAGTAAGTTGCATAACTTTCTCAAAGCTCATGGGGACACTTCAAGCATATAGGAAAATTGCCAGATCAGATTTCTGGTTATATTCTTGATACTATAACTGTGCAATTTACTAATTTCTTTTTCTTGCAGTATCTGGAATCCATGTTTACTCTGCTCTTTCAGCTACTTCAGGAAGTTACAGAATGTGACACAAAGATGCATGTTCTTCATGTTCTTTCTTGTGTGATTGAAAGAGTCAATATGCAGGTAATCATTATAGGCTAAAGGCAGAGCAGGGTCTCGCCTTAAAAACTAACTCTTTGGGAAGGCTTTCATAGGCTGGAGCCTGCTGTATAGTGTGTCTTTGTGTGTGCATGCGCACGTGGTGTGATATCTAAAATATATTGTGTGCATATTATATGTATTGTGAATTCTACTGAATTCTACACTATTCAGTTATGTGGGCTGTTCTGTTTCATACTGTAATATTTATACTTAATATGAAAACATTCATACAGATTCACAGAAGTTTAGGGCTGGAAGGGACCTCATGAGATCATCAGGTCCAGCTCCCTTGCTCTGGGCAGGAAAGACTGCTGGGGTCAAATAACCCCAACAAGGTGTGCATCCAGTGTCCTTTTGAGGATCCCCAGGGTAGATGCCTGCACCTCGCCCACTGGGAGTCTATTCCAGAGTCTGGTCACATGAACTGTGAATAAGTTTTTATTTATAGCCAGTCTGAAATCTTCAGTGGGAGATGTTCAATAGTGAGTTTCCGCAACCTATAGTTAAAGATCCAAACAAGGAAAACAAGAGCAGGGGTCTAACACAGATGCCAGAATTTGTAAATTAAGGGCCTGAGTCAAGACCTAAGGAAATTGAAAGGGAATTGTTCCATTGATTCCAGTGGACTCACTGAATCAGGCTCTGTGACTGAACAGCCTCACTGTTGACAACTTCTTTTGCATTTCTATTCTACTTCCCTTCCAAGGATAGAATGTTTTACAGACATTCATTAAGGTTCACAGAAGCAATAGGAAGTGGGAAAACATCATGCATTCATTCTTGTGAAACCTGAGAAATGGCAAGTTGTTTATTCTCTGTTACTCAGGAAGGCCATAGCAGATCGAGGATAAAAAATTCCCAGATTGCCTTGCTTCCTTGTCACTTATCAAAATATAAATATTGTTTATTTTGAATTTAGATTAGGATTTTAAACGATGTTTCATAATTTCTTTTGTGAATAAATTTATTCTGTTTAAACCAATACACATTCCTAAAGTATTTCAATTTCTTGGTAAGAAATGTGTTTTTTTTTTAGAAAAAGCAGGAGCAAGTTCAAAACAAAATTAAAGTTCTTATTGTATCTTTTATTCTGACTCAAGTAACTTTTGAGAGTTATTTACTTGATTTTTCCACAATTAAATATCTTACTCTGCTAAATAAATGTGCTATAATTTTGTTTTCTGGATTGTAGATTCGACCATATGTGGGATGTTTGGTTCAGTATTTACCTCTCCTTTGGAAACAGAGTGAAGAGCATAACATGCTTAGATGTGCCATTTTAACTACCCTAATTCATCTGGTTCAGGTAAGGTTTTCCTTTTTCTCATATATGCATATTCTTTGTAATATCTTTATGCTAGTAAAATTAAAATGCAGTTTGGCTGTAAAGAGCATTGTTTACATTTTAGTGCTTTATTGATAGCATTGTTTAAATTAAGTGCTTTATAATAGTCCATTAGAAATATGGTGCTATTTGGGTATAGCGGGGGTGTCAGCTCATCTGGCCCCGTGGGCTGGATGTGGGGCACAGGGCTGATCTGAGGGCTATATTGGGTCCACAGGCTTGCCCCCCACATTGGAGCCAGTGCATGGGGCTAATCTGGTGTGCGCACATTATGCAGTGCATGTCCTAGCCCTGGTCCAGGGCTTGCATGTGGAGCCAGCATGGGGTGTCTGTTGCATGAGGTGCCTGTGCTAGGCTGACCCTGCATGCGGGCTCTGGTGTGGGGGGTTGGTCTGTGGACTTGATCCAGACTGGCCCTAGAGCCAGCTCACAAGGCCAGTCTGCTGGGGTGCTGCATGCAGCTCATGCCTCAGATCATGCCCCTGGTCCAACCTTGCATGCTCTGTGCAGCATGAGCAGGTCCTTGTTTGGGGCTTGTGATGTGAGGGTCTGGCATGGGGCTAATGCTGAATGTGGTACCTGTGCCAGACCGGCTCTGTGCTGGTTCCAGCACACAAGGATGGTCTGTGAGCCTGCTCTGGACTGGCTCCAGAGCCAGCACAGAGGGCCGGTCTGGCACATGACTCGGTATATGCCTTAGACCAGCTCCCTGTGCCATGTACAGCATCTCTGTTACCAGGTCCATGCATCACATGCAGCACACACCAAATTCCCCCTCTTTTACTTGGCCCCTTTTCCCCCAGGGCTTTTTCTGGTGGTCTCTTGGCCAGGTGTTCCAGGGGTTCCACATATTCCCTGCTGGGCTCACTTGTGGCCCAACATAGCCAGTGTCTCCCAATGGTACACTTCAGGCATGTGGTGGGATTGTAGGGAGGTTTGGGCATTGTGGGCTGTCCCTCCAGGGTTCACCATTGTCGGGTGCCCTCAGGTCCTTGTCTGACTTTCTTGGGTGTCCTCAGGTCCCTGTCTGACCTTTTTTGTTCTGGGCTTTGTAATCTCACAGTCTGGCTGGTCCTGCTATTCCAGTCTGTACTGCCTGGTCACAGCAAGTGGGTCCAGTCCCAGACAGGCTATTGGAGCTCCACCCAGCATTCTTCAGGCAGTCTTCTGGCTGGGGCATGGGTGCCCCTTGGGTTTGGTCCATGCTGGGCTATGGCAGGCCTGGGCAGCTTCCCTTGGCTTCCCAGCTGGCAGAGGTGGCAGCAGGGTGCTTCCAGGAGCAGGGAAGCATGTCTGGTGCTGGCTCTGGTGCCCAGACACTTCCCTGACGGCTTCCAGCCTCCAGGCTCTGCGTCAGTTAAGGACAGACCCTCCGGCCACAGTGCGCTGGCTGTTCCAGTCATGGCCCGGCCCCCTGGGGCTGCAGCGCAGCCAAAGTAAGCCAGGTGGGGGCCTGTTGCAGGGGGTTTAAACCCCTTCCCTGGTCCACATGGGAACCTAGCCAGGTCTGCAGGGGCAGGAGCCCCTGGTAGGCTTTTGCTCCTTCTTCACTTGAGCAGAGACTGGGGTGGGGAGTGGCATGCCCTGGCCCTGGCTCTGGGCTGGCACTTTGGAGGAGTGGGGGAAGGTGGGTTTAAACCCCCTACCATGCCTGCATAGGACCCCAGCCAGGTCTGCCTAAGCAGGGGAGGGGACCGTGACATGGGCTGCCCTTCCCCCCCTACCCCTTGAACAGGGAGCAAGGGGCAGAAGTCTGGCAGGGGCTGCCTCCCCCCCACCCTCCAACTGCCCAGGCAGACCTGGCTGGAGTCCCATGCAGGCATGGTAGGGGGTTTAAACCCCCCTTCCCCCACTCCCCAAGCCTGCTGGCCCGGGGTGAGGGCATAGCTGCACCCCCCACTCTCCACTCAAGTGGGGAAGAGGCAAAAGCCTGTCAGAGGCTGCCCCCCCTGCATAACCAGCTGGGGTCCCATGCAGGCCAGGGAAGGGGTTTAAACCCCCTCCCTCCCTCCCTGCCTCAACATACAACCCCAGGCTAGGGTATGGCCATGCTCTCCACTCAGGAGAGGAGAGAGGGAGAAAACCCTGTTGGGGCTGCCCTTTCCCTCTGCTTGAGTGGGGGGCTGAAGCATGGCAGCCCCCCCCCCCCCCTAATGCAGACCCTGGTTGGGGTCTCATGTGGCTATTGAGGGGTTTTAAACCACCTTCCCCACCCTGCCTCAACCTGGTGACCCTAAGCTGGGATGGGCCACACCTCCACCCTCTGCTCGAGCAAGGAGCAAGGCAGGGGGAAAAGCCTGACTTGTGTTAACCCTTCCAGGCAGCCAGTGGCTGGGGTCTGGGGTGAGGGAGGGGGTTTAACCTCCCCTGACTCAGTGTGTAAGCCCTGGGCAGGGGTGTGGCCATCCCCCCCCCTGCCTGTTCTCCCCCCCTGGCAGGGGCTTGCTCCCCTGCCCCCCTCAGACCCAGGCTGGGGGTCTGGGTGAGGTGTGGCCACAGACCTTGATCTCCACTCAAGCCGGGGGATGGGGTGGCAAAAGCCTGACAGGGACTGCCCCCACCAGGCAGACCCCAGCTGGGGTCTTGTACGGGCCAGGGATGTGGTTAAACCCACCCTTGCCCCTCCTGCCTGGGCCAGGAGAAGGGAGGGGTGGGGGGATAAACCTGGCAGGGCTGCCCTCTCCTCATTGTCAGCCCTGGGCTGAAGTCTCGTGGGCTATGGTGCAGGGTTTAAAGCCTCCCTCCCCCTGGCCTCAGCCATGCTTCTGCCCCACTGAGCAGGGAGTGTCGAAAAGCCATGGAGCTTCTGTCTCTTCCCTTTATCAGTGGCTGGGAGGCGTGCTTTAGCACTCCCCAGCTTCTGGCCTGGGCCACTGCAGGCATGTGGCTGCATTTACGGACTCAAAAGTGAATGTCTGTTAGTTTGCTTCTTGGTTCAAGCTATACAGTTCAGACTAATCTGTAAAGACTGAATTCATTTAGCCTCTGACTTTTCGACTCTGTACTTAGCCTATTAAATTCTGTGTCTAGTCTCCCATGTATGTAAAGCTGGATCAGTTTTAGTGGGGAGCTAAAAGTCCTAAATTGTTGGCTGATATCGCATGTCCATCATTTAGTACATTTTAAAATATATGAGTTTATAATCCCCATGAGAAAATATGTGTTCCATTAATATTTTACCCTAAAGAATGTAGCAGTTGTGTGCAGTGGGCTTATAGTTTCATTTTTAGTGCTATTACCCCTGATTCACAGTTCTCTTGTTTCAATCCTTATTGCTATAATAGCTGTACAAATGAAATCCAACTGACCTCATTTCATTACTATTACTAAGTAGTTTTAGAGAATAAATATAATCTGAAGAGAGAATAACTTGAATTTCCTATTTCAGGGAAGATTTTTTGAAAGATATTTTACACTGTTTTGTTTACTTTCTGAAGGGGCTGGGAACAGACAGCAAGAATCTCTATCCTTTCTTACTTCCTGTTATTCAACTAAGTACGGATGTTTCTCAGCCTCCACATGTTTATCTTTTGGAAGATGGTTTAGAATTATGGTAAGTGGAAGAAATTAGCTGGTAGATTTTTTTTTTTCTGTCGCACTCTCTCTGCCCAAAAAAGAGTCATAATTTTTATCACTTGCTGAAAATTTTAGGAATAGCTTAAAAACTTATATATGTAATGCACATGCTAAACAAACTATGTGACAGGCCATATTTGGGAGCAAACAACCTATAGACTTGCAGCTTTGACCATTGAAGGAGATGGTGAAATTTTAAAGGGTGAAATACAGGGTAAATTATTTTCCAGAGCTCTAATCTGGCTGTTGAATAAATTAGGAAAATACCTTAAATTTCAGAGTTTACTGAGAGATCAACTTGCTTACGTATATAATATATTGATAAAATTCTAACAGAAGAATCTAGGGATTTCAGGCTGACTCAATTTGTCACATGTAAACCATGTTTACCTTGCATCTGTCTTGAAGTAATAAAGGATCCATTGGCAGAAATCACATGCTGACACACAATGGCAACCTGTTTAAAAAATACAAACAAACTGATATACATTTAACAAAAACAGGTTTTAAAATAGTTTTACAGGACTAACCCAGGGACATGAGAAGCTTGACTGTTTCTAACTGAATGTTACCAATGCCTTTTCTGTTTGCCAGTTTTCAGCTCTTTCTTGTTACAGTGATACTTGTGTCTAAGTTCTGAGAAGAAACCAGAAGTTTTAGCTGTTTAAGTGCATAGGGTTTTTTTTAAACATGCTTTATTTATGGTCATTTTAAACTTTTAAACTTTAAATGATTTTTTGACTACAGGGATTTTAATTTGGAACATGGAGTGCTGAATGTATTCAACTCCTCTCTCGTTGCCCCCTGTTCAGAATGTCATATCTAAAAACACTGTTGTTTTTACAGGAAAAGGAGGAAATAAGTTAAAATAGTTATAAGATATATAGAGGCCTAAAATGCTACGATTTTGTCATGATTAATTTAGTATGCACTTTTAATCCACCTTGACCATATTCTACTCCCTAATCCAGTAATTCCCAACTAGGGGGCTGGGGCATCTGGAGATGTCGTGAGATCCTTCTAAGGGTACAGTGTAACACAGTTAGCACTGCTAGTTGTGCAAATAACTACCCAAGTTTCATAAGATAAATCCAGATATTTCAAATAAGAATTTGTAGTGTCAAAACAATTCTGACCAGTCATATTTTTTCTGATTTTTTTGCAACATAGTTACTGTATTATTTTTCCCCCCATAGTCAAAAATGAATGAAACTATGAGCTGGCATTTTCTGATGGGTCCCTTGAGTCCAAAAAAAGTTGAGAACCACTGCCCTAATCTGTATCCTGGTGGACATTTTGAAAGATCGGAAGCTCTGAGCCATCAAACAGCCTTCTTTTCTTTTCTTTTCTTTTTTTTTCTTTTATAAAGAGTAAGGCACAAAAATGTTTTCTCTTTTTTCCATTCTTCTGTGGTAACAAGGACTGGACCACACTTTCTCCAGGGAAAGTCCCTGCTGTTTCAGGAGAACCCATGAGCGTACATAAAAGTCAGCAAATATTTCACAGATAAGTTTGGGAGCTATTGTGCCTGAAAGAGAACCATTTAAAGCAGTTATGGCATTCTTCATTTGGAGATTTCATGTGTTTCATGTGTTTATTTTAGAAAATTTGCATTATTTTTATAACTCTTGTTACTCTTAATATTTTTATTATTTAAAGACAAAAATCTAAGTAATCTCGTATTTAATATACTCTTAGGTTAGTGACACTGGAGAATAGCCCATGCCTTACTCCAGAACTACTGAGGATCTTTCAGAACATGTCTGCCCTTCTTGGTGAGCATTAATAATAAAGATTCACTTTTTTCAACTAACTGTTCCTTCATGTCCTGTCAATAATCTTGCTAAGGCAGTAAAAAGTTAAGAGAGAGAAATTCTTAGTATTCAAGGTCTACAAAGTTTTATAGATTTTTTTTAAAAATATGTTTTAAATTGGATCCCAATTGTGTGTTGAAATAAATGAGTTTTAAGTACTTTGTACTTGATAGATAAGGAAACAAATTGCAAGTTTTTTTTTTATTCGAGGACTGTTTGCATGCCTAAAACCCAAGTGTGAAATTGTAGACTATTAAATTCAATAGGAATTTTGTGATCGACTTTAATGGGACTGAGTTTTTACACAATATTTTTGCTGTTTAGAAACTTAACTTTGAGTTTCTCTGCAAAAAAAACAAACCAGGCCACCCCCCCCTTGTTCTTCAGTGTCTCATTTTTATTTGGGTCTGTTTTTATTGCATATGTTTCATGAAACATCTCCACTGTCTTAAGTCATGTATTTAGAGAATACATTAAATATACCCATGTGTATGCGTACCATATTAATGCTGTTTAAATTGTAGAATACACTGATGATATGTAGAAGCTGACTCCTTACTTGATAGAATTAATTCTTGTAGCTGCCAACTTACTTTTTCAAAAAAATCAGCTGTAATGGATATCACTCTGCTCCATATAAACTATACCTTTCTGATTTTTACAAAATTCCACCACAGTTCAGTACTAAAATAATTGTACTGGTTTTGCATAGAGGGAATATTTGAAAATTCTTTCTGCCAGCTGAAATTATAACCCTGTTTCCTACTCCTAATTTAACTTTCCATTCAAAATTATCAACAGGTAGCAAGTTTCCAATTACATTTAATGTGTGTATTTCACATATTTATGTTTAATATGCGTGTTTAATACATGTATTTCATCAGGCAGAAATTGAATTGGATGCAATAGGTTTTCATGACTGTCAATAAAATATTAAGTACTGATAATATGATTTTCAATTTTTAGGAAATGGATTTTCTATATTTTGTTTCCTAACTCTTTGGGGACTTCTCAAATATCGCAGTGTTTTTTTTTTTTTTGTCATGTAGATACCTTTCCTTTAATTTTTTGAGCACTTTTTTGTGCTTTAGGAGGCTGTTGGACTAATTGTTATAGCAAATGGATTTTTTCAGAGGAAAGTTTTTTAGTCTTAAAAGAATAACGAATTAGCATATCTTAATTATCTGTATTTCCTACATTAATTTCAGTGTTCCTGTTTTATTGCAACTCTAAAGGCTAATGAGAGCTGTTCCTTGTAGTAGTCAGCACGTTCAACATAGCCCCTGTCATGTAATCCTTCTTTGTGTGTCGGAACACTAATTGGCAAAATTGAGCTTCAGGGAAAAAGCCAACATTTTGTGGAATGTTCAGCTTTCAACTCCAGATTTACACATCACTTTCAGAAGCTTTTAGCTTCTTTTTATTAGTCTTCTATGCTGATCTAGCATCTGGGGAGGGCAGTAGACTAGGAAGGCCTGACTGCGTCAGGAGCACAGCTCCACAAATGGTTATAATTTATATAGCTGTCCTTTTCACTTGCTCTGAATTCTGAGATTGCCTGTATTTCTCTCAGGTTTTCCACCTGTGCTATATATAGGGTTTTAACCAGTGTGGATTATACCCGAGCATACTCTGCTAAAGTGGTATTGAAGTGTTAAGAAATCTTCAGTTTCATTTTAAGGCTTTATCATAAATGATACTGATGCTTTTCTTTGGAAAAATTGGATTTGGAATGAAAACTATCTTATTTATTTGATTGACTGGCTTAGTTTATGACATTAAGCAGAACTGCACTGATACTTTTTAATGCATTGCAAGTACTTGCATGTTTGTCAAGATTTTGTTTTGTTATCCTGTTAATCATTAAAGTGAAGGTTAGTATTTCAAGAGGACTAATTATTTTTATCCTGCAAACTGAAAATGAGTATATTATACTGATAATAACAAACAGTACGGTAGATAGATTCTTAAATCACACTTCTGTCAAAGATTGCCACAGATTTGGTCTGTAATATTTACTTAGTAAGATTTCTTTGCATTTTTAAAACTGGAACAGAAGAGACCTGTCTCATGGCAGTTCTGATAGGCTAATTTATTATTTTCAATTTTGTAATTTAGCTATCAGAAAAACAAACAGCATGTGCAAAAAAAATCTGATCATGGGATAGAAATTAATTCAGACTTGCTGCCCTGCAGCATTGCAAATGAAGAAACAAAAACAAATTGGAGGAGACAAGCTGCTGGACATAGTGAACAAAGGTGTGATCTGAAATTACAAAGAAGATTCATAAGCCTTCAGTCCTGGAGTTCCCTGAAACATTTTAGTTGATTTAGATCTGGGGTGCCAACCTACACCATGACTGCAACAAGTGGCTCAGGCAGCCTCTGTGTAGCACATGGTAGATCAGAGACAGGCAACACAGCAGCAGGTAGGGCAAGAAGCAGGAACAGAATTGCATATCAGGCAGGGAGCAGAAAACAAAGCAGATTGGTTAGGTGAAGAGGATTAGAGTGGCACTTGGGAAGGGTGGAGGACTAACTTGTGGCATGCCTGTCAAAAAGTGTGGCCTGTTCTGATTTAAACCATTTCTAGGACATTGGAACAATGGAGAAAGTGTCCATAAAAGAAAGACTTCCTTTATGTGCTTCGTGGATCCCACAAGGCCTTGGGTATTGATATTCAAAACTAAAATCTTTTCGACAGTATTTGCAACAACATTGCACGTAGAATTTGTGATGTCAGTAGGTTTGAGCAATACATATCTCAGTGGTGATATTTTCACTACTGTTATAGCCAAATACTCTAGTAATACAAAAATCTTGTCGTTATCATTTGATCTCTCTTTTTCCTGCCTTAAACTTTAATTGAAGGCAGAGATGTGGGGCAGAAAGTTTTCCAGTGCTTTATTTTTTCCGTGGGAAATTTTCCGTTTCTAAAAATTCAGTGTGTCACGAAGTTCATTAGTAACAATGAATGGATGCCAACACAATATTAGGCAAGTTTGGCAGTTTCAAAGTTGTAATTAATGTTTTTCAGGTGATTAATCCTAGGAAGTGTGTGAGGATGTACATATATGTTTTATTGATTTGTAAACAGGAGGGTAAATATACTCACATATTAATCCAAGCCAAAAATAAAGTTCTGAATTCACTTAATGGGCTGTGCAGGTCAAATCAAAACCGAAGCACAGCATGTAATGCACAGTTCTTTGGGTGTGCTAGAATTAGTGTGTCAACGGTTTTTAGTGTCTTCATTTTTTCCCTTAAATTGAAATAAACAATGTGAGAGCAGTACATGCTATTGTGCATTGTCTTTACATTTTTACAAATATTCCCATACAAATTATTTCTTTCTACATAAAGCTTTGAATTTGTTTGAATACAACATTTAAACCACATTAAGTGTGCTGTATTTAACTTTTTTCCTAATCAAATATTTCAGTTCAAATACTTGTGGCTATTGGGACATAAAATTAACATGGGGGTGCTTTTTTAGTTCTGTTTACTAAATATAAGTCAAATAAACATGCTAAATCAGATCATGCTCTATTTAGGGCATTGGAAAATTTTTCCAGAAAACCCATATCTCTGATTGACGGTGTTTGTGGCATGAACAAAAACTTTCTGGAGATTTTTATTTATATTATATTTAGACAAACTTTTCATGAGAAGTTCAAAATGAGGTTAAAGTTGGACACCGAGTCCATCGTAAGAGTTTCCTTCCCATCACCTGTTCTTGTAATAAACTCTTAAAAGCAGAGTAAATACTATTGCAGTTCCTCATTTATCTGTTGAAGCTTTAGGGACCATGAGCTCCACGTGAGCTCCAAAATCTGAGCATTTTTAAAAATAACTTCTAAAGACAGGCGGCTCCTCACCAGGTGCTGCTTATAATTGGATTTTGTCTGTGAAAACCGCATTAGAGTAGACCTGCTAAAACATATTTATAAAATGGTGACTCTGATGCACTAAGCAAAGTAGTGCCTTTCATAATTTAACTACAAAATGGATATTGAAGTGGTTTTAAATTTTGATTATTTTGAAAATTGTGTTCAGAGATATCACTAATACTAGATTTTTTTTTAAAATTGAAGACACAAATTCATAGGTGCTTATCTGTATGTCACCTTTTGCCTTGCCTACACCACCCACAGTAAATATTTATAACACATAGGAGAATTCTGTGTAGGGAGACGTAAATTATATTCATATTCATCCTGGGCTGGGAAAGAATGTGAAATCAGACCTCCGGCTCTATCCTTTGGGTAAGTCCATGGTATCTACCTTCCAGGACTGGAAGACCCTCCCACTGCCCTACAAGGTTATTGTTGAAGTTTGTACAAGTTCCAGCCTAAGTGATCAGGGAGTAATGTCAAACTCAATCAGTTGCACTCAGTGGAAGATCAAAATGCACAAGACAAGCATCCTTGGCAAAGAAATAGCCTTGCAGTTATTCTTGGGGCTCCAGTGCTGAACTCCTCTCTGGCTCCAGGATCCCGTCCTGTTTTCTTTCACATGGTATAAATTGAAATCTGGGCACTACCCACTCCTGCTGTTTGGCAGTGTAATTTTCTCTGACAGTCTCCATGCCTGTTACAGTGCGGAATGATTTTACTGTGCTCTCAGAACCAGTACTCTCGTACTTTGCCAGTCTGTCTAATGTTCTCTCTGCTTTTCAATTAATCATTCAGGCTGTAGCCAAATTATAGAGCTCAGGGCTCAAATTCCTATTCTAGGGCTCACTCTGAATATGGTCTAGTTGCTGTGGCAGAAGGCCACCTCTCTTTCTCCCCAAAAACTCTGCTCTGTGACAAATTGGTTAAGATGGGCCCTACAGAGGGTGCACACCTTACCTTATCTCTTTAGGTAACCTGAGTTGGATACAGTCCTGAGGGAGGGAGGGAAACTGCTCCCTCTGCGTACATGACTGCCATCACATACCTGGGTGAGGGGCTTGGACTTCCTGGGGAGCTAGGAACTGCCAGTCTGCCCAGCAACCAGTGATGCATTTCAAATTGGTTGGCTGACAGCCAACATGTGCTGGCTTCCATTGGACCAGGTAAATGAGGTCATAAGGGCTATATAAGTTAAGGACTGCCCAGGAGGATGAGGCAGCAGCCATGAGGAAGACTGAGAGAGAGAGAAGAGCTGTACCATCTTAAACTTGCTCTTTCTCTCAAAACTCATGATCAAGGAACTGCCTGCCTCCAGAGGGGATCTCCACCTGCCTCTGGATGATACTTGTGAGTAAGCTACCTGAGATCTAACTAGATATAGAGCTTGCAGTAACTCAGGTTACTGATCAAAGGCTACCCAATAAAGTTCTTCTTTGTACCTAGCGGGGGAGACTTTTTGGGAGCAGGTCTAGATTATGCCTTGGGGTCCCCTTGGTTCAGCTGACTAAGGGAGACCACTACTTGTGCTTCCGACTGAAAGAAGCACCCCCAAGTGCTTGAAGTGAGTCAAGTACCCTCGAGGGCTACTAGACCTGTGTTTCCCAGGGTACACAGAGCCAGAATCAAGCCCATCCCTGGGTGGTGGCAGTGTTATCCCCAGGCTAGTGAGTGTGCTCCAGGAAGGGGGTCGGCCAGACGTGAGGCGCTCTCAGGGAGGCACTTAAAGCCTGGAAGGTGGTTGGGCGCAGTGAGGTGAGTGGCTCAATGCAGGAGCGCCCCCTACTGGCACGCCACAGTTGCCACCACCTATGGAAATTACTTCTTGCAGTGTAGACAAGCATAACAATTGAACAGTTCAAATGTACTATTTTGGAAACTGGTTCATAATTGTTGTGGGACAGGTTGCAGATACATTTAACAACAGAATCATTTCAACAGGCAGAGACTGAGCCAGTTCACAATTGTGTGAAGTGTTGTGGTTCTGATACCAGGGGGTGGGAGTAAGTATCTGGCCCACCGTGCCTCTAGTGGGGGAGGGAAGTGCTCACATTCATGCTTTGGAGGTCCCAGAGGTTGGGTGACCTGTCACTGGGGACATTTTCACTTTTCTGCTTTCCCTTCTCACCTAAACATGAGTTCAGTAGACATCAATAGCCTGCAGTTGCCCCGAGTCTGCAGTGTGCTTGCCTCACTTGTGGGAGTGCTTGAGCCCATTCTTTTTTGGTTCCCAGGGCCAGGGTCCATGATGAGGAGCTGCAGTTAAGTGAGGACACAGTCGGTTGTTAGAAAGATAGCTTTTGTTGAACAAGCAGCACAAGGAAGCTCATTGATTGTTCCTGCAAAGAAGAGCCTTTGATTGTAAACGGTTCCTCAGGCCTTTTCCTATCTGATTTGTTTTCAGGATTCTTATCTGACCTTTCTGATGTGTCTACTGGCCTTGGGTCCTCAGGTTACCTTTGATGATGGATATAAGCCTTATCACTCAAACTCTGTTTTGATATCCCAGATTCCTTGCATCGATTGCCAGAATCCTCCCCAGATCAAAAGGATTCCCTAGATCCATATCTGAGACTGGATAACTTGCAGAAGATCTGTCCTTTGTAGATCTGTCCCTTCACCGTATGAGGTTTTGTTCCAATGTTGCCAAACAGCTTTCAGTCTTTCAGGAATTTCAGAACTTAAAACACTATAAAGCTTTAAGCCCTGCAGATTTCCCTGAAGAAATTAGACATCTCAGGAGGTAATTAATATTTTGCAGTGTTCTGGCCTGAACATTAGGTCCTTATAAATCTATAAATCCCTAATGGACCCTGTCAAGAAAGTTTGACAAACCCTAGCTGTTTGGTCCCCTTCTGTGGGGACGGTCAACAAGAACTATCATACCTTTCCTAGGAGGACTGAGTGCTTTCACTCCTACAGAGAGGCATGCTCCTTATTTTTTGCCTTGTCCTTTGGTTTGCTTGCCAATCCTTGAAACATCCTAGGAAGATGTGGTGGTTCCAAAAGAAGATATATTCCTCTACTTCATTTGCCTTCCAGATCTTATCCAGCAGCAGCCAAGCTCCTGGTGGTGTGGTAGAGAAATGCCTAAGATCCACCTCTCGGTATTGTTGGCTACAAATGTCCAACTCGGGATCCTTAAAATTCTGGTTTATTAAGCAGATTGAAGCACTGTAATGAAGTTAAACGCATGCACGCACACACACACACACATGCACACACACAGTAGCAAGCTACAAGAGTCAGGTATACCTATCTCACAAGCACTGGAGTCTGCTGTTGAGGCTTCTTTTAGCGTGGTGTTATCTTCTAGAAGGGGGTCGCCGGCTGGTCCTTCTGGCTGGACAGGTCGGGTGCTGGTCAAGTTGGAGATCAAGAGGGTGCCACTGAGGGTCACTTTTCACTGCCTTTTATCTATCCTTAGCAGACTTTGGTGACTCCCCAGTTTTCAGGTTTGCCCAATCCAGGGGTCATTGACCCTCATGGGACTCCCCCCCCCCGCCTCGGTGGCTACTGGATGGCATCTGTCAGCTCCAGGGATCGTCTGCATGTACGTGCAGGTTTGGGAGTCCGTTGATGAATTTTGAATAGGGCTCTGGGAGCGGTTGATGTGGAGATATTCAGCCCAAAAGTTGGTCCCCGGCGTTGATTAACTCAGGCCAGGGCTTCTAGCCCTTGATCAGTGAGGTTTAGAGATTTCCTGGTTGTTACATTGTCTTCTATTGAGTTCTTCCGTTGGTTGATCTGCAGTTTTCTTAGGTGTTATTGCTGCCTGCTACCGTGTTACACATTCAATCACTGATTCACTCGCTCTTTCAGGGGCCAGCCTGATACAGGGAAGGGCAGTTTGATTCCTGCCCTTGTTAACATTGTTACAATGTATAACTAACTTATGAAACTAAACACATTTAGTTGAAAGGTGAGGAGTATAAAATATAAGCTACAAAAGTAATGCCATGGCACACAAATAGATAAAAATACCAAAATACAAGGGGAGATACAAAATGCACACATACAAATTTCAAAACACAATTCCTTATCTTAAAATGAAAGAAAGAGGAAGGAAGAAAAGGTAGAAGAGAAAAAACATATCCAAGGAGGAGAGAGCAACTGCAGGCAAGAGGAAAAGGGGCTTTCTGCTACAGTATGAGCAGAAATGCTTTGGTGTCACCCATCCCAATGACATGTATAAAGACAAGAATTGGCAGGAGAAAAGGAAGTTATAAGTAGGGGGAATTTTAGATGTCCTTCACATGTATATCCACAACTCATCCCTCTTCCCCTCTTTGAGTCAGATACAGCAGCTCACCTGGTTCAGGTGAAAAGGAGCAGGAAGCTTAAACCCTTTGCATGGACCACGAAGAGAGGTGGTAGGGTGGAATCATGCCCCACAGATGATGCTAAGGCAAAAAGTTTCCCAGCTTGAGTGTTTGTGCCCCATGTGCACTTTCACTGAGGATATGCATGTGGACAACAAGTTTCAAAAACTGTCACTTACGTTTAAGTAACTCATCTTTATTCTACTTTTTTTCTGTTCCAGGTTTTCATTTTACTTAACCCAGTTCCTTTTTCTTAATCTTTTGTTCAAGGACTTAATCATCAATTAAGCAAATGTTTAATTTTGGTTTACTTCCATTATTTTAAAGAATTAATTTATGGTTTTATAGATGGCCTTTACAATTTTTCATGGTACTTTGTATCCTGAAGCTTTATGCTCATTTTAGATTCTTAAAATGTTGCTGGTTGCCACTTGATAGTAGCATTCTATCTTTGTCCTAACCTGACTGATTCAGTTGGAAATCAGATTCTTTTTATGCACTTGCTTTTCTGCATTATCATCTGCAAAGAAGGCAAAGCCTTTCTTGAAGGTGTGGGACTCTGATTTTAATTGATTCTTGTTTAATGCCATGTATTATACTGAAGTTCAGTATATTTGACTATAGACTGCTTAGCTTTAACTTAAAGATATTTATAAAGACTAGTGATTTAAATAAGAAGGAAGAAAAGGAAGACAGTTAAAGGAAGGAAATTAACTAGTCAGTCTCTGAAGTTT
>NW_005842066.1:405344-420958 GCF_000455745.1 Alligator sinensis | reverse complement strand
CCTCTGGTGTAGAGTTCTGAGTGAATAAAAGAGTCTGGATTCCACCTTCCCCTCAACTGGTTCTCATCTCTAGAACTTTTAATATTATATAGTGACCTCAGGGCTCTTCTTGTTACTGCTGCTTCTATACTTTGGGGGTTATGTATTTATTTATTTATAATTTAAAGTAATTAATTTCCTTTTCTTTATTTAAAAAAAAGTGAAGTAAGGGTGCCTCCAGAACACAGAACTGTGGATGTCTTATGTCAAGGATCCTTTACCACTGATGGTGAAGAACCAGTGGTCAAGCTGGCTACTTCCTTAGGGAAAATATAGTTGTTTTTTTTTTAAAGCAACGGAGTTCTGCGTATGTTGCTTTTGAAAGTGTTAATGTTTAATATTAATGTTTAAATATTCCTTTCCAGTACAAAGAAAGCTCTTAAAATTTTATAAAGGTGGCTATTAAACTGCACTCCTAAAATGCGCTACTAAATCTAGAATGTAGTTGGGCTGGAGTGTTATTGTAGCTGTGATGGTACAAGAAATATGTGAAAAGCAAGGGTTTTCTTGGTGGTATCTTTTATTTGGCAATTGTATATTTGGGAGAGAAATTAGAGAAACTTTCAAGTACAAAGTGCCCTTCCTCAGGTTTAGGACAGAAGTAGGTACAATCTAATCTAAATATCAGATAAAAATAATAGCTGGTGCTTGGATAACAATCTTGATCCATGCTTACATTTCAAAGAACTTCAGTTCCTGTAATGTAAGCAGGAGTTATTTGGACTGATCCTGCCCGTCACTTTTCAGGTGGATTCCTGGTTAGATTAAAGCCACTGCATGGCCCTAAGTCTGTTTTACCCTTGGGAGTTCTGCTATGCTTGATTGTGGCCGGGATGAAAGTTGCTAAGGGGAAATTTCAAAGAGTACCACAGATCCCACTGGTGAATATTCACACGGCCAGTCTGTCTTATTCATAAACAGACATTTTTATACCTTTTATAAATTACCTTTTTATAAAATTACCTTTTATAATTTTCCTTCTGAATTACCATTGCAAAGAATAACATTTTCCTAAAGAGCTTGCCACTTATCCCCCTCCTGTGCTCACACCACCATTATATTGCAGTGGCCAGCAATGTTTTTTCTGGTGGCAGGCTGGAACGACCCAGCGTGGCTCTGTGGAGGGCTAGTGATAGGACCTGGCTGCTACCATTACTTCTCCCCACTGCCTAGCTGAAGAATGGGTGAAGCTGTCCTTTGCCCAGCTACAGTGCAGCTTGACTGAAAACCCCCTGCAGCCAAATGTTTCTGAAAATGCCAGTATCCAATGGCTCTGCAGACCTGATCTGGTCCATGGGGCATAGGTTACCAATCCCTGTTATGTTACACTATTTGTGTTACTATACGAGCCCAGATTTATTCCCATTTTAATTTTTTGGAATATTGCATTTGTTGACAAGGTGCCTTGTCCCAAAGTTATAGTTGTAAAATGACTTTGTGTTAGGAATATGAATACAGGAATATGAATACAAAATTATTGTTTTATATGAAAAGAAACTACAGGTAAGTAATTTTGTGATGTAATAAAATAAGAGGGAAATAACCACATGTAAACATCATATGCAAGAAAAGATTATTTTAAGAAGTGAATTATTTTCCTCTACATCATTGTAAGTTGATTTGTTAGTAATACACCAAGTGATCTGCCAATTTTATTTTGCAGAGCTAAGTTCAGAAAACCTCAGAACCTGCTTTAAGATCATCAATGCCTACATTTTTTTATCCTCTCCTGAATTTCTACAGGTATGTGGGAAATTCATGTTACTTCTTTTTTTAAGCTTGGTATTCACCATCTAACTTTGATAGCTTATGCCCTAAGACTTTTGTCCTCCTTTTGATATCAGATCCTAATATCTATAACATCTTGGTGTAGTAACTGATTCAAAGCACTTTATGGGCACTCAGTAAAATAAAATTCACTGGGGTCTGATCTTTTTGGCAGATGGGCCAGAAATTAGCCTCATGACTCCCTCCCCCGACCACAAATGTCTCTCCTATCTTTTTCTCCCACTCACTTCTCCCTGCCCTGTGCTCTCTGCCTGATCTGCTGCTTTGTTTTCTGCATTCTGCTCTAATATCGGCCTGTTTCCTCCCAGTCTGCTATATATGGACATTGTTTGTACCAGCAGAATCCCTGTTCTCCTGGTAGAAACCAGAAGCATGCAGATGCTCAAACTTTTTTCTCCTGAAGCAAAAATAGCAGCTCTGGGAAAAAATAACCTTACAACCACCAGTTAGAAATCAGTCCCAGGAGACTGAACATCTGCACACTTTCCCCTGGCTTACCTCCTCCTGGGGTCCAAGAGGAAGGGAGCTGGGGGAGGGCATCTGTGCCTTCCAGGGGCCAGGGTCACCCTGGTTTTGATAAAGGGCAGGGGGCAGCTGCTCCCATCTGTCTTATAGACTGGGAGGGGAGGAGCAGCTGACAGCTGCTTCTCACCTGCTTATCACTCCATAGTTCCTTGTGTGAGTAGCGGGCAGGGTATTTGATGTACTGCTGCCTCCTCTCAGCTGCTGATCACTAGGACACAAGCACAGAGAACAGTGCAGCTCCCTACCTGCCTCCCCACTGCTCCCCTACTCCCCATCCCTTCCCCATTGCTCATCTAAGTTGCTGAAAGGTGGGAGGCAAGGGCAAAACAAAGCCCCAAGAGCCAGAACAAGACTTAGGGAAAGCCTTCATACCCCTAGTTCCTGACCGCTATGGCTTTCAAATTGCCATCTGCACCACTCAACAGAGAAGCAGCAGGAAGCAAGGAGAAGCTGGTTGAGCTGGGATTTGGGCTCAGGGAAGTTCTTCCCAGGATAGCAGGTTAAAGACCCCACCACCTGCCTCTCACACTAGAGTTCCACTGGGATCTGAGTGGAAGGAGCAATACAGCAAGCCCCCTGCTTGCTTCTTAAACCAGAGTCACTGGTGTGAGATGCAGACAGGGGGCTTTGCCTGGTTGCTCCAGTTCACTTAGAAACAGAGGTGAACTGAAGGAGCCTGGATCACCACATCTGGGGAAGGCGCAAGGAGCAAGGGAGAGAGGATGGCTGCAGGCTGAATGTTTTCACTGCTCCCTCTCCCAGAACCATTTCTACCAGTGGAAACATTCCACCATTAGAAATGATCAAGAAGTGACATATGCAGACAGAGGCTTTGTGGTCACCCCTAAAGTAGTTGATGATAGTTCCCAAAAGTATAGAGTATCATATTAAATTTTATTTAGAATGTTTTACTTCCCTTTCTATTTTATTTTGGTTTGTAACTCAGAGGTTATATGCTCTCTTGTATCTTCCACTGCTATTTCAGAAATAGATATATTTTTAATCCCAGTGTAGATTATTAAAATTACCTAATATACTGCTGAAATTTTGCCACATATTCATCCATGCTTTATTGGGATGCAACCTTGGTATTTTAATAACATTAATTATATTTTTTATATAATCAAACATTATGTGATCTTATATGGTTCTCAAATAGTGAAATATGACAATAAAAACAGTCATCTGTTTGTTAAGCTTTCTTTTGTACTGTGAGGAAAGCAAACCAGACTTTTTTTTTGTTAGGCTTGAAATAAGAGCAATATCACTTACATGTGTCTTTTCTTTCGGCAAGAAGAAGAAAGTTGTAAGATACAGTTTAGGTTTTATGCACCTTTTAATCTAGATTTGCTGCTTTATGGACTAGGAAGTTTGGTTTGGAACTCGCACAATTTAGGTGGTAGTTTTTGCTAAACTATAATGTATAGTAATGCTATAGCTATAAGCAGAAAGGAACATTAGAGTGTTAAGTAGAATTTATATTTGACCGGGTTGCTATTCATATAACATTTTGGGGACTATAGTATAAATACATTCTACTTTTCTACCCAGTGTCTGGTTTAAAATTTTATATTTTACTTATATAAATTGTTTTTTAATTAGAGTTTAAGTGCCTGGAATCTTTTCTTAGTTGGAATATTAAAACAAAAGTTTTTTGTTTTTTTTAATCTAGACCATTATCTCTTTAAAGCAAGGTTGAAATTTCCAGAATTTGTAGCTGTAGATTTACTACTTTTGTGACTTGATTCAGTGGTGGGATTTTATGATCACTATAGGAGGAGTTTAATGAAAAATAAAAGTACTGGTGCAAATCTTGATTTCTATACAATGGTAATTGTTTCATTTCTTGATTACAATGATATTTGTAAGGAAGTATAGAATTTAAATGAATATTGTTAATCTTATATGAGACAGGATTCTTGAAAAATCTTAGACTAGATGTGCAGAATTTGTTGAATGCACTTGCTTTTAAAGAAGACGCATCACACATTGCTTCTGTTAAGTATCTGAATTTCAGAAATGCTGTCACATCTTGCTTCAGTAGTTTGTACCTAAGAATTATTCACTACATTTGTTAATAGCAAAGGAACACTAGCAAATTATTAAACCGATATTTTAAAATCTAAAATATTTAATTTAATCTAAAAAATGTTTTATCTTTGTCATCTAAACATCATATTTCCTAGATTCACCACATGGTTCTTTTCAGTGTGGTCATATCAGCAACAAATCAAATATTAGTTTGGTCATGGAAATGAATAAATATAAAGCTGTAATCTGCTTTAGATCAGAATTAACATAAACTACTCTGAAATATGTGCTGTTCTTAAATATCTATTCTTGTTTGTAAATAAATCTGAGCTCAGAGTTAGGATTACATTTACTGGGGCTGTGAATAACAGTAACTCCCACTGATTTAAGAGATTGAGAGAGATGCATTGTAGTGAGATGTAGCACATCTAGAGCAGGGCTGTCCAACTGGTGGCCCACAAAGGTTTAGCCTGCTGGCTCCTTCCCAACCACCACTGTTTACCCCTGCTGTTGGTTCTTTCACAGCTGCTAGGTTCTTCAAGCCCCCCTGCCTTCCTCTGGTGTCTGCTTCCTAGCTCCTGGGGGCAGAGCAGCACAGCAGGTGGGGGCCAGGGTCCCCATTCTGCATGTGCAGTTGGGGAACGGGCTGGGCTGCTCACACTGTACACAAGAGGCAGGAACCAGGCTCCCTGGCAGGTGGTGCCATAGCTGGGAGGGTAGGGCGTGCTCTGGGTGCCACGGGGGAGCTAGGCTACATTGCTGAAGGAATGGGGGGTGGTCTCCTCCTGCAGCATGTGTGGCCAAAGGGCTGGTAGGGGCTGTTAGGGGGTTGTCCTGTGTGGCCTGTGTGAGGTGGGGGAGATCCAGGTTGTCCCTGCAGCACACGTGCCTGGGAGAGGCTGTCTAGATGGCATGAGCATCAGGGGGAAGGGGAACAGGCTCAGTGGGGTGGTGCAGGGCATACTAGCCTGTCTACGTGGTGGGGGTGGCAGGACTGGCTACACAGCGAGCAGCCCCCAATCTGTGGCATGTACCTTATGCAGCTCTAGGGACTGCAGCCAATGCAGTGTGTTGCTCCAAGAAGTTTGACAGCTCTGATCTAGAGGTTTGTAAAAATTAACAGTAGGTTACTGATAGGAATGGCAACTGAGAAATATTTTGGAGACAGAGACTAGTAAGTTGCGAGGAAATGAAGATTTGGAGGAAAGAGAGAGTTGTATAGAAAATGTCAGAAAACAAAGTGGGGAGCAATAAATGATAAGAAGAAAAGAGAAAAATCCTTACTTCTAAAAAGAGAATATGGAAGAGGAAGAAAAGGGAAATGAAAGAGTCAATGTCATGCTTTATCTTAAGAGAACATCTTTATTCATTCTTTGTTCAGTTGCTATTCCAGATTAGCTACACTGTACGCTGTTTTATTTTTTCACCCTAAGTCTAATGGGTCCTTTTAGATTTTTTTTTGAGGTATACAATAATGTACTACTTTTTGATAATTAAGAATACCATGCAATTTAAATGTAAATCTTGATTTGAATGCAAGAATTGCTGCAATTTCTACAGCTTTAGTTTAAAAAAAAATCACTGGGAATTGCAATAATAAGTGAAATTCAGTATCGGGGGGGTTTGCTTTTTATATAATAACATGTTAATTATACATGTTATAATACGTTTCATTTTGTTTCTCATTTAATTTCAGATGTATGCAACTGACCTGTGCCAGTCATTCTGTGACCTCTTAAAAGATATAACTACTGAAGGTCAAGTTCAAGTGCTAAAGGTAGTATATACTGCCACCTTTAAAAAGAATTTGGTCTTCTACTTCCATTTATTAACTTTTCAAAAATCTTTTATTAGGAACAAAAAGCATCTATAATACTCACTGATGACCCTAGTTGATGTTAGAATATGTCTATGTTGCTTTAAAGTAGCAAGTATTAGGGGAAGCACAATAAATAATTATGTGATTTATAAACAGTACACTTAACATGCACATAAAGCACTTTTTAGGCTTTGAGACAAAATAAAATGTGGATATCTGAGGGGGTATTTTATAGTTGTAAAGTTAAAATAATATCATAGCACTCAGGCTAGTACTTGCTGTCCCTTCTTACTTACAGTGGATTTGCTTCTTTTCAGTAAAAGTATTGATTAATAAAGAGAAATCCTAGAAGGAGAATTAAACACAACAGAACACCAAAGTGCAGGTCTGAAGATCAAAAACGAAGTTTATAATTGTCTGTCATAAAATTACTTCATAAAATGCCCATGACAAGAAGCCAACGGTGCCTTTTGGCTAGACCATTTTAACCATTGGTAACCATATGTAAATATCAATGCAGGGATCTGACATTTCAGATGTGAATATAAAAGGTCCTTGCAGATATTGCATCATTCATGTGTTAGTGGCATAATAAATTGTAGTATGCCTTGTATTCAAGCAAGTTATGGCATGATAAAATGAGAAACTAACCTCACCATTTTGAGAGACAAACCTGGGAGTGGTCAGCTGCAGTACCGCAAAGATGTTTGTAGAAGTCTCAGAATCCTACTCAGATTTATTTGTTCTCTGACATGGTAAGAGAGAGTGTGTATAGAAGTTGAATGGATTGTGCCATATGTTTTACTATAAAACAACTGCAATAAAAATTGTTCACTACACTGTAAATTTCAACATTCAAATAAAATAAAAAGCTTTTTAGTCATCCTTGTTTAATTTAAGCTAACATTACATATTTGGCATCTTCAGAAAGCTAATCAAAGTAGTTTGATTGTAATTGCAGCTCATAATAGAGATGTATTGTATAAAATGCAGTTCTAAATAGGAAGATAATTAAGGTTAGGTGGGTCGAAGGACAACAGAGAGGTGCCCACTTATAACTACAAAATAAAATAACAAAAATTTAGTTACAGCTCATATGTGGAAAGAAATGTATTATTTCGTTCTTAAACTTGATTCAGAATTTGGTTACTTTTTATTTTACATTTCATTATTTGGATTGAAGTACAATATTAAGAAACTTCATTTAATCAAGAACTGGTTAAATTTATTTCTAAATTTAGAGCATTTATTCATACATTATAAATGTTTCTAAATTAAATATTTAAAAATAATTAATTGTGCCTACCATTCTAAAAGCCTTAGGTTTCTTTTCATGCCTACACTGTACAGACCGTGTCTAATCCTTTGAGTTATATGGACAATGAGAACTCTTGCAGCTGCTTTCCTTTCTGTAAAATCCAGAAATAATATTGGCATTTATTATTTGCTTAATATACCAAAATTGTGCAAAAAGACTGCCCCCAGTTACATTATTTTGTGCTAACAACATATATAACTAGAAAATATTGGAAAAGATTTATATAATCAGATAGTCTAGTGGTGTAGATGCTGAGAGCTACTAATAATTCTGATAAAAATGAATGTATACTTTGCTCTGAGCCAAGATTATCAAGTTTATACAGCTCTGTGGGCTGGATGAGCATCCCTGAATCAGTCTGCAAGGTGAGGCTGAGCTGGGACCGACCACCTGTGGAGCACCTATGGTGCTGGGTCCAGTCCCATGTGCAGCCCATGCCATCCCCAGCGCTTCCTGTGCACACAGCCATCAGGGCCAGCCTGGGGTGTCTGCAGTCTGCAGCATGCAGGCTAGACCTGGCACTGCTGGCAGCTCTGGGTTTCAGATCTGGATCCACATGCCAGGGGCAGCACACGCCCCATGCTGGCCTTGGGGACTGCATGTGCAGCAGTCCCCAGAGCTGGTACCAGGCACATGCTGAATGTGGTGTTCTGCTGTACCTAGAGCTAGCAGGTAGGGCTGGTTGGTGGTGTGCCTCATACAGCATGTGCCTTCTGCTGTGTCCTACGCAGTGTGTAGAGCTTGTCTGCTTGAAGCACATGAGCTGAATTTAGTTCTGTACACTACACCAAGGGCCCAAGGTGCAGGCTGCATGCGACACACTGGACTGACCCCCTGTGCTGCTTGCAGTACCAGGTTCAGCTTAGGTGCCACAGGCAGCACATGGGACAAGAATCAGCACATGGGGTTGGTCGTGATGCACAGGCCAGATCAAACTGCTCTGTAGCCTGGATCCGGCCTTTGGGCAATACTTTTGCCATCTCTTCTCTAAGGAAAGCCAAGAAAATTATTTTCTGAGGGTTTTGGTTTATTTTTTTTTTTTTTAAGTATTTTTGTACAGAACTCAGTATGAAGACTGGACTACAGAAGTTGTGCTTCTACTCTCCCTTCAGCCCTTCAGAAAGCTTTCTCCCCCCTACCACCCCATGCAAATAAATGTCTACACTGGAAGATTCCTGATAGTAGAGAGCACTTTTCATTTAAGTTCATCTGATTGATCCAAGTCAAAGCCTGGGACAGCGGATGAGCAGGATAGCCAGTTACACACTGGGCACAGACAGAAGTTACATTTGTCACATGATTGGCTCCCTGAAAGTGCTCTACAGCTTGCCATGACATATGTACATAGTTTCAAAGCACTTTAAAAGTGGCTAATCCCGCTATAAATTAACCTTCATCCAATTAACCCTCATCCAGGCGAACATCTGTTGAGTCGGGTAGCGGGGGTTGCTCAAACTCATGCCACTTTATACGAAGCACCATTTACAGTGGGGACCTGCACATTTGTCAGCACTCACTAAGCCCATACAAGCTTCATTGCTGCCCCTCTGACAGGCTTGTCCCTGAAATGAATGGCAGTTAACATGAATGAGCTGCGATTAGCTTACACTTCTAAGCAACACTGACGCGGGGGAGCAGGGAGGTGAGTATGTTTAATCCCTGGTACTTCAGAGGTTCTTAAAGTGGGTTGGTGAATTTTGGTAGAATCCTGGAACAAAAGACTTTTCCTTGGAAAAATGGGACATTTTTTCACACCCTGAGATGCTAGCCATACTTGAGTAGTTGTATTCAGAAGAAAGTTTATATTGAGATTGTAAACAATTAAATATTGGAAATGTACTTTCTGAGTCCTTCACTGGTATTTTTAAATTAGTGCCTTGAAATCAATTGTGTCACTACTGGGAGATAGAAGATATTGTTTTCCCTGTTTCTGCTTCTTTTACTGCCTTCCCTGCAACTCATAGGGCCATCAGTTTTATCACACTGGATAAGAAAAAGTAGCTCTGGCTGCCCCATATCTGCCTCATTCTTGGGTGTGAGAGCCTGGGTGGCTGCAATCAGTGTCAGCTGGGCTTGATGCCAAAGAAATAATGGACCTCCTTGATCTGTAATGGGGTCCATGCTATGCAACGTGTGCCCTTCCCCCATCTTTAACATGCATCTCTATATCTTGGTATATCACCTGCATTAGAGGTTGTAGGAAGGGAGACATCGGAGCTAATTTTGCTTGTTCTGTATCCACTGATTGACTACCCTATACCTGGGAAAGCCCCATCAGATGTGTTCTGTGTGATTTCTGCTACCTTTTTGCAGCCTAAGATGTATGAATGGAGTAGAGTGGGCCCAGTGACTTTTCTGAAGTACTTATAGCATCTTGACTTTTTTAAAATGTGTTTGGTGCGTTTGGCTTAAAAAGTCAAACACCATGTTCACCTCCTTATTTTGGATGGGTAGATAACTTTCTTTCTTTGAAACAAAAAACTTGAAGAAAATGCTTTATTTTGAAAATGGCACCAGTATTTTTGTTTCAAGAAATCTGAACTGTATTATTGAAGTGATAAATTATGCCCTTTTTAACTATGCATCTTTGTTTTAAATAAATCTTATTTCAGAGAATATTTGGAATAGTATCCAGTTAGAAAAACGATTTTAAATAAAAATCCTATTAATCAGCAACCAGCAAAATTCAGGTTGAAGAAAAGCCACACATGTAATGTTCACTTTTTGTATTTTTCTGCATTTTTTTACTGTTGAGATAGCTAGGAGACTTTGTTTTGGTACTATATGTCAACTGACATTTTAAAGAATGTAATTTGAATGAATTGTTTATGATTCATCTTGTGAACTACTGTGTTTAGGTTAAATGGCCCAGACCTCCATCCACAAACTTCCTTAATATCTAAACCTTCCAATTTTTATTAGTTATTTTTGTGCAGGTTTAAAAGTGTTTTCTAAAGGTTAAAAGTGTAAAATGGAAGTATTCTAGGTTTTTAGTCATTGAAGTACACACTGCGCTCCTTGAGTCATTTACAGATGTGTATATGGTGTCAGCTTACTAAATACTGAATTTCTGCCCTTGAAAATATTGCACTTAGCAGTATTCAAGAAAACAAAAGTGCTAGGTAGTCTTATTCCAGCTGACCTTGATTGAAGCAGCTACTAGGGGTGTGCAAAATGGTCCACTTCTGGGTCTGCTGCCAAGCGTGCAGGGGAGCCCTCCATGCTCCTGTGGGATGCTCCAGCCGCCCCACCATCGCAGCATTTACAAGCCGCCTGGTACCTTGAGGTATGTAGAAAAAACATTTAAACCTGTGTCTGTATCCAAATCACCGAATCTCTCCAAATCGATTTGGAGGGTTCCAATTTGATTCAGAGAGATTAAAGGGTCTTCTGATTTGATTCAGACTGGAAATTCAGCCACTGAATCAGGCCAAATCTCTGCCGAATTGAATCAGGGACTGAAACTTGCACAGCTCTAGCAGTTATTAGAGCTACAGTGGCCTGTATTGGGGCTGAGGGAAAGAAGTTCTGGGAGTAGTAACTTCTTGGATTTTTCCCTGCTTTTTTCCCAAAACTGGAAAAACGAATACTGAATCAGTTAGTAGTTTCTCTTTTAAACTTGCTCATAAAAAGTTTTATCTTTAAGTACTGCCATTGTATAATGAACGTGGCTACCCCATTTTTAGGCTGATTGTCTTTACACTTCACTGATGTCATTTTAGAATATCATGTTTCTGTTAAAATTTGGTTATTTTTTAAAATAGATGAACTTCAGATTTTATATTCCTATTGTTGTAATAATCTCCCTGACACTATTAAGGGGTAATTTAGTATCCTGAGTACCTGTGTGATATTTCTTTGTTCCCATTATCAGCTAGGAAAATCCAAGCACTGAGACTTTCTGATTGGCACAGACTAACGCACCAAAACTAAGATGCTGTTAGAAATACATATTAAAGCTGACATTTTCATTTCTGCTTTTTAAATGCAAGTCACTTCTCTATCAATATTGTTTTATATATTTGTCTGGAAGCTCTGCACAGTGTACTTATCACAGTTTGTCTTAATTTGTACTGACAAAAGAGAAATCAAAGACATGTCATGCTGAAGCTTCCAAGGATACGATTTTGTTGCACAATGCAGTGCAGTGTAGAGATATCCAAGCTAGATCTGAGCAGACTATTCTGGGTATTGGAAATGTTATAGCTCTGTTTGCATTGTACTTTCTAGACATTCCCAAATCTACCTCATCTTCTAATCTATTACAGTACTATTGTGTTTAATGGTACCTCACTGTTTAGTGTAAAATGAAACTTAGTGACTATGTCCTCACAGAATTTTTCTTGAAATTCGAGGCTAATCAGACTAAGTCATGGTTGCATCATTACAAGTTGTAAGCTACCATCTTTGGGGGGGAGTGTTTAAGTACTTAATAAGCTTTTTTCCCTCTTTCTCCCTGAAAGACTGATAGTGAGGGGTTCGAAGTGATTGTGTTGGAGGAAGAGATTCTAAGAGAATAAGTTATTTGAGAGGAATATGAAGTATTTAAATGTTTATACTGGGGACAGGATTGTGTTGATGGGGAAAGACACTGGAATGTGTCATGAATTCACAATATTTTGAGGTGTTCATGTAATATCATGTTTGGTTTCTTGAATTTGTTTTTTTTATGGCACATGTAGTCTCTGCGTCAAGCTGTATTCAGCCTTAGCATTATTATGGCTGTATGAATTGTGCTATTTGATATAAATGTAATTTTTGTTTAATATTTTGACCAAAACTATTTAATAGGGCAATGATTACTTTAAGTATCCACCCCTATTAAATAGTTTTGGTGAAGTAATCACTGAGACCCCTGCCAGATGTGCAGATCAAGGTATAATAGGATCTGATGCATCATCGACACAGTTGTGCTTTCTGCCATGCCACACATGTATGGCAGGAGGCATGGTTGTGGACCTGAGCATCAGATCCCATCACAGCTTTCTGCTGGTGCTCCCTGATCCTGGGCTCCCCCTGCACTGCGAAGGAGCAAACTCCTGTGTCTGGGAGCCCCCTCAGCTGATAGGGCTTCTAGCTGTGGGGGTACATCATGTGGTTCTGCAGCTAAGAGCCCCATCAGCTGCAGAATCTCAGCTGCTGGAATGCATGGTCCTCCTTTGCAGCTGGGAGCAGGATCAGCTGATGGTGCTGTGCCCCTCTGGCTGGGAGCCCAGATCAGCTGGCAGGACTCCCCACCATGAGAGCTCATGCCGCACCCTCAGCTAGAGGCCCTGAGCCACTCATGTTTCATAGTAGCTAGTGTCAGGAGGGTCCTGCCTGACCAACCTGATTGCCTTTTATGACCAAGTAACTAAATCCTTGGATGATGGTGTTGCTGTGGACGTAGTCTGACCCCCTGCCACAGGCAGGAATGAATGCTGGGTTCACAAGACCCAGACAGGTGATCGTCCAACCTCCTCTTGAATATGCCCAAGGTAGGGGCGAGGACCACTTCCCTGGGAAGTTGGTTCCAGATTTTGGCCACCCTAACTGTAAAATATTGCCTTCTGATCTCTAACCTAAACCTATTCTCCATCAGCTTATGACCATTGTTCCTCATCACCCCAGGTGGTGCTGGGGAGAAAAGGGCTCTACCTATTTGCTGTTGATCGCCCCTGATGAGTTTGTAGGCAGCCACCAGGTCCCCCCTCAGCCTCCTCTTGCCGAGGCTGAACAGGTTCAGGTCCCTCAGTCTGTCCTAGGGCCTGTCCTGCTGCCCTCTCACCAGGCGGGTGGCCCTCCTCCAACCCATCTACTCTCGGTGCGCCCCATCAGCCAATTTTTTACCCATCCACCTGTGTAGGCATCAATGCCACAGTCAATTTATTAATGAGGATGGGGTGAGAGACTGTCAAAGGCCTTCTTAAAGTCTAGAAAGACTACGTTCACAGAGACACCATCATCCAAAGATTTAGTTACTTGGTCATAAAAGGCAATCAGGTTGGTTAGGCAGGACCTGCCTTTGATGAACCCATGCTGATTGCCCCTGAGCATGATCTCCCCTGCAGGCCCCCCACAGGTGTACTCCTTGTTGATTCTCTCCAAGATCTTCCCGAGTACTGAGGTGAGGCGTACAGGCCTATAGTTACTTGAGTCCTCCTTTCTCCCTTTCTTGAAAATTGGGACCACGTTAGCCAGTTTCCAATCTCCTGGCCAGATGACCACGAATGCTCATACAGCTGGGCCAAGGGCTCCGCAATGACCCCTGCCAGCTCCCTCAACACCCTTGGGTGGAGGACATCTGGACCTGCAGATTTAAAAATGTCTAGCCCTTCCAGAAGATCCCTGACTACATCTGCACTGATTGAAGGCCTGACAGAGCTATCCCCGAGATTGTCCCTACCTCTGGTAGGTGGGATTCCCAGTCCCTGTTCAAGAAAACAGAGGCAAAGAAACTGTTAAAAATATCAGCTTTCTTGTCTGGTGTAGCCACAAGATTATTGTTTGCATCTTGCAGGGCCCCTACATTGCAGGGGCCCTACATGTGCACGGTGCCCCCATGTGGCTGGGAGACCCATTGGCTGAAGTGACTCCTAGCCCTGGGGCACACCTGGCTGCATGTTCAGTTAGTGGCATGATAGAAACCAGCCACAAAGTTATTACACATTTTAGTGGAATAACTACATGGCTCATTCCTCGTTTTATGATGCCATTAATTGCTCTAATGTGTGACGAGATCGCTATTTAAGACATGATTAACTGCTTAATCATATCTTAAGTGTAATGGGTGGCAGGGGCCTGAGAAATAGCATCTGATATGGGTAGGTTTAATGATTGCCCTTGTAAACCTGGTCTGAAGCATGTAAGCCAGGCCATTTAGGATAATGATGAATTTACCCAGGAAAAGCAAAAGCCTCTGGTAAGAATGCCATCAGTTTATTCAGGGAAGGACATTTCTTGCAGTGGGAAAATTAAGTGAGCGACAGTATCTTGAAGCTCCTGGATCAATATTCTTTATGTCTGAAAGGATGTAGTCATAATTAGATCAAGAAAGACTTCTTATGCTGGTAAACAGAGACACTTTTGGGGGCAGGAAGTTATATGCATAATGTGCGCTCCCCAAGAACCTGATAGTTAACAGATGTACATTTCCAGATAAGAAACCATACTTAAGCTTTACCTTGTGAGCAAGTTTTTGTCCTTAGTTTCTTGTGGGCATAGGGAAATACTGAGACTGTCAGCCAGTGGGTTGAGTAAAGCAAGCTGATGGGAAATTGGACACCCTGGCAGGGAGGTCAGAGATAGAAGCTGCTTTCTGACCTGTTGAGTTAAGTAAGAGCTGTATTCTTGGGTTTAAGAAGCAGGGTAGGAATAGGTTGTTGTTCTGATATTTTCTTTTGCTGTATCTCGACATATGGTTACTGATTTCTTATGCTTGTTTTTTCTTATGCTTTTTTTTTTTTACTATATTTACTCGAATCCAAGATGGGTTTTTCCCCCCTCAAACAATGTGGGGGTGGGGGAGCGCCTGCTCCCCCACCCCTTCCCCACCATACCTTTGCTGGCTCATCACCTGCAGCCTGCGCCCCCACCCCGCCACCTCTTCTCCCCTTACCTTCTGCTCCAGATCCAGGCCTGACCTGGCTGGGCTGGGAACTGTCCCTGCTTCCTGTTGGCTGGGATGAGGGAGAAGATCTGCTGCTGCTACTGACTGCCCTGTGGGGGCAGAGAGGCAGCAGAAGGTAAGGGGGGGCAGGGAGTAAAGGGATAAGCATAGCTTAGCGGGGCAAGAGGTGGGAAGATGGGTGCATGTGCAGGCACAGGGGGAGCAAGGGGAAGACAGGCAAGGAGTTGGGAGTAGGCCTAGGCAGGAAGGAGAAGATGGTGGGAGCATAGGCACAGACCCTGGAGGCAAGTTGTGGGGGTGTCAGGCGCAAGGGTGGGTACGAGTAGCAGGGGTCAGAGTCAGGCACAAGCATGGGAGGCAAGAGGTAGGAGGGTAAGCTGCAGGGGGACTAAGCAGTGCGGGGCATAGGCACAGAGGGGCAAGCTGCAGGGGGCAAGGGCATTGGAATAAGAGACAGAGGTCCAGCCCTTTGTTCCCTGCTACTG
>NW_005842066.1:391628-405207 GCF_000455745.1 Alligator sinensis | reverse complement strand
CCCCCTTTGGTGGTGGTGGTGGTAGGAAATAAATATAAGATGACCTTATTTTCCATGCAAAATATAATTATTGGGGAGTTGTTGTAATAGTAAGAGCTTTGCTAATAGCAAGAGTTTTGCTCGCTGATTTCATAGGCCAGTGAAGTGGCACGTAGCCTCCTGCTCTGTGAGTGTGACCGAACCATAAACCTAGATAGTAGAATGTTGTAATACAGTGGAATATGGTAAACATCAGGTGTGTTGGATCATGACTCATCCCGAAATCCCTAGCTCGAGATAACGTTGTTTACTCCAGACTATATAAGCTGAACATTCTTAAATTACGGAGGGTTCCTCAGCTCTGGCAAGAGTTCCGGCTTGCGCAGAGCCCCAGCACAGGCTATCGCATCCCTGGGATCGGGACATTCCGGGGCCAGGGGAACCATGCGGAGTGGCGGCTGCCGCCTAAGGCCAATGTGAGGTGACCATCCTCTCTGCTCTGTTCTATCACCTGCCTCTGTGAGTATCCTTAAAGCTTTGCAAGGGTGAAAACAACCATGAGTATGTCTTTTGTTCAAGTGCAGAGACTCTTCTGAACCCAGTAGTTTATTCTAAGACAGTTGTCTTAAATTCACAGTTGTTTTGAATTTGTGTAAATATGGTAAATTTTTTGTTACATTTTATAAGCCATGTATTGTTTAGTTATAAATGTGATTCTGGAGCATTTGATCATGGCAGGGGGAATCTGTCTTTTTCTGAGTGCATGACTGGACAAAGGCGCAATTTTTCTAGCTGGTCAAATCCCTTCTGCTAAGAGTTGGCAAGGCATAGGTGAGGCAGGTAAAGCTAAAGTACCATATGTCAGGGAGGTGATCCTTGGAGCATCTCAGTTCTCAGTAGTCAATCAGCAGACAGCAAAGAGGGGTATGGGACTGAAGGGCATCCCTAAAAATGTGAGAGTACTCCAACAGTATGTCTCAAAGGTGCACCTGACCAAATCCGGGGTCACTGCATGTCATAATATGTTTCAGATGCTATGGAATTGTATTGAGGGAAAAGTATCTATATTATTCATAAAAGTGTATTGTGAAAAGGCTGGGTTACAACTGATATTCTGTCTTGTGCAAGTGAGAATTCTTTCTCATTGGATATGAGATCTCTAGTTTGAGGGACAGAAGGAGATGATGAACTTCTGCTTAAGACAGCACCTTCAAGAAAAGAAGGGTCACTTGAGGTATCTTTATTTCCATAAAAAGCAAAGATCATGGGCCTTTTTCCTATCTCTTTAGTGAAGTAAACAGCTGTGTAGTTTCCCCTATTCATGTTTTTTCTTTCTTTATTGAAGAGCAAAGAAGATGGCCTCCTTCTGGTCTTCCCATATCTCTAGAAAATATACATCTTTCCTAACTTCACTTTTGGTACACAGGCATCCAGTGTGCTTGATGGACAGATTTTGTTGTTAGATGCATCTGTTGGCATGCTTCCAGCCAAAGACGCAATGTGTGGTGCTGCCCTTCTGGTGCTAGTAAAGAAGAATGTGATATTAAGAGTAATAATCAGTACCATTTTAGAGGTCAGGATATATTTATCAGTAGGACATGATTGAAGGTGCCAGAGGTTAATGTTACTAATGAGGCATCATTATCAAATAATTTCACTGCATGGAAGTTGGGTACTGGTGCTATCAGTGAAAGAGAAATCATAACTGTAGTCACTAGTATTCAGGGTCACCTTCATAGTGATATTCACTTCTGTCATTTGTACGGTAGTCTTTGGAATAGTAGTCAGTACTGGGCAATCTCTTATGTAACCCAATAAGTGCTCCTGAGGCAGTAACTTGGTGTCTGAATAGGCGCTTGCAAACAACTCTTCTAAGGTGCTTACTTCTCTTCAGTTTAGTTGGACAAGTAGATGTGAATACCTCAGAGTTTGAAGGAGAAAACTTTTTTTCTGATGTTGTAGCTGTCATGGTCCAGGAAATATGTTAGAAGCAAGGGTATGCTTCCCTCTTTGCTTCTTTTTCTGTATGCCTTTTATGTTTATTTGTTGCTGTTATTTGAGAATATACCAGAAGCACACAATCTCTCTCTGCTGGGGGCTGGCAGTGTGTGGCCTGCATGAAGAGATTTTATCCACTTCACATCTGGCCACCTCTGTCAAATGCCACCTCTTGGTCCAAGGGGAGGGCCAAGCTCTCTTAATTTGGCATGGTGTTAGTGCACATTGTTGAGCCCTAATCTATACCACTTGTGACAGTTTCAGAAAAAGGAGTAACTGGAAGAACTTTTTGATCAGGCTCAATAAGATCTTATCTCAGGCAAGCAAGAGTCAGCGGTTAGGTGCATAGAGCTCTAACAAGAAGCTAGCCCATTTCCCTTGCCTTCTCTCTCGCTTTCTTTTTTTTACAATGTACAAGTAACACTTTTGCCTGTGTGGGGCGGTCTCGCCCCCCCCCCCCCCCCCCCCCCCATCAGTGTATATCAGGCATTGAGTATGCCTATCAAAGGAGCCTCCCATAATGGAAAGGAAGCACACAAGGATGCATTTGATGCCTCTCTTTGCTGATTCCTCACTCTGCAAGACAACACAAAACAAAACTGGTAACTGAAATAGAGCTATCAGCCATTTGGGTGCTCTGCTTTGCTAAAGGCTTCTATTCTTAGAACAGTCAACCAAATGTTGCCCTGAAGCTGCTATCCATATCTAAAACCACCTTGGTTCTATGCAAGGAATATTGTCTACAGTTCCATTGTTTCAGAAGCCTTGGTTTTAAAGTGTCATGGAGAAGCAAAATAACTTTTTGCAAATATGTTTCTGTTTCATTTTCCATCATATTTGTCACCAGCTTTTTTAGGGAAGCCCTTGGATGAAAATGGTGCTTGATGAAGATGATAAATAAAGTGCTAGTGTGGCAGTACATGTCCGTCTCTTGTTGTACATGTGATTGGAGGACTACCAAGTGAAACAACTTGCGGTATCAATCCAATTCAGTGTGAACAAATGATTTCATGAAGAAACAGAAAAGGTTGTGCAAAATCAAAAGTCTTTAAATATTTCCTATATAGAAAAATGGCTTTTTTTTGTCTCTACTGACAGAACAGATATTCAAGAAAAGAGAGAGTTTCATAGAAGAAACTCTAAGGGAAGAAGTTCTCAAGAAGGCAAGCCCAGATTATATTGTCTTGTTTTAATGAGTTGTCTTCTAGAGCATTGAGGTTTAACTGTTTTGGCAGACATGCCACAAATTATCCCTGAACCCTACCAGAGAGCCAGTCCAATCCTGTTCGCTTACCCGATCTGCAACTCAGCTTTCTACTCTGACCAAGCTGCTGCCCTGCTTGTTGTTACCTGTTCTGTGCTTCATGCCTGATACAATGCTCTTGCTTTCTTATGTATGTTTTATTTGCCACTCTGTTGCCTGCCCTTTCCCAATCTGCCATGTGCCACAGGTTGGCCATCTTTGTTCTAAAGTATGACAGTTTAGGATTTCCATTTGCCCCATGGCATATCATGATCAAACCTGGCAAGTGGTTGCAGTACTTCTCTCCACTGGAAAAGGAAATGAAATTTACTGTTAGACAGGGGGCAGACTTCCTCTTGAGGAAGGATTTTTCTCTTTCAGAGTGAAAGAGAATCAAAATTGAGCAAGTAGATTTAAAAAATTGTCAACAGACTCTTTACCCTGATCACTTCAAAGCTCCTGCAAGATGCATAGAGCCTTGAAAACCATGAAACCCTCAAATATGCTATGCAATTTGTCCTGTAGTCATAGCAGCAGCAGACTCATTTTTTCAGGAAGCCCTATTTGTCATCAACACGGACATCTGAGGCATTCCAGAAGAAATTAAAAATGTAAAAGACCTCAATTTCAGGATTGTAATCCTGTCATTCACTTTAGTAGTCCTGCCTTAAGAATCTGTTTGATATCACAGACCGGAAAGGGCATGCAATGCTGGTATTAGATGTCCAATTAGGTGTATTGGCTGCTGCAACAATTTATTTTAGCATGAGGGCATTGAACTCGATAAACTTGATGAATATTCACAAATGTACAATTGAGTCTGGCATCTCAGAATGAGGGACCCACATTTTTCCTGAATTGGATATCCTTTTAAGATGAAATCTGGATTAGAAGTGAAGGAGGAGACTGTCACCAAAGGAGTTTTTGACATTTTATGGATTTGAAATTCATCACATCAGGGACAGCATCCTGCTAATTTGTGCTTGCATATCGAAACAGATTTTTATAACAGTATTGTGTTTAACAAAATTTAGAGACATATAATGCTCTCTACTCAAGCTTTAAAAGAGACTATCAGATTCTTCTGCATATTTTTAGATTCATGGTCACTATGTTGAGTCAACAGAGATTCATGTTACAAAGCCACCATCCACAACAGAAAAACTGAAAAAAAGAAACTGACCCATGGTCTCCCCACCCGATTCCTATATGAAGAATAGGTAACCAAATGGCTTAACATTGTGAGAATAGGACAAAAGCAATAGAAACCATGGAGGCTTGTATTATGAACATTCAAGCCAAGGGAAACCTATTTATATCCTTAAAATCACGTGGTCTAAATGTACTACAGGTTTCCCTGGCTTTATTCTGTACATGTGTTCCTGGAAAACGGTGCATAACTCGAATTCACATAAAGGGAACCCACTTTACAAACTAAGAAATAGGGATATGTTTCAAGGCCTCGACTGTACTGACCCCCAGACCCTTTTCTACAACTTCTACAAGATAGTTTTAGTACTCACCAACAGCAGACAGTATACACAAGCACAGGGAGGTGGTGAATGTTACTATAATGGGGATGGCAACTACAGAAACGCATGTTGCAAACGGTGAGTAAAGAGCACAGGTCCACACAGGAGACTATATTTTGGTGTGCATCACTCCCACAATGCACCACACAAGACAGCTGACTACAGGCTTCCACTACACCGATTGCATAAGAGTGAATTTACCTCGCATATAACAAATTTTTGGTATAAAAAGGGTCATCGCATAAGAGCGAATTCACACATATAGAACCCATATAAAGTGAGGGAAACCTATACTTCAGGGAGAAAAGGATGTTAAAGAGACTAACTTGGGAATGTTTCTTCCATCTTATTTGCTGCCTTTCCTACAGTAATTCTTGTTTTTAGTGCTTCTGAATGAAGGTGCATAAAGGGCTTATTTCAGTGCCGTCGTAGTCAGGTTGACACAATGGTCTGTATGGATATTCATAAAATTACTCCTGTGCCAGGAACTGACAGCACACTAAATTCTTTCAAAATGTTTACCAACTTAACTGCTGAGACAGGGAATCATCAGACCAAAAGGTGATCAGACTAAATCAGAGAACTAAAGGGCCTCAGGGGAAAAGAAAATCACAGACAGCATCTGCCCTGAGCTATGGATTCAGTACAAATATTAATTTATTGAAGCATGAAGTACGCCTACAGAAAACCCTGTCAGTTAAGCTATCCTAAAAGAACTGGAGAATTTCTCTGTAGATTTCAGACCTAGCTACTTGAATGCTTAAACAGCGATAGTTTATTTTGTCATGAGCTGAGCACACCAAAGAACACTGTTATGTTGCAAGACTTCTCAAAGTGGGCGTTTGACACAGGACATGAAACTTACTGTGAAAACGCAATATGTTTCCATCTTTCAGTCCTGTGAATTCAGTGTTCCTATGCTTTGCCTCAAGTAATAAAATATCATTGACAGCACATTGGATCTTGGACCTGGTAACATTGATAAATGAAGACCAAAACTCTCTCATTCAGGAAGGTTTGTCCTCCAACAGACCTGTTATCATCATCAGCATTTCACAAGGCACAAGTGATAATGTGGTCTGTCTGAAAAATCTTTGAAATATGTTGGACCTCTCAATGCTTAGAAGAAAATCAACATAAAATACCAATGACTTTTCATAACACTGTGTGACACAAAGGAGAGAAAGCAGCCATAGTCCCTAATCTTATCAGATATTGCTACTCTGAATAATATAGATACATTGATGTATATAAAGGTCCTTCCCATGAACACATTATAATGTATTTGGCTAAGCAAAATGCTGCCTATTTAACATTCAGAGCACACACAGCCCAGAGAAAAACTGTACATAACTGTTAAATTTTCTACTAGCCATTCAGATCAGAACATAATGCAAAATGGCCTTGTCTTTTTCCACTTTTGACTTAGGTCTTTAAAAGGCAAGGTAGAGCCATGTTAGACATACTTATAAGAAAGAAGGAAAAATAATCTCTTTCTTTTATATATTCTCTCTCTAATTCTTCCCCCAACATACACATATATACTGTTTAGTTTTTTATGTTTGTGAGGTGTAATGGTTCTGTAGGTAGGAGACTACATTGTCAGCTAAAAAATTTGGATTGTATTCTCAGGTCAACTAAGACACTTATCCCTGTGTTACTTGGGACAAGTGATTTAACTTCTTGATGCAATTAAATTTATTAGAAATAACTTGTAACTAACAAGTATAATAGCAAGTATTAGCCTATTAAGGATGGATTTTCCTTGAGTATGAGAAATTTGCTCTTACCTTTAAATTTTCATTCTTCAGGATAGCATGTCTCACAGTCCAGATACATTCTTGCTTTACTAAGCTTTTGCCTAGAATAAAATTCTGTTAAAGAAAAGACATCCCCTAATGGGAAATGTGCAGTACATACTTTATTGAATATTCACATAGCATATTATTAGTTCTAGCTGTGCTGTGAGTCCTTTCTGGTTGTAGCTGGCAGATAAGTCCTTTAAGGCAGCCCCACTCCAGCGCACAGCTCTGACCTACTTCATTATCCTGCAGGTAAATGGCTCATCCACTAGTGATGGACTACTGCACATACTGTCTCTGAGGAGAGAAATTTTCAGGTAAGGAGGATAAGTTTCCCATTTCCCTAGCAATCTAGAGTAAATATGTCTCTTAAAATATTCAGTATAATGTTTTTGACACTGAGCAGAATCTGATGCTCACAAGCATGAATATACAAGTCAAAGCTACCAAATGAAATGCAAAAGGCAAATTTTATAGTTATAAGTTATTTTAAGGATAACATACACATTTATATTTAGCCAATAGTTTTCTTACATAAATTCCAGCTTTATACTTTAAAAATTTCTGTGCAAATCATTGAGTTGTTTTATGCCTAATTAAAATTAGACACACCTTTATCAATTTCAGTTGGGTGAACAAGGAATTGAGATGAGAAAAATCTAAATTTTTCCATAGCCTTCCAATAATAGCGGTGCACCAATAGAGATTTTGGGGGCTGATACCGATAGCTAATTTTTAAGGAGGCGTATTGGCTAATACTGATCTGATTTCTGACGCAGCTGCATGCAGCAGGTCAATCTGTCGCAGTGAAGGGGGGGGGGGGCAGATCACCGCCCCCCGCCATGAGGGAGGAGTGTGGCAGGGGCTGGGGTAGGTGCTGCCCAGCTGGGATGGGCACAGAGCGGACCCATGGCTCATCCAGGCAGTGCGGGAAGGGGGGCAGTGGTTCCCACTGCTGTGTGCCTCTGGTTTGGAAGTGGTTTATCTGCTTTTCTGGCGACTCCTGCTGCTCATCTGGGAGGGCACAGAATGGGGCACATGTGCCCCCAGATTTGCACTGGGTGGGCTGGGGCCACGGGCCGTGCTGTGCCATGCTTGGAGCAGGTGCTGGCAGCACTGGGAGTGCAGGCCCCAGCCCACAGCTGCAGCCCACCCTGCCCTGCCCCGCCCCACCCCGTGCAGATCTGGGGGCGCACGTGCCGTCCTGGATGAGTGGCAGGAGCAGCAGCAGGAGGTGCCAAATGAGCAGACGATCTGCCAGACAAGCTGCTCCCAGACCAGTGTTTCGAAGCAGCAGGAGCCGCTGCTTCCCTCCCCAAGCCCCCCGGACAAGCCGCGGTTCTTTCCTGCTCCTGACTTAGCAGGGCAGCACATACCCCAGCTCCTGCCCCACTCCTCCCACACCACAGGAGGCATTGATCTGCCTCCTCCCCCCCCCGTCTCTCCCTGCTCCTCTTTTGCCACAACAGGTTTACCAGCTACACACAACTCTCCATGTTGCTGGCCTCTGCTTCTCACTGCCTGGATGCTGCACTGCAGCTGTGCACAGGCATTCATTGGTCAAATTATTGGCTACATCAGGCCAATTTCCAATATAGTTGATTTTCTTTATATCAGTGCCGATTCGATGCATACAATTTCTGTGTTGGAAACGTGATTTTTATTTGGAAATTGTCTTTACCCTTTCTGTTCTCATTCTAGTGAAAGAGTAGGAGAATACCATTTGCTATTTAATTATTTGAATTGTAATGCAAAAGATTTACTGTTTCTGTACTGTGAAGCAGACTAGATTGAGACCGTATTTCTATATTATTTTGAATTTTTTCTACTATTTCTGAGCAAAATAGTTAAATATGCTTGGCATTTCAGCTTACAAGAGACCTTTAAAGTAGCAGGCCTCTATATGCATTTGAAATTATAAAAGCTATAGTAATACAATACTAAGAAACCAAATTAAGACAAAAACCCCCAAGGGACATCACTATTGTTCCTCAAACCAAACCTTGCAGGAATATGTCTTGTTGAATAAAATTTCAAATTGAGATAAAAAAAAAAGACCTGTGAGTTGGTGGCATGAAATAGTTGTTCAGAATGGTACTTTTTAAAATAATCAAACTTATTTTAGGCTACTTTAAAAACTACGCAGAAATCTCACAGATATGGCATGTTTGTTGCTCTATTTCTCATAATTAAATTTGAAAACAGAAGTCTGTGGACTGATTAACCAGTGTGTAAAGGCTAAGTTATGTCTCAAATTTATTATATGCTTCTTGTATCTTTTTTCTTCCGTGTGATCAATTATTTATTCTTATTTGTAATTTATAGTAATTTCTTATTTCATGCCAAGAACTATGGCAGTTAAGCAGTTATATAAAAGTATTTTTTTAATTTAAATTTTGGTGGATAATGTACTTTAACCATTCCATGTATATTGAAAGCATATCTAACTTCACGTGTTTTATGTGAAGGTTAAAGGACATTCCTCCTTAATTGCAAACCTACTAAGGAATGAAAAATCAATATACAAAGTAAATGATAAATGAACAAAATGTAAAACATCCATTAAGTTTTAGTGTATAGATACAGTTGTTTCTTTAATTATAAAGTCTGTTTTAATTAATATTTTCTTGTTGAAGAATATAGTCTTCTTCTTTCATATGGCAGTTAAAAAAACTGGTTCAGTTACATGCAACCATAAATCATTGCCTTAATTCTAAACCAGGAATAGCAATAGCCTTCATATTCCCAATACAGAAATCTACTACTTGAGCTACCAATTTAATATCTCTCCAAGGTGAGAGACCTACTCAGTAGGGACCTACTCAATTAGTAGGGCATCGTCCATGGAATTGGGTATTGTCTGCAAAATCTGCAGAGGAAAACAACTTACCAAAAATAAACTGCTGGCTCCCCCAGTCATCATGGCTGCTGCAACCTGGCCTCAGAGCCCACAGGGGGTGGGGTGTGCCACTGGTGCAAAGGGGAGCAGCCAAGCTAGCAGTTATACCTGTCTCTTGCCACTAATTGGCTGAAAGGGCTGCCTGCTATTCTGCCCCACCCCACTCCGCCAATCATCAGGAAGGGGCACAGCCTCACAAAGGACAGCCCTCTTAGCCAATCAGTGGTGAAGGGTGAGGCCACTGCCCCCCCCCCCAAGCCAATCAAAGGCATGGGGGAAGCACACCATGATAAGCCCATGAAAATGGTGGCCAGCCCTGTGATCTCCCTGTGAAATTGGCAGTCTGCATCCTTGATTTTAGTAGGTCCCTAATCATCAGCTAACTTGGAGCATGTTTTGTTACTGGGTAACATAACTATTTGTGAGACAGCAGTAAAATATTAGCATTCTGAAATCTTGGGCTCTTTCCTTGACTAAAGTAGGAAGTAAGGCATTTTGTTTTGTTTTTCTACCATCCGCAAATCCAGCAGGTTTATGCTGAAAATCTGTATGACTGAATGAGGAAAGTCTGGATTTGAAATATTAGGGACCTGTGTTCTATTCTTACCTCTCTGACACTGGCCACATACAATTCTTTTGTTAAGTTATTTTTAAAACAGTTGGCTAATAGTTGAATGCCTTTCGTAATTGGTGGATGAAGTTTCTGTCAGAAAAAATGGCTGAGAAGTTCATGTAAATAGTAGTAAGTAAAGATTAGTTTTTAACTTCTGATTTCCTGTTTTATGGCTCCGTAGGCTTTCTCTTTAGAAAAAGGTATTTGAAAGTTTTTGGTATGTGGGTCTGAGGTTTGAAGAATAGAAGCTGTTCTGTTGTTTTGTTTAATTGGGTGGCTCAGTTGGTATTTTTTGTTGTTGCTTTTCCTTGTATAGTTGGGTTTTTGTTAATACAGTTAATAGCTTGAGTTTATCTACATAATGATTTTTGTAATATTGCTTTATGGTCAACATACGTGTACTTTGACTTCCATATATAGCTTTCACACACACCTTTCTAGAACTCTCATAACTATCACTTTCATTTATAACTGTGTATTTTCTAATATTATAAGAGCCTAGGTCTGTCTGTTTGTCTGTCCGTAATGCTTTATTCGCACTCTTCAGAGTGTTCCAAGCATGGGGGAGTGCCGCCATGATTCCAAAGCCACATCGAGGACCAGATAGTAGGTGGGGGCTGGCCTCAGCTCCCCAACCCTACTGCCTGTAGGCAGCACCAAGGACTGGACGGGGTGGGGGAGCCGAAGCCAGCACTGGCTCGTGGTCCCTGCTAGAGGCAGGGCCCCCTGTCCTCCCATTCCTGCCACGCACCTGCTCCTCTGTGTCTGGCCCCCCCCCCCCCCTCCTCCCCCCCCCCCCCCCCCCCAGTCATTCCTGACAGGCAATTGGCTGTTTTAATAAACAGATTAAATCTAAATAAATGTAATAACATTTGTGAAACATCATAATTTAAATGGTGAGCATAGATATAAAGGTGAGATTTTCAAAAGCCCAAAAGCCCTTCTTCCCTTAGAAACTCAGTGAACCTTAAGTGCCCAGGTGTTTTTGTGCCTTTTGAAAATTCTCCTGCCCTCTCCCCACGTTTAGTAGATTTCTCCTGATACTTCAAACAGAGAAGCATTATGAAGGTGCACAATAAAATACTTGCATGCTTTGCAATTAAAAATCACTTTTCGACTACAAATATTATGGAATTATCATGGCTATTTTTGTGTTAAATACTATATTTTCTCATGTTGAGAACAAACCCATATAAAACATGCACCTTTTTTGGAAGGCAGAATGTAGAGTTGATTTTCCCAGAGTTGTGGCCAACCATGACAGAGGCCTTGTAGCTGCTTCTGGGAGAGTCACTGCTCTCCTAGGAGAAACCACGACTATATAGATGTTCAGGATTTTTCTCCCAAAACAAAAATGGATGCTCCAGGACAAAAATAACCTGGGAACAACCAGTATTAAATCACTCCCAGGAGAGTTTTTCTTGGAGAACAAATGTCTCTACGTTCTGTGGCTTGTTTCAGAAGAGAACATAGAATCATAGAAAGTAAGAGTTGGAAGGGACCTTGGGAGGCCATCTAGTACAACCTCCTGCTCAAAGCAGGATCATCCCCAACTAGATGATCCTAGCCAAAGCTTTGTCTAGCCAGATCTTAAAAACCTCCAAGGATAGAGATTCCACCACCTCTCTGGGTAACCTGTTCCAATGTTTCTCTTGATGAGGAAATTCTTCCTAATATCCAGCCTAAACTTATCTTGCTGCAGCTTGAGACTGTTGCTCCTTGTTCTCTCATCTGCCACCACTGAGAACAGTCTAGCTCCATCCTCTTTTGAAATCTCCTACAGGTAGTTGAAGGCTGCTATTAAATCCTCCCTTATTCTATTCTTCTCTAGACTAAGTAAGCCCAGTTCCCTCAGTCTTCCCTCATAAATCATGTGCCCCAGCCCCCTCACCATTTTTGTTGCTCTCCTCTGGACTTCCTCCAATTTGTCCACATCCTTTCTGTAGTGGGTGCCCAAAACTGAATACAGTACTCCAGATGTGGTTTCATCAGTGCTGAATAGAGGGAAATAATCACTTCCTTTTAACCTATTGGCAACACACCTACCTATGCAAGCCCAGTATGCTTTTAGCCTTCTTTGCAACAAGGGCACATTGCTGGCTCATATTCAGCTTATTGTCCACTGTAACCCCCAGGTCCTTCTCTGCAGAGCTGCTGCCAAGCCAGTCAGTGCCCAGCCTGTACTGGTGCATGGGATTGTTCTGTCTTAAGTGCAGGACTTGGGACTCATCCTTGTTGAGCCTCATGACATTCCTTTTGGACCAATCCTCCAATTTATCTAGGTCACTTTGAATCCTAGCCCTACCCTCCAGCATATCTACTACTCCCCCCAGCTTGGTGTCATCTGCAAACTTGCTGAGGGTGTACTTTAAGCCATTTTCCAAGTTGTTGATGAAGACATTGAATAAAACTGGCCCCAGAACTGACCTCTGAGGCACTCCCATTGATAGCGGCTGCCAACTAGACATTGAGCCATTGATTACTACTTTCCGAGCCTGATGCTCCATCTAGTTTTCTTTCCACCTTATAGTCCATTCATCCAGCCCATACTTCCTTAGCTTGCCTGCAAGAATGTTGTTGGAGATTGTATCAACAGACTTGCTGAAATCAAGGTATACCACATCCACTGGTCTCCCCGCATTCACAGATCCAGTCACGATAGAAGGCAATCAGGTTGGTGAATCCATGCTGACTGTTCCTAATCACCTTCTCCACCAAGTGCTTAGAAATGGATTATTTGTGGATCTGCTTTCTGATTTTTCCAGGGACTGAGGTGAGGGTGACTGATCTGTAGTTCCCTGGTTTCTCTTCCCCTTTCTTAAATATGGGCACTATGTTTGTTCTTTTCCAATCATCTGGGACCCCTCCTGATTGCTATGAGTTGTCAAAAATTATGGCTAATGGCTCTATAATTGCATCAGTCAACTCCCTGATCACCCTCGGGTGCATCCCATCTGCCCCCATGTACATGTCCAACTTTTCTAAATAGTCCCTAACTCTTCTTTTGGAACTGAGGTGTGCTCACCTCCTCCCCAAGCTGTGCTGCCTGGTGCCATAGTCTGAGATCTGACCTTGCCTGTGAAGACTGAGATGAAAAAAACATTGAGCACGTCAGCCTTTTCTGCATCCTCTGTCACAAGGTTGCCTTTTTCATTCAGAAAGGGACCCACACTTTCCCTGATTCTCCTCTTGCTGCCAACTTACTTGTAGAACCCTTTCTTGTTCTCCTTCATATCCCTTGTTAGCTACAACTCCAATCACACTTCCTGAAGCCTTTCTGACTTCATCCCTGCATGCCTGAGCAATACTCTTGTATACTCCTCCCTAGTTGCTTTTCTAAGTTTCCACTTCTTGTAAGCTTTCTTTTTGTGATTTAGTTTACTGGAGAGTTCCCTTCTAAGCCAAGCTGGTCTTCTGCCATAGTTGCTAGTCTTCCTGCGCATCAGGATGGTTTGTTCCTGTACTCTCAGTAAGACTTGTTTAAAGTACATTCATCTCTCCTGGACTCCTCTT
>NW_005842066.1:390693-391618 GCF_000455745.1 Alligator sinensis | reverse complement strand
CCCTCAGATTGGATTCCCAAAGGATCCTTCCCATAAGTTCCCTAAGTGAGTTGAAGTCTGTGTTTCTGAAGTCCAAGGTCCTTACTCTGCTGCTTTCCATCCTTTCTTTCCTCAGGATCCTGAACTCTCTCATCTCATGGTCACTGCTGCCCAAGTTGCCATCAACTACTACATTCTTCACCAATTCATCCCTGTTTGTGAGCAGCAGGTCAAGAAGAGCATGGCCCCTATTTGCTGCTCCAACACTTGCACCAGGAAGTTGTCCCCAACACTCTCCAAAAACTTTGTGGATTGCCTGCACGCTGCTATATTACCCTCCCAGCAGATGTCAGTGTGATTGAAGTTCCCCATGAGAACCAGGGTCTGTGATTGGGAAGCTTCCACTATCTGTTTGAAGAAGGCCTCATCTACCACTTCCTGCTGTTCTGGTGGTTTATAGCAGAGCCCCACTACGACATCGCACTTGTTGCTTTCCCCTCTGACCCTAACCCAGAGACTCTCAACAGGCCTTTCTCCAGTTTCATACTGGAGCTTTGAGCAATAATATGGTTCTTTTTCAGAATGTGCAACTCCTCCTCTTCTCCGCTGTCTATCCTTCCTAAGTGATTTGTACCTATCCATGACAGTACTCCAGTCATGCAAGCTATCCAACCAAGTCTCTGTTATTCCAATCACGTCATAGTTCCATGACTGTGCAAAAACTTGCAATTCTTCCTGCTTGTTTCCTAGCCTTTATGCGTTTGTGTACAGGCACCTGAAGTAACTAGTTGATTCTTCCTGAGAAATCAGGGTAGTGAGATCACCTCTCCTGTTGCTCCCTCCTGCTTTCTCTTCCTCCAGGTGTCCTGCTTCACCACGTACCTCAGGGCTTTGGTCTCCATCCCCTGGCGAACCTAGTTTTAAAGCTCTCCTCACTAGGTTAGTG
>NW_005842066.1:381765-390662 GCF_000455745.1 Alligator sinensis | reverse complement strand
TTCCTCTGTTTGTCAAGTGGATCCCAACTTAGTGCTTCAGGATCTCCCCCTGCCCCCAACTAGGGAGACAGTGAGAGTAGAATCTGCCCCCTTCACAATCCCCACATTGTTGCAGGGAAACAGACTGACCATAAGCTGTCTGGGTCAGCCAGTCAGGGCTGCCCTATGCACTGCTGCCATCTGGCATCAAGCAGACTAAGGGAGCCTGCAGCACATGCTGAGATGAGTATACAAGGACCCCTTTGGCTGGACAGTGTCAGCACTGCAAACTCCACTTTTCAGGGCCTCAGTAATTGAATGTCTGTACATACAGCTTTAGGTAAGTTTTTCTATCAGAACAAACCTGGGAGAATTCTCCCAAATTATTTGAATGTGTGTGTGCTTCCTTAGAATAAGTCCTGAAAACAGTGTGTTTAGGAAATGTGGCATCCCAGGAGAGAGTCTGAGTGAGGCAGTAGGGAGCGGGAACTTCCTGATGTGGCTGCTAGTTCTTTACTGTAAATAGTTCTTTACTTAAGTTCTTGTGATTAAAGTGTTGTTTCCACATCACAGGCATCATCAAAATACTACAGTCAGTTCACTTGCTGTTTTGGGCACAAGCTACAGTGATCAGACATTAGCTCTGTTTGTTAGAGGGTTAACCAAGGGCTCCACTCTGCCAGCTTGCTGAACCAGACAAGCAGCAACTGTTTGAGCAGCTGCATAACATGCTTAGTCTGTCTGGGCATGCTTCTTTTCTAGTGTAGAGAACAGCTTTCCCACTTAATACATGCACCCCAGTTTTGATTGGTTAGTTTTGGGGGGAAATGTGTGTTGTATGCAAGAAAGTGTGGTATATTAGATAACAATGTGGTAATTCTTAGGAAATGGGAATTTTTTAGTGGTAATTATTTGTGAGCAAGATTCCTGGATTGATCAAAGAGACATGTTTGGCCCTGCCCCCCGTGCCTCTGCTCATTCTCTCCTGCCACGACTTGATGCGAGTAAAAAATGTAAAATACACAGGTGTAAAGCTTCCAGTTTTAATAAGTACTACAACATGCCACTCCCCGTACTGCTGCTGTCTCCTGCAGCTGATATGGGTTCAGGCTCCCGCTGGTATAATGTGTTTATGCAAGCTCGGTCACACTTCCTAATATCCAGGAGACACAAACTGCAGCTCTTCCCGCCCTCTACTGCGGATAGATGGCTGCTTGCGGCCAATGCCGCGTACCGCGGCTTGTAATCCTCTTTTACCTCACCCCTGTCTGGGATGAACAGGATTCTAATAGTAAGATACAGTTACTCAGGATGTTACATATACATCTGGTCCCTGGCTGACTGATTCAAAGTCTCTAAGTAACATTGTGTACCTGTCCCAGAGAGAGCCATGCTGGCTTCACTCATGCCATCCCGAAAACACCTCTATCTGCTGTCCCTGAGGGAAACTACCCCTCTCTCGTGTCTGTGCCTCCATGCACGAAACTGCCCTATTGCTCTGGCTTACTTTCAGCCAACGCTCCAGTTCCCCTTCCAGGGGGGAGCCTCCTTCATTCAGCCATGGGTTCTATTATCCAAAGTCCTTAAGTATCAATTAACAAACTTCTGGTCAGCTCCACTGCTGGTTTGTGAATCCTTAATTAGCAATTGACAACTTTTCTGATCGGCTCCACCACTGGTCTGTGAGGCCTTAATCGGTAATTAACACATTTCTCTGGCTGCACAGCAGTTGCTGAAATCATGAACACTAACAAAGCTAAGTCACTTGTCTAAGGGTGGGGCTGTTTCTTGCGTTATTGCATGCTGTAAATTGGGAAATGATAGTCAATTCAAAGCTAACAGGTATAACGTGGGTCTAATATATGTCTACGCTGAAGTCACAGAAGTCATTGCAGTGTTATGTAGAGAGAACTGAGCTAGCTGTGGTATCTAGAGCATTGATTTCAGTACAGACTAATTTACCCTGTAGTACAGCCATATATATCTTGGTTCTCAGGAGGCTCAGGTTCTCCTTTCAGGTCTCTCATAATTTCACTGGGTGATCTTAATTAGGTCACTTAATTTTGCCATATCTCAGTTGTTCTCTCTAACACAGGTATGAGATCTTTCCTTCTTACAAATTCTTTGATACAGAAAGCACTCTTAGCTTGAAGTCTTCTTAGATTCTCTCTGTTAGACCCCGACTCCATGCGGTGCCCAACGACTAGGAAGATGACTATCCAATTGCTCATGGATCCCGTTACTCATTAGCCAGAGCAAGCAGGGAGCAAACACCAGCACACATTGCTCGCAGCAGCTTTATTCAGAATGGAGACAGCTTCAGACTAGCTCCCTCACAGACGCACAGCCTGTGAAACTGGGGAGCCGCAGTGAACATTAGTTCTTTTTACATTTTATACACCTTGGGATAATGCTCATTAACATTTACTCCACCTTTGCCCCTCCTTTGTTCCACCCATCTCTCCTCCTATCTCACGCTCTGCCTCTGTTTACTGTTTTTACTTCATTAGTATGGAATTGCCTATGCATTTTGTTCATTTACATGCCTTTTTTGCTATGAGCACATGCGTAAGACCATGAATCTGGCTTCTCTCGGTCAATCACCATTTCTTGCTGACTCCTTCATCTCCAAGGTCTTGCTTCTGCTTTATCTCCTGACAATAGCTGATGGGCTACATTTTGTTCTTCTTACACCATATATCCTACACACCACCTCACTGTTAGGAAACTGCTTGCCTAAGTATTTTGCAATGTTACTTTTAATATGTCAATCTGCCTTGTGGTCAGCAGCTTTGCTGAAGCCACAGATTAAAGCCCAGTTTCAGCTGTAAATCCAGTGCTCCCCAAGATCCAAATGTTGTCAACCTAACACTCTCATGCTTATGATTTCCCACATTGGCTTCCAGCCATCTTCCAACAAAATAGATTGATGTTCATGAGAACTTTGTTTCAAAGTTTGAGTGGTGCTTTCTGAAATTTAGTAAAATAGAGAGGATTATGAAGAAAATGTCAGTGTGCAAAAGGCTTGCAACATCTGTTACATTTGATTTAATACTACTTTGTCCTTTTTATGTTGAGAATAGTTCCTGCCATATTTTCATCTTTGACAGAATATATAATGGATTACACAATAACAGACAAAAATTTATAATCCTCAATGGGCAGAAAGTAAGGTCCGATGACTGATCAGTAGAAGGGAAATTATATATGTTACAAAACTCTACTATATGATTTACTAATTTGCTTCTTGAAAGGATGACAATGACAACCTTGAAAGTATCATTTAAGTGATTTAAAACAAAATTATTTAGATTAAATTTCACTATTACTATTTTTTTATTCTGTCCAACAGCATAAAGTTGTTGGTCCAAATATTTTGCTTTTGGTGAGAAGGGAGAACAGAATTGCAAATCAGTAACGAATGCAGTGTATTCAGCTATGTGATTTACAGCCTATGTTACACAAAGCAACTTTTATGGGCAGCATTATAGGTGGTTCTCACAACTCATATGGAGGTACGTAAGTTAGCCACCACTGTTAGATCATTTTGGTGTTTCTACTCAGACATTTACTGACATTATGGCAGTGGGAGAAAGAACTAACGCACTGCATAGGAGCTGATAATTTACCTTGTTCTGCTACCTGACTCGCCCAAATACATTTTTTCTTTATAATGTTTGTAAGTTTTATTTTGTGGCTTCAATTGTATATGGTATTTTTCTCTCAATTTCAGATAAACACCCAAAAATATATCTGAGCTTTAGTACTTACATATATATTAGCTTCCTTATATAACTGTTTTATAGAATATTTATGTCGTTCAAAATATTTTCAGTTTTGTGTTTTTCTAAAAAGTATTCTAAATATGCATTTTAACTGTTTATGTAGCAACCAAAATTCTGCCATCAAAATGATATCAGATGGTATATACAAGTCATGGAGTTTCTGTTGTGGTTTTTCATTGCATCTTACTTGTGCTTTGTTCTATTTTTGACAGGTTGTGGAAAATGTCCTAAAAGTAAACCCAGTGTTGGGACCTCAGATGTTTCAACCACTTTTACCATCTGTGTTCAGGGGGATAATAGATGGAGAGGTAAGAATTGTGGGTTTTTTTAAAACTACCCTAGATTCTTGTGTCAAGAATATTTGCCTACAACTTCGTTCCCATCTGTTTGAAACCAGATACTAATATTTGGGTAAGTAGAAGATTTAATTAAAAAAAAAGAAGTTGGAATCTTATGATGGTAGTATTTTGTATAATTTCACGTGCTAGTTTTTTACCTCTTGAAAAAACTGCATGTGCACTATAGTAGTTTTTCCATCTTTCCTTTTCCAGTTTATATATTCATATATTCTAGAGCTTTTATAACATTTTATTAAGTATTTTATTTGGCTTATAGCAGTAGTTCAAGGAAATCATTTAGTTGCCAAGTTCATCCCTGTAGGGGCTTTAGAAATAGGGCAGAGGAAAATAGGAATCAAATTTAATTACAGGATATTAAATTGATTTTATTCTTGATAGTTATAATCCTACTTTGTATATAAAATAGGTTCATAGATTCCTAGATTGTAGAGTCGGAAGGGACCACAATGGATCATTGTGTCAGACCCCCTGCCTCTGGCAGGAAAGAGGACCGAGGTCAGATGACCCCAGCCAGGTGACTATCTAGCCTCCTCTTGAAGACCTCCAAGCTAGGTGATAGCACCACATCTCTTGGAAGCCCATTCTAGATCCTGGCCACCCTTACTGTGAAAAATTTCTTCCTAATATCTAACCTAAATCCACTCTCAACTAGTTTACACCCGTTATTCCTAGTCGCTCCCTGGGGTACCTTAGTAAACAGCACTTCCCCTATTCCCTGTTGACCTCCCCTAATAAATTTATAGGCGGCTACAAGATCTCCCCTCAGCCGTCTCTTGTGAAGGCTGAAGAGATTCAGCTCTCTCAACCTCTCCCCATAGGGTCTATCATGAAGGCCACTAATCATGCAAGTGGCCCTCCTCTGGACCCTCTCGAGATTCCCCGCTTCCCTCTTGAAGTGTGGCGCCCAAAACTGGACACAGTACTCCAACTGTGGCCTGACCAGTGCCGCATAGAGGGGGAGCATCACCTCCTTTGTTCTATTAGTCATGCACCTGCTAATGCACGACAAGGTGCGCGATTGGCCTTGTTGATGGCCTCGTTACGCTGCCGGCTCATGTTCATCTTGGAGTCAATTATGACTCCAAGATCCCTCTCTGCCTCTGAGCTGCTGAGAAGGACACTCCCCAATCTATAGGTGTGCTGGGGGTTCTTCCTTCCCAGATGGAGTACCTTACTTAAATTTATCTTTCTTAAATTGCATCCTAAAATGTGGTTGTGATTCTTATAAATGAAAACTGTTACGTTTTAAATATGTTTAAACATGCGTAAGTAGAGTTCCAAAAATATGTATTCTAAAAAATCGCTAAACCAGTCTTTTTTACATATGTGTCTATATTGTCCATTGATGTAGGAGAAGTTCCACAATAACCTGTGAGTGCTTGGTTGCTCAAATTTAGCGTAACTTCCCTACTGCTTATTGTGTTATATTTTGGAAATTAGAGAAAGTGGATGTTAAGTTAAATTTTAGTATCTGAATCTGTTTAAGTATAATGGACTACTGACTACCATTCTTGACAAAGCTTAAATAGTATCCAGCCAGATTGTACTGTTGGTTTGCACACTGGGCACCTTGTTCCTAAAGATCAGTCTTTAAACTAATGTTTTTCACAGCAGTCCCTTAGGATTCAGGTCTATTACTGGTTAAAACTTTTAAGCTGCATATGCGTTTCTGATAATATTGTGTAGGAATGTGTTCGTTTGCTTACACACAGCTCAACAAAATTAACTATTGGTTTTGCTCAAACTTTCAAATTGAAATATGTCTACTAAGCTGAAACCAAGTATAGAACGTTTTAGCCAGAAGAAACTCAATTTAGAACGTTGAAAATGAATACATTGAATGACAGCTTATAGGTGTGCGGGCCGGGAGTGACCCGAGCCCTTTTCTGCGCTGCACGCGGGCTGTGGCCAGCAGCCTGGGCACGCCGGGTCGGAGAGGGAAAGCCGTCGAGCTGGAATTAGGCACAAACGTGTAGCGGTAGTTTAAAAGATTGTTTACTTACACCTAGATGGCAGTGGTGCAGGCTGAAAACTTGCTTAAGTTGCAGTTACAGACAGGAAAGAAGATAGGCGGACAAGAGTTCTAGACTCGTGAACTCTAGCCCAATCCGGCTGAAGGCTCTGAACACGCGAGCCCGTCGTGTCAGCCGAAGAAAGTACTCGTCCGGAAGAGCTCTGAATAAACTCACACGAAGTTTGCTAGGCTCTGTGGGTTCTTCTGCTCACTCAGTCACACGAAGTTTGCTAGGCTCCGTGGGTCCAGTTCTTTTGCGCGCGGGAAGGGATACGTCTAGGAATCTATCGGCGACGGGGAGCGGCTAGAGGCTGATCAGACCCCTGTTGCCTGCTTTAAATGCACTGGGTTCGTAAGGATCCGCAGCGCTTAGAGATCTTCACACAGCGTGAAGTCTCCTCCTCCCGGTGTTCGTGGAGTCCTCCAACTTGGGCGGAAACCACTCAAGCCTTTTATATGGCTAGCAAGCCAATCACTAGCCGCCACGTGTGAATCATTTAGAACTGGCCAATAATGGGACTCGAATTAGCATACAAATGGCGGGAACTCTTTGCAACGAGCATTTCTGTGCTGCAGCAGAGAAATGCACCCTGCAAAGAAAGCTTCAAATTGGCGGGAAATTCTCCCTTGCACCGGGGTTCTCTTTTGCAGCAGCAAACTCCACCATGCGAGGAAGCTGTAATTTAGCGGGGACAATTTAGCAGTGCCGAAGCGCACACAAACAAAAATCACACCCTTTGGGTTGTGACAATAGGTAGTTATATAATTACAAAGCTTCTGTATTTTCACAAATAAAATGCATATAACAAACTATTATATAAAACTGAGTTAATACATAAGTGTTTCCACGGGAAGGTCTAGCCCCACTAGAAGTAGTGTGTCTATAATGAGTAATTTAATTCAAATGAAAGCACAAAGGAAGATGTATTTAAAAAGATGTGCATCTAGTTATGGTAAATAAATAGAATAGATAACATTCCAGATAATCATATTTTATGACATGTTTAATAGCACTTGTTTGTGAGGAATTCAAATAACTTATTTGATTAAAAAAAAAGAAACCTTTGTGTTGTAAGTGAACATTTTAAAGTACCTCCCAGGTTTTTGTTTTAGTGAAAATCAAATATTCTATGCCAGTGGTTTCACATGATGGAAATCCTATAGATTTTTCAGTTAATTTCTGATAGTCAGCTGACTCATAAAATGAAACTTAAAATTTTTTTTTTATTTACAGTTATTAGGAATTACCTTAATGAATTACAGGCTTTGGTTTGCTGTCTTGTGATGGGAAGCCACCATTTATAATTTATTACTAAAAATATTAACTTGAATTAGTCATTATTTCTAAAAGAAAATAGTCTGCTGTTCATCTTGTTATGTGGTCCAGTCATCTTCTCAGTGTTATGGTTAAAAAAGTTATTTTATTAGTGAAGAATTACATTAATTTTAAATATTTACCATAAGCTCTCTCTTTCATTTTTATTGCCATGTTATATGTGGCTACATATAATATACATTATATATTTGTAACACATGACCTAAGTATTAGTATCTTGACTGAAGAGAATATGCTTAAAGAAAAAGTATACTAAAAATTAATGTCGCCTCTTTATTTTAACATTTCATATTCCAAAATGTATCTTCTTGATTTTCCTTTCTTTCTTTAGACTTTGTCAGGATGAACTGTTTGCTGTGGCGTTCTCTTGTTTTGAGGTGTTACTTTACCTCTCTTTCATTTTCTGACCCTATTTTTTGTTTCATAAAAGTTAAAATAACATACGTCTCTTTCTCTGTCATCCATGGTTTGTTTCAATGATGTGTGTGTCACTTCACTCTATTTCTCAATTCTTACCATTGAAAAGTGCCACTATTGGGAACTGCAGTGTTGAGCAGCTGTGGCCAGATGGTCTGTACCTTTTTCAGAAGGTAACTGAACTGTTACTGAAAAATGAACTGAATTGTTACTTGTTAAAAGTCTTCTGCACTAAGGCAAATGAATTCATTAAGGAAGGAAAAGGAGACTGATTCAAGCTGCTGCTTCAGTGGTCAGCAGTCTTTTAAGTCTGTTGGCTGGATTGATCCAGTTTGGGCAGGCAGGTGGTAGGGCCCAGCTGCCATTGTTGCTTTTCCCCATAGTGGAATGGAAAAGCCGTTTCTGCTGAAAGACCCTGCATGTCCCATGTCCATGGGCCTGGTCAGATGTCTGGTCCAGAGGCTGTATGTAGCCAACCCCTCTGCTACTTGATGATCTATGGCTTGCAAAGCCTGAGTATGTAGATGCATACTGAGATACAAGTCTGTTAGACCTTTCTTTCTTTTCTTCCTTTCAAGATGGCCACCGAAAGGTGAAGCCCTCCTGAGCTCCTGCAACTCGGGTGCCTTTTGCGCGTTCCCCACACTCCGTGCCCCTCTGTTCCTCTCCCCATCCCCCCAAAAACCTTGCCTCTACCCACCCTGTCCTTGGGGACCCCCTCCCTGCCCCTTCCCCCCGCTTTCTGAGCATTTTCCCCTGGGCTCTGGATCCTTTCAAGATGGCCACCGAAAGGTGAAGCCCTCCTGAGCTCCTGCAACTCGGGTGCCTTTTGCGCGTTCCCCACACTCCGTGCCCCTCTGTTCCTCTCCCCATCCCCCCAAAAACCTTGCCTCTACCCACCCTGTCCTTGGGGACCCCCTCCCTGCCCCTTCCCCCCGCTTTCTGAGCATTTTCCCCTGGGCTCTGGATGCCTCGTTTGCCTCTGCCCCTCCCCCACCCCGCCTGAG
>NW_005842066.1:380552-380930 GCF_000455745.1 Alligator sinensis | reverse complement strand
GGGCCCTCCCGGCTGCACCTGCCCAGAAGGATGGTGCATCCACTTCTGGTGTGGGACCCTCATCAAAGGGTGAGGTTGGGAGATCTGCCAAGCCCCCCTCTGCCCCTGCTCCATCCGAGGGGCTCGACCCCTCTGGAAGTGACATGCTGCCTGGGGGGGGCCTGGGACATCCTCCCAGGTTTCTCCCGCCCCTGTCGTGGCTGATGCCCCGCCCGGTTGAGGGGCTGGGGAGTCCTCCCAGCCCCTTCCTGTCCCAGTTCCACCTGGGGTGGCTAGCGTCTCAAGCGCTGGGGCCCAGTCAGGTGGAGCACCCAAGACCCCCCCCCTCCACCTCCCTCCACCCCTGCCCCCACCGAGGGGGTGGACCTGGAGGGGGCA
>NW_005842066.1:372527-380167 GCF_000455745.1 Alligator sinensis | reverse complement strand
GGCGGGGGAGACAGTAGAGAGTCTTGCCACCCCACCTGCCCGCCGAGGCCGATGAGGAGGAGATGGAGTGCCTGCCCTCTGAGCGCCACAAGCAGCCCCCTGAGCGGGATGACATCTGCCCCCCAAAGCGGATGGGGATCGATATCCGAGAGACGGTCCTCGACCCAGATAGAGAGGGGGGCCTGCTAGGGAGCCTGGCCATTGAGGGCACTTTCACCAGTCTGACCGGGAAGTCCCCTCCCAGAGTACAGCCCTGCCGGTTCTCGGTCGGCAATATCCAAATCCTTCTGGAGAAACCCCCCTGGTGAGAAGCTGGTGACCCTGGTGAGGGAGGTGTGGGGCCGAGGCAGGCCCGCGGAATAAGGCAGGGCAACGCTAGGCCTTTCCCCTGTCTCCGCGGTTTTTTGTCCGGTATCTGTCACCTTCTCTCCCACCGGTACCCTGCCTACCCTGCTCCTGTTCATGGCGGTTACCACAATTGCCTCGCTCAACACCAGCGGCTGCAGAGATCCGGTGAAGCAGACGGCTGTCCTGGAGGGCCTGCAGCAGAAGCGCCTGGCGATTGCCTTCCTCCAGGAGACGCACAGCAACATGCACCTTCAAGCCGACTGGCACGCCGCCTGGAGAGGCCGATTGTTCCTGAGCCAAGGCACCAACCTCAGCGCAGGAGTGGCGACCCTCCTCTCTCCGCAGCTGCAGTACAACTTGGCGGTGGCACGAGAGGTCATCCCTGGCCGGCTGCTGACCGTCCACGTCACCTTGGCACACCAGAGCCTGCTCCTCGTCAATGTTTATGCGCCCACCGACAGGAGAGAGGGTCGCCTTCCTAGAGACCCTGGGTGACCTCCTGCATAACGCCAGTGAGAAGGACGACCTGCTCCTTATGGGCGGGGACTTCAACTGTACCGTCAACACACTGCTAGACCGGACGGGGCCGGAACCGCACCTTCCTTCGGCCCGCAAGCTGCAGACCGTGCTGGAGGCGGCGGATCTCGTCGACACCTGGCGGGTCCTCCACTCTGACACGCGACAGTACACCTGGACAAAAATGAGTGCCAATGGGCTCGCCATGGCCCGCCTCGACCACCTCTACATCGGCCAGCACCACCTGCCATTACTGTGCAGCAGTCGCATCATTCCATCGGGCCTCTCGGAACACGCCTTGGTCTGCTGCGAACTGAGCCTGCCTGGCAGACCACGCAGACGGGCCCCTTTCTGGTGCCTCAGCATCAGCCTGCTGCAGGACACCCACTTCAGGGACTGCTTCGCCACCTCTGGAGGAGCTGTTGCGAGCAGACTACTCCTCCTGGTGGCTGTGATGGGACGTGGGGAAGGTCCAGATCCAGGCGTTCTGCCAGCAGTATAGCCAGCTGGCAGCGAGCGAGCTCCGCCACCGCAACCAGGAGATGGAAGAGGACGTGGTGGAGCTTGAGACAGACCTGCTTCGCACGGGCAACGACGCGACACTCCTCGAGAGCCTCCGCTCCCACAAGAAATGCCTGCGAGAGCTGCCGGAGGGCGCAGCCCGCGGTGTGCAGGTCCATGCCCGCTGCCAGGAGCTGGCAGAGGCCGACGCCCTGACCGGCTTCTTCAGCCTGGAGAGGCGGCGGGCCACGGCAAAGATGCTGGACCACCTCAAGACCCCAGAGTGACAGCTGCTCACAGACCTGGGCGAAGTGCGGGAGCATGCCATCGCCTTCTATTGGGACTTGTTTGCGGCTGAGCCCATTTGTCCGTGCACCGCCCAGCAGCTGCATTGGGATCTGCTGTGCCTGGGCGCTTCGCAGGTCGAGGCCCTGGAGCGCGAACTCTCCCTGGTGGAGCTGGAGGCCGCGGTGGGGGGGCTTGCCTCGGGCAGGACCCCGGGCCTTGACGGCCTGCCTGTGGAATTTTACAGAGCCTTCTGGCCCCTCCTCAGGCCCAGCCTCCTCCGCGTCCTCCGCAAGAGCCTCGCCGACAGGACCTTGCTGACCAGCTGCCACCAGGCAGTGCTCACCTTGCTGCCCAAGAAGGGGGACCTCGGCTGCCTGAAGAACTGGCGGCCCGTCTCCCTCCTGTGTGCCGACTACAAGTTCCTGGCCAAGGCGCTGGCGAACCATCTCCGCACCGTCATGGCCTCCGTCATCAGGCCTGAGCAGAGCTGCTGTGTGCCGGGCAGGACCATCCAGGACAACTTGTTTCTGCTACGTGACCTGCTCATGGCCACGGAGCTATTTGGTCTGGATGTTGGCTTGGTCTCTCTGGACCAGGAGAAGGCCTTCGATCGCGTCAACCACCAGTACCTGCTCGGCACCCTCAAGGCTTTTGACTTTGAGCCTCTTTTCATTGCAGCGCTCCGGGTCCTGTACCACAAAGCCTCCAGCCTGCTGAAGGTGAATGGCGTGCTATGCACCCTGTTCCTAGTGCGTCGGGACATCCACGAGGGCTGCCCCCTGTCGGGCATGCTGTACGCCCTGGCCATCGAATTGCTGCTGCGTGCTCTGCGATATCGCCTGACTGACTAATGGGCGCCATTGGCTCCCGTGAGCCGCCCTTTATCTGCCCACCACCGAGGGAAGCCAGGGCCTGATCAACCTGGCTAGCAGGGTGGCCGCCTACCACTTACAAGCCCTCCAGCAGCTTCTGTATGCTGAGGGCCACCTGCCGTGGCGGCAGCTGTCATGCCGGTTCCTGCACCAGGTGGGAGGCCTCAGCTTTGACCAGGAGCTGTTTATACTGGACCTCACCTTCCTGAACAGGACAGTCCTTCCCCCGTTCTACTGCAGCATGGTGTGGGCCTGGCGGGCTGCCTTCCATCTTTGTCCCCAGGCAAGGTGCCTGCCTTTCTTGCAGCAGCTTCAGGAGCCCCGGTCTACAACCCGGCCCTGCAGCATGTCGCGCCAAGTCTGGCCTCTGCCAGCCTCGTAACTGCCCTCAATGAGGTGCGCACCACCCGCCTGGGGCACCTCCTTGACCCCTCTCGGTTGGGCTGGTTGTCAGCCAAGGCCCTGGCTACCCGGCTGACCCTGTGCTCCGTCCACACCATGGGCTGGCTTCTGCGGGCCGTTAGGGCTGCCCTCCCGGCGGAGGCAGTGGCCACCCTGGAAGGCTACCTCCAGGCCCTCTCCACTGCAGATGCTGCTGTTGACACCTTCCCACCACCGCTGCTCAGTCCAGCGGTTGCCAGTGAGCTGGCTGACTGGCCTGACACACTGCTGAGGCTCCCTGTTTCCCCCGGAAGCAACAAAGGCTGCCCCTTCACCACACTGCCCTGGAGGGGACTCTACGCATGGGTGGTGTGCACCCATTATGCCCAGGTGCTAGCTGGCCATCCTGACACCGTGTAGCGGTGGCGCCTGGCATTGCCTGGGAACCCAGCGTGGTGCACACTGTACAAGGCGCCCACTGTGAAGAAGCCCAGCAACGTCCAGTGGAGATTGGTGCATGGCATCCTGGCCACTGGCACCTTTGTGCGCCACCTGGACCCGGTGGCCTGAGTGGCCGCCTTCTGCCCATGGGTGCTGGAAGAGAACATTTTCTATGCCTTCCTCGACTGCCCCTGGCTGTGGCCACTCTTTGCCATCCTCGGGGTGCTACTTCGGGCACTGGGCCGGGACTTTTCAGAGGACACATACATCTACTCTTTTCCATACTGGGTGGCTGAGCAGGGCGCAGTCAGCCTGGCCAACTTCCTACTGGGTGAGGCCAAGATGGCCACCCTGAAGAGCCGGCGAAATCAACTCACCGGTACCAGGATGGATGGCGTCCTGCAGCTCTTCTGCCTGCTGTTGCGGGCCTGCCTCTCACTTGAGTTCGAGCATGTGGTCCTCTGGCCGACAGTGCTCACCTTTGAGGAATGCTGGTCCATCGAGGGGGCGCTGTTCTGAGTCAAGGGGGGATGCCTGCTCTTTGCACTGTGATGCCGCCGCCTGCTCAGGGTGTGGGGGTGGGTCCAGCAAGCCGAAACCTTGGGCTTTGTTCGTGTGGGCTGACCCCTGATGTTCTGAGTCCCCCTTCCCCCGGGCATCGCTGTTGGTAGAACTGTATATATGTCTATATGTATATACTTCTCTTGTCTCTTGTGTTTTTGTTTTGTTTTGTTTTTTGTCTAGAGTCTGTGGGCAGGCCTTGCAGGCCATGAGCCCAGGCCTTGTCCTTGAGGCCCAGACCTTCGGGCCAACCTGTATATGATCTTTACTGCCCCCTCTTGTCACCCTCCCTGGAATAAATGGTTCTAAAAGTCAAAGCCTATCTATCTGTCTGTTACAGGTCCTCGTATTAAATTTGCCATTGTTCATGGTGGCGATGGGTGGAACAGTGCTATTCCTAAATTTATAATGGTGATTGGGATATAAATTCAAATTCTGTCATACAGCCTAAATAAATGAGCTGTGAATCATAAGTGGGTGTGGAGTTTCATTGGTGTGATGGAGGGAATTGACTGAGTAGCCAGTGCAGTTTGTGAAGTCTTAGCTACCTTGTTGGCACTGGATTTATGACCCAGATACCTTGTTCTGGGCGCACCCAAAACCTTAGACTGACCACAACCTCTCCATTTGATAAAAGACAAATTTTATTGTTATACACTAATAACAGATAAGAATAATGCAAAAAATTCTATATCTACCAGTCCTGGAGCTGTCACAGAGAGAAGGTATGTCTGACCAGTATGCGAGCTTCACCCTGAGGTTCTCTCTTGAATGTCAGATATCAGCAGGTTGGAGGCCGAGCCCCCCTCACTCTTCCTCCCCACCATGTGGGGTGGGTGAGATGGGCTGGTGGTATGCCCTCTGTTCATGGTGGCCTTGGGTTCTCCTGTCTGGGACCCTTTGCTACTCTGAAATTCCTCCTTTTGGATTCTTTATCTCCTCTGATGACACTTCATCTCTGGGCATCATTGATTGGTGTCCCTGTGTTAGTCGTACTGTACACATTCTGTCCTGTCAGTATATTCCTTTGTTCTAATAAACCCATCACACACACACATCTTAATTTAGTTATTTTTCAATCCTAATTTGGTCTTTTCACCAAAACTAGAAATCCCATGGGCCCTGCAGTTGGGTACTGACACCTAATGCCACCTTATCTCATGTTATGGAACAATGTAGTACATGTCTTCAGTTTTCCAGCCTATGCGTTTGCTGACTTTAGACACAGTGGGCCTTGAAGGAAACTTGGTTGCAAACAGACTTTTAGAAATCAATTAACCCTTGCCATTGCTCTGCACCATTGTTCTAATGCAGTGTCTACTTTACCTACAAGCCAGTTCCCATAAGCAAACCTTTAAATACAGTTTTCTAGCCATCAACCTCAGTGAATGTTCTCCGTGTTTTAGGTTGTCACAAAAAAAAATAGCCTGCAAGCAATACAATTTGCCTACTGGATTAGTACCTTTCCTCTTCTACTGTACAAAACTAGTGCAGCACCCAAGCAAATCCTACTGAGACAAAATTGTTCCCATTGCTACCTCAATGCTGCCACATTGTATATTTGTTTCTGTTTTCAGTGATGCTGTGAAATTCTTTGCATGAATATAGTTAATGTGCCTGATGGTAACACATTAAATAGTTGTGGGTGACGCACAAAAAGGGACAAAAACCATTTAATTATATCTGCAATGATTCCACAGTACTAGCTGGATAAAATGTAATTATTTTGTTGTTAATATCAGCAGATAGAATTCTGAGTACCCATGGGAAGTAGATATGTTAAGTGTAAAGTTGTTGGTTTGCAGTCACTTTTCAGAATACTTTTATAAGTCAGTGTCAGCCACTTATTAACACATGGTTGGGAAAGATACCTTCAAGTCTAAGTAGTATTTACTATTTGTTTAGCATTAGCAATGTGCTTGTCATTATACAAACTACAAAAATTACAAACAGCCTATACTCTGGAGAGATTATCATTTTAAAGATAAACATAGGGACAAAAAGGGTATTTTGAGAAAAACTGGAGGTGGTTATTAGAAGCTTTCTGTCTCCTACTTGAAATAGGATCATGTATCCTAGTCATCTCAGACATAACGGTAGGATAGCTTCCCCCACTCCCATCCCCCCAAACCAGTAATGTTGTAAAATATTTGCTAGATATTGGAGCTAACGCCAGTACAATCTGTGGTGTTTCCTAAATTATAAAGTTGTATAAATTTGAGGATTCATGGTCATTACTGTAATTAGAGACTGCCTTCAAATATACTTCCTATATTTTGGGAAATTAACTAGGAAATTAGCAACTGCATAAACTTGCCAAAAACTGGAAATTTGAAAGGCGAGTAAATAGTAATTTATTTTAAAAATTAAATCCAAATTTACTTTTTTTTTTCAAAATTCCTGTTACTAGTACAATTTGTGGCTCGCACTATAAACTAGTTAGTCTTAAATGGATAATACTGGTGAGCACCACGTTTTTTTCTTAGATGTTTCCAGGAACTATCTCTATGGCAGCAATTGGTCAATATATTTGTATTTTTTCTATGATGCATCTTTGGTACAGTTTTATAATACTTGACTCAATAAAATCAGTAAGACAGGAAGAATGAGAATGTATGCCAGTATTTTCCCTTTGCCATCAGGCTTTTTTGGTACTTCCTTAGTATGATTTTTTTTATTATTATTATAATTAAACAAAAATCCTGTTTGCTTTATTTATTTTTGCTTCAGAGGTATCCAGTGGTGATGTCTACTTACTTGGGAGTCATAGGTAGAGTTCTTCTCCAGAATACAAGTTTTTTTTCACTGCTTCTGAACCAGATGGCATGCGAGTTGGGACAGAAGGTAAGAGTATTTTGGCCTTAGCATTTCAAATGAACTGTATTTAAGGCCTGAATACACAAGCACATTGGTATTGGTAGTATGAATAAATTGATATGCTTTATTGGTTGACATTTTCCAGATGTACAAGTGAGACTAAAGAACCTTATTATTTAATCTTTTCCCTCTTCCAGCTCCTCAGAAATTTCTTTTAAAACATTTTTAAACATCAAATGAAAGCAAACTTTAAATGCTCCAGTTCTGTTATGTGTTTCTAACCTAGTTGACCTCAAATTGTTGTACTTTAAAACTGTTATGAATAGCTGCCAATGAATAAATACAAGGTAAAAGTTAAATATTAAGTGATTACTTGTAAAACCAATGAAAAATAATAGTGTGCAAGTGAAAGGAATTGAGTTGAGAACAAAAGAAAATAGGTAAAATTGTTGTGAATGATGAATTATTAAAAGTTAAAAAGTTTGGCTGTTTCTTTGAGCTTATTCATCTACTACAGAAATACTTTGTATATGAGGATCTTGATTTCCTAGAGTTGTTTAAGACAAAGTATTCTTATTTAAATTATGTTTATCTCTGATAGATAGGGATACAGAAAATTCCTAGTTTCCTGGGCTAGGGACAGAAATTACATATAAACCGGTATAAATGATTGGAAAACTATTCAAATCTGTAACACAACAGAAGTTCAGTGCACATAAACCACTTCCAAAATGGCTGAAACCAATTTAAGATAAACCTGGATGGATGTAGTATCAGATTTAACTGATTTCTGTTAAATCAGTTTATTGAACTACTGTCCCAGATACCTTCCAGATTCAAGTTAACTCTCAGTCTGCCTATATGCCAGGATGCTTTGCACCTCCCCTGCGAACCTCCCCCCCCCCCCCGCCCCCC
>NW_005842066.1:332039-372496 GCF_000455745.1 Alligator sinensis | reverse complement strand
CCCTCTGTCGGGTGGGTGTGCTAGACTTGGCCCAATCTGTCTGCTCCAGTGGAGCAGGGAGGTGTGCTCTAGTGCCCCCAAGCTTCTGGCCTGGGCCACTGTAGGCATGTGGCTGCATTTCCAGAATCAAAAGTGAATGTCTGTTCAATTGCTTATCAGCAGGCATCCACGTTTTCCATTTACTGCAGAAAAACGTGGATTTTCTCCCTTAACAGAGAAAAATGCAGATTTTCTCCTTTTAAGCAGAAAAACTTGGGAAACAACAGGTGCCTCTTGCAGGCTGGCAGAGTTCCAGCCTGCAAGGGGCTGAGGGGAGAGGGAAGAGGGTGATCACAGGCAGGGGGTGCCAAGTACATGTGCGCACACTCACATGCACATGGCAGCCAGGCAGCATAGAGAGCAGCTCCCTCCAGGTAAGTCTATGGGGGGGGAGGTCAGATTGAGGCCCCCACGGTGAGGGAGAGGAGTAGGGCTGGGGCTGGGCGAGCAGGATGGAGTCACAGGAGGCTCACAAGGGAGGCCTGGGGGGGGGCATATTCTCCCCCCCCCCCATTTTGTGTGCAGGGTAGGGGTGGATGCAGGCTCAGGGTTCCCTGCCCTGCTGCCCCCTCTCCGGAGGGCCTTCATGGCCCAGGGGGCGGGACCTGGTGCAGGAGAGCAGAGAGGGGTAAGCAGGTTTGGTGCCAGAGTCCGGAGTCCCAAACTAGCTGTGCCTCCATGGGTAGGTGCCCCCTGCCCGCCCAGCAGCAGCAGGGGGCACAGCTCTGCACCACCACCAGTGCTGCCAAGTGGGCAGGGGGCACCTTGCCTTGGTGGTGCAGGTGGTGTTGAGCTCCCAGGGCAGCAGGGTGGGATGCCCCAAGCCCGCAGCAGGCAGCCCTCATTCTCCAATCCCCAGCTCTAACAGGCTCTGCTCTGGCCATGCTGCCCACAGAGTGGGGGAGTGGGGCAGGAGCTGGACTTTGCTCTGGCCATAGCATCTGCCACCTTCTGCAGGGGGCAGCTGGGGTTCAGGTTCTGCTCTGGGGAAGTGGGGGGGGTTGAGGACCCTGGCCCCACTCCTGTAGCCCTAGCAGCTGGGGGCTCCTTCCAGCAGGGCTGGAGGGGGCAGGGGGCTGTGGCTCGTGAGTGAGGGGCCCAGCAGTACTGAGAGAGGGGTGTCAGGCTGTGAATGCGTTGTGAGGGGCACTAGCAGGGCCCAGGGGCTGTGGATGGGAAGTGAGGGGCACCAGCAGGGCCAGTGGGCTGTTAGTTGGGAGTGAGGGACAGTGGCATATCAGGGTTGCTCAGTGCCACAAAGCAGTGGGGGGCCAAACCATAGCTGGACCCATGTCCTGGTGAGTGAACAGGGCAGGGGGAGCTCTGATTTTCTATGATAATCCCCCCCAAATCAAACGCCAAAATATATAGGTATTTAGAGTTTCATAGATTCATAGATGCTAGGGTTGGAAGGGACCTCAATAGATCATCGAGTCTGACCCCCTGCATAAGCAGGAAGAGAGAGTGCTGGGTCTAGATGACCCCAGCTAGATACTCATCTAACCTCCTCTTGAAGACCCCCAGGGTAGGGGAGAGCACCACCTCCCTTGGGAGCCCGTTCCAGACCCTGGCCACTCTAACTGTGAAGAAGTTCTTCCTAATGTCCAATCTAAATCTGCTCTCTGCTAGCTTGTGGCCATTATTTCTTGTAACCCCCGGGGGCGCCTTGGTGAATAAATACTCACCAATTCCCTTCTGTGCCCCCGTGATGAACTTATAGGCAGCCACAAGGTCACCTCTCAACCTTCTCTTGCGGAGGCTGAAGAGGTCCAGGTGCCCCAGTCTCTCCTCATAGGGCTTGGCCTGCAAGCCCTTAACCATACGAGTGGCCCTTCTCTGGACCCTCTCCAGGTTATCTACATCCCTCTTGAAGTGTGGCGCCCAAAACTGCACACAGTATTCCAACTGCGGTCTGACCAGCACCTGATAGAGGGGAAGTTTATTTTATTATAATGAATGTGATGCACTGGTAGGCTTCCAAATTGCTTTACAATTGTAAACATAACAATAAAACACTGTGTTAAACTGATACCTATACATATAGTGTTGTTTCATTTTAATCATGGAAAAATGTGAATTTGGGGGTTTTTTAATCAGAAACTTTTTGATTTTTTTTTATCAGAGTATTTGCAATTTTTAAACAGAAAAAAAATCTGGATCCCTGCTTATCAATTCAATTTACACAGTTTAAACTAATCTGCCCAGATTGAATTGATTCAGCCTCAGGCTTTTCAGCTAGCCCTGATGTATAAGAACTATTAACTTTTCCTTCTCAAATCCTTGCGTGTCTGTCTCTGGCTCCATCCTCCTACCTCCCTCTCTCCCAGTAGTGACCTGCTGTTTCCCGGGCTCTTCTCAACTCTTCCCAACTATTTCCTAGTTCATTCTCTTACGTTTAGTTGTCTTCCTTAAATTTATTTGTCTCCAGTTTTAACTGGAGATGCATTGCATAGCTTTCCTTTTACCTTGTTCCCTGCAGTACGTACTAGAAAAAGCACCTTTCTCACCTGCTGTAAAGAATTTGCTGCCTCCCTCTTACTTTGGATTGAAATTTGCTATTCCCTCTGCATCTGCAAAACTATTTCAATTTATGCCTCTGAATAGCCATATTTAATAAATGTCTGTAGTGGGGAGCAAGAGAGGTGAGTTAGGAACTCCCTCCCAGAATATAAAGCCTTGATTTAGAACGGCTTGTTCTGGCTTTCTAATAGTCTACTATGTAATTCTAATTTTATAATTCAAGTTATTTGTTCCAGTGATGATGTGGTCTGTTTTGATGAGGGAGCATAGCTGGAATCTGTAACTAGAGTAAGGTCTGGTGCCTTGGCTGTTGCTGGAGGAACATCATTTCAGGTTGGGGAACTCTCTTTAAGCCAGGGCAAGTTTTTTTCCCCATGACTATCTTGAGGCCTAATAATCTGCCATTAGAAGAGAACTAGACAGTCTTTCAGGAGCTTAGGCAAGACCATTCGAAATTGGGTATTTCCCAGTGAAACTGGGAGACCTAAATTTATACATAAACTATGTGGCCTAAAATAGAACTTCTTTAAAGTGCAAGGTCATCAATGGCTTGCCGCTGGGGGACCCCTCCCTCCCCCTGGTCGTGATCTGCTGGTGCCCCCCATGACTTAGGAGGCACCAGTTGCCCATGGTACCTAGAGAGGTTGTGGACTCCCCATCCTTGGAGGTTTTTAAGACTCGGCTAGACAAAGCCTTGCATGGGACGATCTAATTAGGGGTGGTCCTGCTTTGAGCAGGGGGTTGGACTAGATGACCTCCTGAGGTCCCAACCCTAATTTTCTATGATTCTATATATCACTATTATGTAATCTTTAACAGCTTCAAATTCTATAGAAACAGTTCACATATGGCATTAGGGAAATGAGTACATGTCTTGCTTTTCTGTATTTTTAATTAAGTTACTATGTATACTGTATAATTTTTCACGTTACAAGAGCTTTGTAGAACAGCATACACAGGATAATGGAAAATGTACTAGCATTAATTATGATATCAGAATTTTTTTCCATATTAAGGAGATTTAATGTGTACATAAATCTATGACATGAGGCCAGAGTTGGGATTTGGAAGGCCCGTTTTTCTCTAGATTTTTTCTAAAATCTTTACTGAAATGAAGCAAGGGTTTAGTTTGATATGGTCGTATTGACCTGTTTTAAGTAGCTGAAAGAATATCTAACAATCTGTAGATCTCTCATCATTGGTTTATAATACAGGGACTCACTAAATAAATCTCAGCTCCATTCCCATCTCAGTCGCAGACTTCCTATGTGATCTTGGGCAAGCCTATTCCAGATTTGCTTCATTTTCCCATGTGTAAAATTGGGAATTATGATCATTTGCTGCCCAGCCTGTTGGGTGTGTAGCCCCTCCCCTTGACTCGTCTGCCACAACGTTGATGTTAAACTGTCAAGAGAGGGGGGTTTCAGTGGAGATCTTCCTGGGAGGTCCTCCCGACAGGCGGCAGCACTCACAATTGCTTGGCGCGATGTTCCACGGGTCTCTGCCTGCCCTACACCCCATCCACTCGCCAACCGGGTGGATATCCATAAACGGTGATTTTTGGCCCTGTAGGATGGCCTGGGGCCTGCCTTCCCTGGTCTCTCTTGCTTTTTCCCCTTCTCAGAGTTTTTTTTTCTCAGAAGAAATATTCCCCTGAGGAGGAGAGGGCTGCCGGAGCCTGCCTCCTTTACCCCTGCCTCCTCTAGGGGGCTCAAATGCCTCCTTTGCCCTGCTGGCTGCAGGGAACTCCAAGGCTTCCTCTGGCTCCTCTTCCATGGGGAGCTGGAGGACTTCCCCTGCTCTGCCTCCTGCAGGGGGCTCAAAGGTTTCCCTTGCGCTGCCTGCAGGAGCGCAGGCTGTGTCATTCCCTTCCCATGACGGAGCCGCAGCACGCCTAGCGTGCTGCCCACCAGTGCTCTCTCTCTCTGGCTCTCCCCCTGCCCTATTTCTGGCGGGGCTTTTAAACTTTCCCGCAGCGGCCAGTACGACCGCCAGGATTTGTCTGGCTGTTTCCTGTGCTGGAAACAGCTGATTAAACAGCTGGCGTAACACCAGTTCGCGCGGCTGTGGCCGCGATCACGGCTCCTGCTCCGGCTGCCCTGCGGGAGGTAAGTTATCCCTGCCAGGGGTCTGTTCCCAGGGTATGGGACCCGCGGGGGTTACCCTCTCCCCTTTGGGAGCCTGTGGTGGTGCCTCACCGCCACAGGAATTAAGAAAATCTTTTATCTATCTTGTCCACTGCAGGTGTAAGCTCTTTGAGATGAAGGGTGTAATTTGCTTTATGTGGTCTGTGCTATATCATACAATGCCTAGCGTATTGGAGTGCTTTACTGTCTTTGGGTTGGCTCTCAAAGAGTTCTCTAAATACAAGGAAAAAGTTGTTCATTTTAATTTTGTACTTGTTCATGACACCCAATTTGAAAACTCTGTTATTGTTAGATCTTGAAGATAAAGGTTAGTCACTCTTGCATAGTTTTTAAGGTTTTGTTGTCTTATCTTCTCACTGAAATTTAAGGTAAATGGACAAATCCTATTTAAATCCCAACTAAGAAAAGGAGTTTATTAGAGCCCTGATAGACCTAATTATGGAAAAGGCATAGATAGCTACCTTTGATTTAATGACATAGCAACAGATCAACCAGCTTTAGTTTTGTTAGCTGACTACAATACATACCTTTGGTTATTAGAGAAAGGTAGTTAGCTGTGTCAGTCTGAAGTTAGGTAGAAGGGCATCTTAGAGACTGACTCATTCAGAGGCATGAGCTTTCATAGGCTACAACATTGTCAGCTGTTATGAAATTTGTGACTCTCTGAACAGGTTAGTCTCCAAGGTGCCGTGCCTTTTGGTTGTTATGTCACAGTGTAAGCCTGTTAAGATACCCATGGGCAAGATGGGAAGCTATTTACATTATTCAACACTATTTACATTATAACACTAATAATTTACTAAATCTGATTGATTTCAGTATTAAAGGCACTGCTTAAACTGATCTGTGTGTGCCTGCCATTTTGTGAGGGAGCAGCTCATTCTCTCCTTCTTGCATCTTAGGAATGTTCCGAATATTACAGCCTACTTGTAAAAGTAGCCTTGAAATTAATGGGACTTATTCAGTTTCAGAGCCGGTAACAGCACAACAGTTAATGGCAGTTGAGATGGGCATGAAGGATTAACCGCCCAAACTGCATGTTGGACAATTTTCTGATGACTAAATGCACAACCTGTATGCTGCTGAGACATTGTGCACAATAACCCCTTATACAAGAATGTATATTCATTGTCTTCAAGACTGGTTGAAGACACTTCAACATTGACATGTGTATGATATCTAGATATGAGAATCTCTGTTTTTAGAAACTCAAAAGTCCTTCAGTTGGTGGAAAGTATGCAGGGGAGTTTCTTTTACATCAGTACTCTCCTTGCGTCCATAGTGACTATGGGTCCAACACAGGTATGGGAGGCCCACTTGGGAAACCTGATCTTGCAGGATAGATGGTTACAACGAGAGATCCATTTATATGTCACTGCCAAAGTGGTGCCAGAATTTCACTTGAACCAACTTGTTAATCTTTTTTTCCTTTCCAAAACTGCCTTTATTTAAAAGTGAAGAAGTCCTGCCTAAATAAAATGTAATATGAGTTCTTCAGTTGTGCTTGGATACTCCATTTGTCATGCCTGTATTGGTTAGATGTATAGCACCCGTCTCCATTTCAAACAAATTGCTTGTGAGCAGCCAGTCATGAAACACCCAGACAACTACTCAAAGAAACAAAGGAAATTACTTACCTTTTACAACTGAGAGTCTTTGAGATGTGTTGTCTGTATAAGTTCCCTGACCTCCACTTATCCCAAACTACTATTAAATATGCCAACACGGACTTGGCAATTTCAAAAGAATTGAGGCTTAGTTCCACCCTTTATATGCCTTTAGTGCTTTACTGTTTGTGAATGGAAAGAAAGAGTCACAGACAGTGGTCACTGCTGGCTAAAGCATTCTGACCTCTAGCATGTGGGATACACAGATGCCAAATATGCAGTATATATGCATATAGACCAAGGTCTGAAATGTTTTTTGGCAGGGGGGGCCTGCCTGCTCTGGATTGAACAGGCAGTCATTAGGACCCAGCTGCTACTGCCATTTCTACCCATGTGGCATGGCAAAAGCCTCTCTCCACCAGAGTCTGTGCTGCCTGCCTTTAGTTTGGCCCGGGAGAGCTTCCCCTTGCTGGAACTCCAGGGAGCTGACTGATGCATGGTACAGCATGACATGGCACAGGAAGAGCTCCTGTCACTGAATGCCAAGTCTCTGCAGACTAGATCCAAAGCCTCTCCAAGCTGGATTTGGCCTGCAGGCCATAGATTGCTAACCCCTGAGACAGACCACACGCTTTAAAGCAACCCTGTTATAATAGGTAAGTAATCTTCCTTGCTTATCCAAAACTTTAAAAAAGTGAATATCAAAGGTAGTAGTGTCAGGTTCGACCTAGAAACCACTATACAAAGCCCAAGCAAAAGTCTCTGTTATGTAACTAATGCCCATCTGCAATGATAAGGAGGAGACAGTCTTAGATAAAGGAGGCTTGAAAACAAAAGCAGAATCAGAGGACTAGGGCAAAGAGCTGATTTGAATATTGAGAATCACACCCCTGGGTGGGGAGAAAGTATGCTAATGAAACATACATGTATGGAAATGAGATACATAGCTAAAACACAGGTATAGAGACATGCTCAGTAAAGAACTCCTTGCGTCACTCCCTTATAACCATTTAGCAAACAAGAATGCTTATGAAGGTCCAATACTCCTGTATAAAAGATGCTTAGAATTAAAAATCTGTGTGCTTGTTACGTGAAATTATTCCGCTTGCACCTTGTATTGCTAGCAATAAATCTTTATACTTTCGCCCCTGGTATCTTTATTGGCTTTTGCATACCGGGCACGATCCCAGACTTGAGCTGGGGCTCAACAGTAGGTAAAAGCACTGTATGGAATAGGGGAATTCATATGGAGATTGACAAAAAATACAGTTTTGTCACCAAGTGACCAGCCTTTCTGAAACCTCAAATTTAAACAAGGTACAATTTCTAAAGGCAACCTCTTCTAGTAATAGAGGAAAGGGGAAAGACCACAAATTCCATGTTCTGTCATTGATTCTTTTTAGATACACATTTAGAAGCTAGTTTTACATTTCCCAGGCCCCATTTAACTTGCATCCCTCAGTTGCTACAACCATTTCAAAGACTGGCCACAACCCTGTGGAGGCCACTATACAAGGTCTTGAGCAGTTGTGTGCATAACTCTTGAGAATCCAGCCCTTAAGGGAAGTCAGTATGAGGTTCAGTTTATGGCGAAGGGACAGTACCCTAATTCTTGAACCCTTGAGGTTCAAAGCTATCCCTACCATTAATTTAACCCATCAGAAGAAAAGCTTCACCCACTGATAGGACAAATTATCACTGATGTTACTAGGTTAAATGAAGTAACATACAACACCAATAACCAGAACTCTGTGGAATAAAATATATTTGTCTTTCTGTTACATTTTCACTTCTAAATCAGGAGCCTCAAAATTACAAACACAACACTTTGTCTTATTAGACTTTGTGTTGTTTCACAGCTGTTCAGTTTCAGGCGGCTGAGTACTTTACTTAGTTTGTCTTTCAGCAAGTTTTTGAAAGGCAGGTTGGTCTCAGTCAACTAAGCTAAGCTCTTCTCAGGTAGAAAGCAAGAAAAGGAAAAAAGAAAAAGATGGGGAAGGAAAAAATGACATTACAGAGGACTGGTAATAGCAACTAAGCAATGCTGATCAATAATTTTTCAGGATTGATCTGAACATGCTGGTGGTTGTGGTGTTACCTGACTCTTCTCTCTGTTTCTGGAACATCCTTCGGGTTCAGAAAAATGGAACTCTAATGTTGTGATATTAAATGCTGGATTAACAGACGGTGGTGCCATTTGTGCAGGTAAAATTTGGTCCCTTGAGCTAGGCAGTCTATAGATTTAGTTGTTTGGACTATGGCCTGTTAGGTCAGCTTCATTTTTGCAAAGTGATATCCTTGCCAGATAATACCTGCACTCTGCTGCAATAAAGCAGTATGAAGAAACGGAATGACAATCCTATCTCATTAAAACTAGCCAATCAGCATGTCAGTCTGGCAATTCCGTTTCACTATTAGCACCATGGTGGTCTCTTGCTATAACTTTTTGTTACCTTGAAGACCCATATTTGATTTCTTAATTTTAAAATGTGAAATTTTTCTTTTTTTTTAAATAAACACTAGGTCAAACCAAACTCTGATTATCTTACAACCCTTTTGAGCAATTTAGACTATCACTGCTATGTGTGGTTCTGAGAGACATGTAGAGCCTGATGTCAGTTGCAGAGACGTAAGTCAGGCAATGAGGTCTTTGTACATGCACTCATCCACTGGATAGTATATCATAAATGAACCCTACTTGTGACTGCCACTGACTCTTTGATCTTGATACTGTACAGTACCATGCAGAGGCTGCAACGTCTTGTTATGCTATCCATATCTGTGGAAAAAGAGTCCAAGATCTATATCAGTGGATTTCTGCACTTTTTAACAGATAAATATGCATACTGTCACATATAATCCATATTGTGATTGATAGGAACAGAGGTTTCCTTTCTTCTCTTCCTCTAAAACTATAAAAACGCTGAGATGCGGATGAGAGGAGAGAAGCAATGCCACCACAAATAAAAAACGGAGTAGAGGTTAAAGGGATTGGTGTAAGGCAGTGGTGCCCAACCTTTTTGCCCTGCAGGCCAGATGGGTGATACCTGGTCCAGCTGCGCAGAGTGGGGTGGGGTGGGGTGGGGTCTGGCCTGGCCTCAGCCTAGCCATGTGAAGGGTAGGGGTGTAGTCTGGCTCTGAGTCAGCCACCCAGGGCTTGGAAATTGGCAACAGGGGAGGAATGGGAGTATTAATTGCTACAACTTCCTCACTGCCAAATTTCCTGACCCTGGGGAGCCCTGTGGGCCAGATGTCATGGCGCTATGGGCCAGATTTGGCCTATGGGCCAGGGGTTGAGTACCTCTGAAATAAGGCATTGTACAGGTCAGCTGGAATAACACCCATTATGGTGCATGTCTGTTGTAACTGCAGAAGAAAAGAGAAGAATTTTTGTTTTGGAGGGCATGTATTCTAGGATTATGTCTAAATCCATCTGAACCATAAACCTGGATTAGTTTATAGTGGAAGAAGTCTTTTACCCTTCTTTCTCAGAAACTTCTTGCTTCTAACCACTAGCAAAGTAAGGCTTGTAACAGAGGGGGAAGAGAGAAGGCTCCAGGCTTATGTCCAGAAAACTGCCCAAAATATAGCAAGAGGTACATAACATTTTTGGTAGGAAATTAGAAAGAAATCACCATTCCTTTTGCACAAAATGCTCTAAAATCTTATAAATAAGTCGGAAAAAAACATTGTTATATCTATAGCATAGTCTAAAAAATTCTTGGTGTTTCCATATTTAAAATAAAATGCTGATATTTTTCCAGGGAGCTGAATGCAACAGAGTAAATGCCATATTTACCCAGATCCAAGATTACTTTGAATTTAAGACGACACACCAATAATTAGATTGTTCCATAAGGTTCCTTTCTGTTGTATTTTTACTAAGGGTTAGGCCCTGAATCGGGGATCCTCCATATTGTAGTATAATTGCACTCGTTTTCATTGTTCAGTATTTTTCATGTTCATTAGGGCTGTGTAAAGCTTTGGTTCATGATTCGATTCAGAGAAGATTCGGCCTGATTCGGAGGCCGAATCTGAATTCAAATCAAATCGCTAGAAGCTTAAAACTTTCCAAATCAATTCAGAAGAGATTAGGAGATTCAGAAGGCAGTCTTTGAGGGGAAACAGAAACTTAGAAGAGGGAGGGGGAGAAGCAGGGGAGGGGGAGGAGCTGGGGGAAGGACTGACATCTCTAACTGGCCAGCGAGTGCGATTTCTCCCTGACTGCCCTTCCAATCACAGTGTCTGGGGGATGGACATAGATACAGCACAAAAGTGTCTGCAGGCTTTTCTTTCTCTTTCCTGAGCTGTTTCTGCTTCAGCAACAGTGTCTCAAAGGTACTGTGGCTACTGGCCTGGCTTCCTAGTCAGTGGCTTGCTACTTTTTGCTCTTAGAAAGGATTGGACAGGATCTAGTTTAGATTATTTTAGCATCTCTCTACTTCCAATTCATTTGTTTCAATTTATATATATATTTTTTTTTTTCTAGTACTGCTGAAGGAGAAAGCTCAAGTGTTTTCCCTGGCAGTGTGATCCATCACTGTGAAGGGAAGCACACGTTACACACGCTCCGACACACACATCATAGAAGAAGAAAAAGTCAGATATTCATAGAAGAGATTCAGATTATATATAGTAGTTATTAGTTATTAATAATACTATTATAGTTAGTTTACATACAGAGTAAAGACAACACAGAAGAAGTCAGATAGAGATTCAAATTGAGATTAACACACACAACACAGAACTCAGAGTCCTAGAAGAAGGAGGAGGAGATATATTATTTTAGGTACACTATACAGAAGAAGAACAAAAAGTAGTAGTCACATGTTCACATTAATAGCACATCACAGAAGAAGACACCATATGTAGTTATTAATAATCAAAGCAGAGTCCAGTGCACACAACACAGGGGAAAAAAATGTACAACACAAAAGAAGTCACACTTCACATCCATAATTCATAATAAATAATAATACATACATCACAGCACAAAAGTCAGACAGCACATATTTTATATAGTTCTTAATAATCAATCCTAATCAATCAGGCCTTCAGTTTTCACCACCCCCCCCGTGCCCTAAGACAGACACAGTCAGTTGCAGAAGCACCAATGTCATGAGTTTTCCTTTCAGCAGCCAGAGGTGCAGGACCCCAGAACTGAGACTCCCCCTGCACCTATCTCCTTGACAGCTGGCAGGTTTCATGGCCTCAGCAGGGGCCACCATCCCTGCAGTTTTCACCCCACCGCTCCTTAACACACGCACAGTGTCACCCATGTCACGAGTTTTGCTTGTCAGCAGCTTGAGGTGCCGTTTCCCAGAAACCCCTGCACCTGTCTCTTTGCAACTTGGCAGGCTTCAGCAGGGGCTACCATCCCTGCAAGTTTCATCTGAATCAGCCAAAAAATGACAAACTTATAGATATTTAATTGATTCCTCATTATACTCTATGGCCATCTCTCCGAATCAGCGCCGAATCTTCCGAAGCCGATTTGGCTGAATTGTATCGGAAAAGTGATCCAAATCTCCAAATCAAATCACTGGCATCCAAATTGGCTGAATCCGAATCTGAATTGAATAGTTCTCTATTTGCACAGGCCTAATGTTCATGTGTATTGATGTGTAATTTCAGTTACCTTTTTCTTCTCTTCTGTTTTCCGTAAGAGCTGCAGATAGATTTGAAACGACTTGATATTTTCTTTAAATTCTTTAAGCACCAGTCCCACTATCCAAAGAGTGTAGTTATATATCTGGCAGCCAAGGAATATGTACCAATATTGAAACTGGTAAAAATGGAGCCACTTTTAAATGGCTAACAGTGGTACTAAATTTCTCAAAAGAAATCATTACATGTGAAGATAAGGCATGGACAGATGGACAAATAGACTTCTTTCAGCTGATTTTTTTTGTAACTGTTTTGTCTGTCTGCTCCTAACCTGCAGTAAGTGTAAGCCAAACTGCAATAAATTTATCCCTGAAAGCAGATGGTAAATTATTGTAGCTTTGTTTACAATTATTAGAAAGCCAGTGGACAGGTAGAAGAGTTTAAGTGCATTCAACTAAGTATGCAAATCCCCCAGCCTCTTTTTCAGTCGGTGTGATTATGTTGTCTGTCCATGCCCTTCCTAAAAATTTTGCATCCGTTTGTTGCCTTATTTTTGGTGAGACTGATTTAGCAGGTGAGCTGTTGTCCAACAAATTTGGCAGCATTGCTCATTTTTTTGCACCTGCTTTCTGTTCCTTTTGCCCATATTTCCTTTTGCCATTATTTTCCTTTTCTCAGATTTACAGGGTTCAAAGCCACACTAAATGTGGTTCATGAGATTCCAGCAGGTCACCAAGCTGTCTTCTGAACCCTTTTGGTGTATTTTGTATCTGACAAGGCTCCATGCCTTTGTAAAGATTAGGACAGCACAAGAAGCACTGTCTCATTATTTCGAACTACTTACACCCATCTGTATATATATTTAACTTAAAAGCTTTTTTCTTTCCTTGGCATTTCCTCTAAATGTGTTTGTAGAGTATAGTCATATCTTCTTTCAGCTTTCATTTTGCTAGGCTAAGTGAGACAACCTCTTAATATATTTTTATTGATTATTAGACCTTTTGTTGTGTTTTGAATTATTTTTTTCTTGAATACACGTTATCAGAAGTATATAGAAACCACCAAAGAACATGGTGTTAGTATTATGTGTGCCTTTCTTCATGACGGTGTCACAATAATAGTCATGCTGGATTAAATTTAAGACATTCAGGTCTTTGTCTTTCTATCGTTTTTAATTGATGAGCTCCCAGATTTTATGGCAGAAAGTCTCATTAGTCCCTAAGTGCATAACCTTGTTCACTGTACTATTAAATGTAATCTAACTTCTTTCCTCTAGGTCTTCCACTTCTTTCTGTATGACATTCTGATGATCCTTTTTTTTTTTTGCATTGCATTGTATTGCAAATGCCCAGCTTGGCACTGCCTGCCTGGCCACTTGCTGGGACGAGGAGCTGCCTTCCCTCCTAGGCATGTGGTGAAACCCGTGGAAGCCATTAACCACTTCCTAGACTGCTTGCTAACATGGCAATCCCCTGATCAAGCCTGTGGAAGCCATTAATTGTCACGTTAGCAGCCATCTAGGACGTGATTAATGGTTTTTGCAGGCTGGATCTAGCTTGCAAAAGCCGTTTGCTGCATCCTAGACTGCTTAATAATAACGTATCTATTAATGGCTTCCCCGGGCTTGATGAAGGGATTGCCACCTTAGCATAACATCTAGGACGTAGTTAATGGTTTCCATGACTGCTTAATATTGCGGCAATTAATGGCTTTTGTGGGCTTAATCCCCTGATCTTGTGGAAGCCATTGGAAGCCTGTGGAAGCCATTAATTGCCACATTAACAAACCCTGGTTTGTGGCCATCTGTCAATCTCTGATGAGGGGCAGGATTCCTGGGTCCCTCGGCCATCTAGAGGCCTGGCAGGGGGCCCATCGCACTCTTCTCAAAAATAGCAGCTGCCACTGCACTGGGAGCATGAAATCAGGGGGCACCCGCCACGAATTTATTAAGTCCCTACTTATTAACCTCCCTCCAAGCTGGTTTCAGCCTCCTTTCACATGACCCAGTCTGGTCTCTTGCTGTACTAGTTCCTTACCCATTTACTTTTTTTTTTTTTTTTTTTCTAATTGCCATTGTATCCAATTTAACAACAAATTTCCTGTGGGGTTTTGTGTTAAATGCTTTATTGAAATACAGTAGATCTAATCTATTTGGATTTAGAAATTAGATCTAATCTATTTTCTTTGAGAGAGAAGAATTTCAAGTTTGCTTGGTGTAATTTAAAGTATATTTAACATTTATAGCATTTTATCCCATCTTCCACCTGCCTCTGTCTTTAATTATTATTTTGTTTAACACTTGTAATAAACCTTTGCTTACTCATCAGATCACACTGATGAGCCTGTAGGTGCCTAGATTACTTTTTCTTTCTTTTTTAAAAAAAAGGTACTTTTTACCATGTACCAGTCATGCATAATCACCTGTGACTTGGTAGATTTATTTTTAAAAATCCCTCTTGCTTTAGGATTTGAGGTTTCATGGGCCTAGTCTTTTAGTTTAGTATTCTTTTACTTAACAAATTATAGTGTAGTTTTTACTATCAGTAATCTCATTCAAAATGAAAATGATCTGTAACAAAGCTAAGCAAGTAAACTTCACATTTATTTCAAGAATAAACAATAACATTGGTTATACTACTGCAGATTTATCCTCAATTTACATAATTTGTTTTTAGAATTATGTTTCACATCACTGACTAGTGTGAGAAAATAAGTCTTTTAAATTGCAGATGGCCAACCTAATTATGGGATTTCAACTAGCACCTCCCCATGTGTGATTTTTTTTTTTTAATTGTTCTAATAGAAGCTGAATTAAGAATCTTATTTTCTTTAGGGAATTATAATGTATGTTCAGGCATAAAATGGCAAGTCCTTTAAGTCAAAAGTATCTTTAAATTGCTAACAGGCTGTTTATTTTCACTCAATCTCACTCTGTACCCTAGCATATAGTTCTCTGCCTCCAAATATGGAAGCCATATCTGCAATTTCACTGTCTGCTTAAAAGAAGTCATCTCCCATGCTATCTCTTAAACATGGAGTACGAGAGCTACTTAATATTGTATTGATTTATGGGCATGAGTGTTACTTGATGGGGGAAAATTGGTAATCTTTCTGTGTTTGTAATGATTTTGTGTATTTGACCATGTTCCTCTCCTCCAGACTTTATATGTTACTCATGGGTTTTAAGTTTCTATAGGCAAAGTCCACATCACTTTAAATACTTATGCAACACCTCATCTTATGGGATGCCAAACCCTTTTGAGATCTGTTGGAAATTATTGTAATCATTTTAAATATGGATAATAATATTCTCTGAATTCTACTTGGCTATCCTTAGCTATTTCTAATCTGTGCTTTTATCCTAAAAACTGTGATCGATGTGGGCTTTATATTTTCTTCTTGTGTCTCAGCCCACAGATGCTAAATAATAATTCTACAGGTTTTCCATTTACCTCCAGTCTTCTTGGCCATGATTCTTTTAAGGGGCTGTCGGCTCTTTCCAACTTCTCTAAGGATCTAATCCTGTATCTGTTCAAATCAGTAGGCAGGCAAGGTTCTTTGGGTAGATGTGATATCATTTAATTATTCCAACTAAATAGTTGGGGAAAAAAGTTCTTTGCAAGCTTTCAGGCACTAACACCCTTCTTCAGGCATTGGGAGGCTGTCCTTAGACCAACATGTCTACAACCAACAATCCTGTTCAAATCAATGGAGTTTAAAGTTTAAATATTTTTACTTCACTCTCAGTGCTAGTCAGACTCTTCCCTTATACTATCAACAATTCATCTTATTCTTGATGATAAATGCACACACTTTCTCTGTTCAATCACATAGCCCAACACCTGAAGAGACCTGGCTTAATAGATACAAGTCATTAATTTGAAAGGTAAACACCATGGGCGATTGGTGCCTCCTGAGTTGGGGGGGGGACTTGCCCCCCCCCCCCCCCCACACACACACACACCAGCAGCAACCAATCACGAACTGGGGGAGGGGGGGTGGATCACCTGATCATGCTGACCCGCAAGTGCCAGCAGCACTTCTCCTGGCACCCCCACTTCCCAGCTTGGCTGTCAGGGGGTGTATGTGTACCCCCTAGGTGTTGCCGCTGGTAAACACACAATTCTATGGAATTAAAACTATGGATTGACTTTCTACCCCTCTACAGATGTTGTTCAGAAATTTAATTTAGCATAATTATTTATTTTACAATTTAAAATGCCCCTTCTTTGCTCACTTTTAAGAACTTATTCCTGATTTGTTGTTGCTGTTGTTGTTAATACAATGAAGTGACTGCAAAACGTAAAAATTTAATACATTTACCTAGTGGAGCACTCTCCCCAGTTCTGGTCATTGCATTTAAAAAAAGATTTAGAAAAATGGAGAGAATCCACAAGACAGTGAAGATGATAAAGTGGTTGAAATGCAAGCCATATGAGGAAAGAAGGGGTGCTGACAGACATGGGAAAAAAACAGAATGGTGCTTTACCAGAAGTGGAATCACATCAGTTTGACCTGGCTCACCCAGGATCTGTATAGCTCATGCGCTTCAGCAGGGCTTTTTGGTGATTTTATCTAACAGCTGATTGAGTCAGCTATCAGATGAAAGTGGCAAAAAGCCCCATTAAAGCATGTGAACTATACAGACATTGGGGAGCTGGGTCAAACTGACATGATTCCTTTTCTAGACATGAGCTGCATTTCATGTAGGGACATGCCGAGCTGAAAGTAAAGTGCTATTTTGCCTATTTTCCCCACATCTGTGAGCACCTGAGGGTGAAGAAACATGCTCCTAAAATATAATCTAAATCTGCTTTTAAGACAGATCTTCTAACTTAAGTATCATATGACAATAAAATAAGCTGCTCTAGAAAAGTTGTGGAATCTTATTTATTAGAGATTTTGTGGAGATTGGATGGGCATCCACCTGGGATATGTTAGGAGCAGTAAATCCTGCATCTGTTTATGACATTGTAATGTTATCACTCTTGATGTTTCCTCCTACTTCAGGATTTTAATGTATTAGCATCCAAAAATGTTAATTATTTGAAAAGAGTTATTTTGTAATTAGAGCAAAATCCGATTCTAATGACATCTTGATTCTTGCATGCACATATAAGCAAAGGAATTGTGAGTTAGGTAAAGAGACAAGTTTATTCCTGTATGAGGAATCATAGAGAATAATAATACAATACTTCCTACATGTAGGTTCCACTCTGCACATTTTAAAAAGGATGTTAAAAAACTGAAGGAGATTCAGAAAGGACCCACAAAAGTGGATACTAGGACTGAAGAAATGTCATAAACACCTGGATAGTTCATTCGCATTGAGTTTTTATTCTGTTATCCATGTAATTGTTATACGGTAAATCAACTCAGATGCTCTAATAGTTCACACTATCCTTGCAGACTGTGGATTATCTGAAGTTAAAAATGTAATTTAGAATTTAGTTTGTTTACAGAAAATAATTCTAAGTTCTCACGAATTAGGAAATAAGGTCAGCAACATGCTGCTTATATCTTGTACCTTTCTGTACTATAAAAAGGCTCTTCTGATTTATTTTATTCTTTTTGTCTTTCAACTGAATTTTGGTGATTTAAGTAACAAAGAATCATTATTCTTCAGAGCAAGTGTTGATTCTAGCATACATGGCTACTGAATAATAGATGATTTGTTGGCTTGTTTCTCACTTTTCAGGCTTGCTATCCAGGGAAATCAGTTTCATTCAGCTGGAAATACCCTTGAATACATTATGGTTTTATTCTGTCTGATACAGAATAGGAACCCCATGATAAGCATACAGCATTACCTTTTTGAAAAAATGGTTTCAGTTGTTTTATATATGATAAATGGGTGGGGAATCCATAGCTATGTAACATGTCTGATGATTCTCTATTCAGTTCGTATTTTTTGATTTTCCTAGACATTTTACTCATTTCAGATTTCAGATTAACATTAATTTGTAAATTTGCCCCCACGTATCCAATTACTGAGCTAGCTGCTAGAAAGACACTTGTGGCAAAGATGTAGTCAGGCCCTGATTCTGAAAACGCTTATGCACATGCTTAACTTTATTACCATGAGTTAATCCCAAAAGAGGTTAAGATAACAGATATTTTCAGTTAAATATTAGTAGATACTTTGCAAACAGAAAGATGATATTTTATAAAATATATTGGTTAGGATTATTTCCAAAACTCTTGGTACAGTCCAATAGCAGACACGGTTCTTTGGTTAAATGTAATATCTTTTATTAGACCAACTAAATAGTTGGAAAAATTGTTCTTTGTCTTCAGACACAGAGTTTGTTATTGCTTTGTGTGCTCTCTTGGGTGGAATGGAAGCCAGTATGCAAAATGAAGGTCTGTGAAAATGCAGATGCCTAGCAGTGAGGATCAAAGGCCCTATGAGACAATAGGTGTGAGACCGGCGTTGGTGAGGGAAAGGGGAATTTGAAGTGGTGATAGAATGTAGCTGGTAAAATGCAGACAGGTTACTTGGGGTTATCAGATGGCAGGCAGGTTATAATGTGCCATAAATCCAATGTCTATATGTAGTCCATGATTTTTTATATCCAGTAGATTTATGAAGTGAAGTTTGTAGGCTCATCTACGAAAGGTGTTTTGTAAATTCCCTTTGAGGATTAGAACTGAGAGATGAGACAGTTCAATACACTTACTAGATGGAAAGCAGTTTTTCCTGTTATTTATAGTTATCATCTTATTTTAGAGAACCAGTCCTGAATTCTGTAGGTATTTTTCACATCTTTATTCTTACCAAATAAATGTATAATATACCAAATTTATATTGAAAACTTAGCTATTTTTAAACATGTCAAAATGTGTTCTTATTCATAACTAAATTTGTTTTAAATTCAAGGTTTAAAAACAATTTATACACTATGGAGAATGGACAAGTTAAATCAGTTTCAAATAATCTGTTGCTGTAACATTTATATCTAACACATTTCTATGTTGTGCATTTTTCTCAAATTTCTAGCTGCCAGTTCAGTCACAATAATATCACAGGGCATATTGCACTTTCTGTCTAAAGGATTAAATTCTTTACAGAGTAATAAACTTGTGCACTTGCATCTCTGTTCCACTGAACTACACTGAACTCCTCTTGCTTTCAAGAATTGCCTTGAAAGCAAATGTAGCCTGATGGATAGAGTTGTGCCCTGGGACTTGAGACTGGCTCTATTCCCAACTCTGCTGATAACTTGTTTAAAATGAATTAACTACTCTGTAAAACAGAGATGATGATACTGATGGAAAAACTCTATATAATAACTAAATATTACTGGTGGCTAATGAAAAAACTTGGTGCATTAGTAATGTTATTTGTTTATGTAGTTGCACATTCTTTGACATAAGCATATGTATAACATATTGGAAAGAGGAACTTTAATAATTATCAAGGGACTTTTTGGTGTGTATTGCATTTTGCGTGCTGTAGAGTATGTGGGTATTCAGCTATAAATAATTGGCTTTCTAGTATATCCAGAATACCCTATTCAAATGAAGTGAAATATGTTTTGCACATAGTCATGTACATCAAAATACTTACGTGTATCAGAAGTACAGTGCATTTGTTTTTAATGGAATATATTGGTTTCTTTTCTGCAGGTGGACCAACTTCTTGGTAACATGATTGAAATGTGGGTTGACCGTATAGATAATATTACTCAGCCAGAAAGAAGAAAACTTTCTGCTTTGGCATTGCTTTCACTTCTGCCATCAGAGAACAGGTGAGCTCACTTCAGTTGTTTATCACTAATGTTAAAAAAAAGATTTTAAAGATTTTTAACCTTTACATTTTTGTGAAAGAAGTTTAATGTTACAACATTCATAGATTTTTTGGTGTCTTTTGTTTGTGACCAAGGAAATGGAAAAACAGTATGACATAATCTGAAATAATGCTTAATTTTCTATAGTGCTGCATAGCATAAGGATTTTTCTGCTTGTTTGTAGGACAGAGCATGTTGAATAGAGCAAGTATATGGTTCTGATTCTGGTTAAAGCAAGTTAATCATTGGGTTCCGATTCCTGTCCCGCCTTGCCCTGTCAAAGTTGCTGCTCTGCTTCCCTTGCTTAATTAGTTGGATTAGTTAACCTGCTAGGTTTATAACATCTTCTGCAATGAACTATATTTGTTCAATTTTATTTCATGTCAGAGTATACGTTGTGTGTGTCTGTTTTGTTACCCCAGTTGCCCTGTTCCTGTATACCTGGTGTCTTTTTGTAAGATAAAAATGATTTGGGAAGCAGAAAATATGAAACAGTTTGAAAGAATTTCTGCCTCTGGAGTCTTTGGCATCAACCAGTTGGAACACTATGCCCACTATATCAAAAAATTATCATAAACTGGATGTTTTTGCTAAAATGTTAAGCTATGTAATTGTTGGCATTTAAATTGCTGTTACTGGAATTCTTAGTATATATGTCTATATGAGAAAAGGCTGCCAAATTTTACAGCCACTTCTGTATCCATGAAGTTATAGATTATGATGTAGGCAAATCCCATCTCAAAAAAAGGGGTAGTTGAAAAAGCAGTTTAGCTGAGGAGGAATTCCTTTTAGGATGGTCCTAGCTTATCTCCAGTATACCTGGATCTGTTCTCTATCCAAGAAACTGAACCAGCCTGTTGTCTTAGGAAAAAGAATCTTTTTTTTTTTTTTTCAGGAAATCTTCCCTAAATGGGGATCCCTAGGAGGACTTACTTCTTAGCAGATTCAAAACCTACCTGAAGAGCTGTGATCCGAGATTTCAAGTGCCAGGATCTTTTATAGTGGATGGAATCCCTGGTTTTATGCTTTTCTTCCTTCAAAGGTTCATTGAAAAACAAGGATGAAGGGACAAAACTTAAGCTGATTGCTTTACAATGATCTTACCAATATGTGCACAAGAAACATTTTGAAACACAGTACCTTCATTATTATTCCAGGCTTTTGTTAGAGGAACCAAACCTTCTTGTGTGTTGGGGCAGGCTGCAGCCGGGGCCAAATTATCTGCCCTATCGGCCGATATCTGATACAGCCAGTTTTTTTTATATCAGTACCGATCCACTATTGGACCAATGTATTGGTGCACCTCTACTTATTGCACAAAGAAATCAGCCAAATCTCCAAATGTTCATACAGTTTTCGGCTTTCCTATTCTGTGTACAAGAGCCATGTTGTCGATAATAATAGCTGATTTCTTGGAAATAGCACTTGGCAGAACAGTTAGTGCTTTATCTCCAATCAAGATTCGTGATGAGGCTGTTTTGTTGGCCATGTTGAGTGATTTGTGAGGTTTAAGAAGTGATGGAGGCTATCCAGACAGTTTGTGCTGTAGGAGAGAGTGTACATTGAGAGTGCTGCTAGTAGCTTTTGCTGAATTTCCATTGTATTCTGTGTTTGTTTCATTTTGCTGCACTGTCCCATGACTGACGTTATATCCTTGAAGGCTTTCAGTTTTTATTTGGGTACGTTTACACAGAAGCTCTTGTAGCATCTGCATTATGTTGTTTCTGGATAATGGTGTTCATGACTTCTCTTCCTTTGCTATGGGCATTGTCTTATGCAGTATCTTCTGGCACAGCATCTCCCATAGAAATACATAACAGCTCATCATTGGAAAACTTAAACAAGCAGAACCTTTCAAACTGCTCTTGTAGCAACTTGGCATCATTGTAATCTCATTTTAGTTATGTCTTTTGTCTTTCATTTTCATTAAAAGATGTTGTTGTATTGATCCCAAACATTTGATTTACCATCTTGATTAGGTAACCTCTTCCATTGTAGTTCAGTTCCCATTGTTTTCTAGCTGATTCATTGCGTGTTATGTTTACTATGCTACTGGCAATTTTGCAAACCTTGTTAATGTGTTCTATTGCCTGGTCAGTTGAAATGCTTATAAATGGGAGATTAGTTGTCTTGACCCCAAATCCTCTTTCCACAAACTCAGCATAATACTGTAGGAGCAAAATTCGTTAAATCCTTCATTCAAGATATACTGGACCCCATCTTGTGTAATTGGTATGATCATGCACAGCTACTAGCAGAAGCATTTCTTCAAAGACACGTAAATGCTTATGCCAGTTCCCTTCACATACAGCCCTGATGAAGCACAGGAGAGTATTGACTACTTCCAAATAGTTCATTCAGTACTTGAATGAACCTTGATGAGCGTGTTCTTCCACAAATTTTTGGAGTGGCAGTTGTTGGCAGATGCACTAATAGTTCTTTCACTGAATTCCTTCCCACTTTGCAGTCATTGTTTCTGAATGCAACAGCTGTGCTACTGGAAAGTTGGTCCACAACATCATAATCTAATCCTTTGCTTGAACTGGACAACCACACAATGAATGTGTTTATCAAAATATACCATATTGCTTCAGGTGTTATCTTGTGTGCTCTGATAGCATAGTTATACAGTTTTCTTTTCATTATATTGGTGGCAGTGTTTTCTGAAAACTATCTGCTTTTAGTGCAACAGTCTTCAAGTCCTGAAGCGGTGAAATGCTGACCATAGAATCATAGAAAGAAGGACCAGATTGATCCTACAGGAAGGAAGGATAAGATTGTCAGGTCCAGTCTCCCACCATGGGCAGGAGGTAATTGGGCTCAAATGAGCTCAGCAAGGTATTTGATATTGAGTACCTTAAATACATTGAATACCTCCTCTTTAAGAGGAGGTCCAGTGCCTCTTAAAGACAGCCAGAGATGGCAACTGCACCACCTCTCCTAGAATTGTGTTCCAGATTCTAGCCACCCATACAGAAAATAAGTTTTTCCTTGTGTCCAGTCAAAACTTCCTCGACTAGCTTATGTCCTTTGGTCCATGTCTTTGCAGAGGGGGCCTTTTCTAAAAAGTTGTTCACCAAGGTCCTGGTGTTCTCTCTTGACATATCTGTAGGTGGCTATCAAGTTGCCTCTTAGCCTTCTTTTGCTCAGGCTGAACAGTTCCAGATCCTGAAATCTCTTGTCATAGGGCTTACCCATCATATAGGTATGGTGAGGGTTCTTCCTACCCAGATGAAGGACCCAGCATTTGTCCCTGTTGAACCTCATTTGGTTTTGTTTCGCGCGTAAGACCAGCCTGTCAAGGTCATCCTGAATCCTTGACCTGTCCTCTGATGTGTCCGCTTGTCCCCACAGTTTGGTATCGTCCACAAACTTAATTCCACTTTTCACTCCCTCGTCCAAGTCATTAATAAAGATATTAAAAAGCACGGGCCCAAGCACTGATCTCTAATTGTAATTAAGTAATTACAATTGTAACTGGGTAAACCATGATGATATAGAAGCCTTCCAGTCAAATGATTGCTCTTTCAGTCTCTTCTGGATGAGCCCACAAGTTCATTTGCTTTGCAATACAATGCCTGATCAAACATTATGACTGTATGCTGCTGTCCCAGGTGTTCTGCAATTGTTTTACATCACATGATGAGATGACAGCCCAAATGGTGTTGTCTTCAGATGCTGGTGCAGTCAGTATGCGACAAAATCCAACAATTTATAGTGGTGAAGTATCATCAGAAAGAAACTGGTTAAATGCTGTCCACCCTAGAACAGCAACATTTTCCTTGTTGTCTGCTGATCTTCTATTCAGTATCTGTGGTAGCTCTGCTGATATCTTTTGAAAAGCTGTATTGTTGAGCTTTTCATTTATGTTACTACCTGTACTATGGACAGGTGACTTCAATGTCTTGTTATAGGTCATCATTGCTGGAATGATTTTGTTAAATTCAGGTGGTACATTTTTCAAGGTTCTTTTCCTTCCTTACATCAGTGCAGGCTCAACTAGTTTTGATGGTTCTCTTTGAAATGCTACAGTTTGCATTGCATGAAATACTAGTTTTCCATCCAGTGTCTCTTCTAAGATGTCAATGTTGTCTGATGAAAACTGAACAAAATGACTGGGAATGAAATTCCTTAGGATAACTTCTTCATTTTCCCAAAATTTCTTTACGTTTTTCTCAGTAATGCTGGTCTTGATGCAACTGTGTCATAGGGTATGCTGCATTCAGCAGCATGGAGACTTTATACCAGTTTCTTAAATCTAGTTGTGTGATGCATCAGCCAGCCTAACCCAATATATTTTGGTGTTAGCTTTTTGCCCCTTGATTGCAGGTAAACCAAATCCTGAAATATATTCAGTACATCTCTGTCTAGATTCTTATACACAACTTTCAACATCTAAGTCATCATTGTTGTCTTCTAAAATCAAACAGATCAATGTGGAAAGGCTATCAAGAATATGCTTTTGGGTTTACTCTTCATTTAAGTTACTGTATCCCTTCATGCTGGCTATAACTTTCAAATCTGCTTTGATCTTGAGAGCAGCATAGTACAAGTTTTGTGTGTCTGAAAACTGTTCTCTGAACTGCAGACTAGTGGCTTCCTCATTATTTATATGCAGAGTTACAACTGTTTGTACAGCTTTATCAGTCATCACAATTTGGAAGTCAAGGAGTGGTCAATTTGTATTTTTTTGCTGCTAGAATCAAATGATTGTCTTGTAGTAAGGCTGAAGTTCTTGCTTCATTTGCTTCAGTGTGGTCAGAGGACATTCATCACCATCACCACCATTCTAATGTTATAAAAGCCTTTGTGTGTCTGTCTGTCTGTCTGTGTGTCTGTCTTTAATGTTTTATTCACACTCTGATTGGCTGACTGAAACAACCAATCAGAGTGCTCCAAAAGCATTTGGACAGGAGACGGCGCAGCGGAGTGCTGCCATGGCAGTGGGACACAGGGAGAGGAGCTGTGTTGGCCTGCTCCCCCCTTCCCCCTGCAGGCAGTGGGCCCCAACAAAAGCCGGCAGGGAGGGAGGGGAGTGGGAGGAGGGGGGGCATGGTGACAGTGTCCCCACACTGCCAGATTCTACCAACAGCTGGGAGGGAGGGAAAGGAGTGGGGAGGACAAGCAGGTGGACGTGGGCTAGGTGGACCCGGAGTGCGGTGATGGGGGAGGGAATGGGCCCGGACTCGGGGAAGGGGCTGGACACAAGCCTCTGTTCCTGCCCCCCTCCCCCCCCCATCATTCTTGACGGGCAATTGGCTAATCTTCTACTAAATCACAATATCTTTCAAGTATATCTTTCAGACTGTATAGGTTCTTCCATGCAAAACCAGCATCTACTTCATTAGTTAGTTGATGCCATCTCTTGCTTTAGGACAGAGAAGAATATCTTCTTGTGGAATCTCCATAAGCAAATGGGAAAGAGAGGCTTGTTGCTTCTGTTGTTCCTCCTGCCTGCATCCGGGATGGTAATGTGCCTCAGAAGCTATTAGATCTTCAATGCCAATTCGGCAGTGTACCACTTCATTCTTCTCTGCCAGCTTGTGTGTTGGGGGCGTCCCACACAAGATGTTGGGAACAGCTTTTTGATGCAGAAAGAAGAGAAAGTGGCTGTGGAAAGGATCTCCTACATATAATTGTGATTAAAAGGGAGGTACTGATTTAGAAGGTAAAAGGCAATTTCAGTGACAATGAATGGTAGAATTAGTTATTGTTAAGAAGAAAAGAAGAGAACAGCAAAAGTTGCTCAGCAAATTGGTAGTGATATTCCAAAGGAAGCAAGTTTCTTAAATAAACAGTACAACCTCTCTTAATGCAAAGGAAAGACAGTGGGTCAGAGCTGTAGCTAAATCATGAGCTCTTCAAAGGCAGGAAACCTGATAAAGAATTATACAAAAAGTGAAAAACTAGGATGAGGGTAAAGCAATAGTACATATGTATGGGACAAAATCAGAAAGGCTAATGCACATAGGCTTACAAAAACAAAAACAAACCAGCACTTTACTTTCAGCTCTGTGTGCCCCCACACCAAGTGCAATGCATGCCCAAAAGAGGCACTGCGTTAGTTTGACCCAGCTCACCCAAAGTCTGTATAGATCAGGCTCTTCAGCGGGGCTCTTTGGCGCTTTTTTCTAATAGCTGATTCAATCAGCTATTAGATAAAAGTGCCAAAAAGCCCCGCTGAAGTGCCTGATCTATACAGTTACTGGGGAACCAGGTCAAACTAATGGCACTTCCTCTTCCTGTAAAGCGTGCTTTTTTTGTTTTTTTCACATGTCAGTGGCCATAATGAAAGAACTAGCAAAGGGTTATAAAAGGTAACAGGAATGTATTTTACTCGCCACGTGTACATTGGTAGAAGGAAGGCAGAAGGAAAGGTAGATTTGCACCTTAGAGAGTATAACTTAATCAAATGTATAGCATATGCCTTTGTATACAGCAGGCTTACTTCATCAGATGCCAAGGAAAGAATTGACTCATTATGTTTTGGTGAGGGAAAACTCCTGATAGAATGATGTGAAAGCTTCTGAAGCATGTAACATTTTTTTTTTTGTTTTAGTCTTCAATAAATAGTTGAACTGTGATCATATTGTTAAGTTAATTAACATCATCAATAAAAGAGTAAGATCTTAGACTAGAATAGGAAGAAGGCAGGTTAGACTAATGACTAATGATTTAGATGTTTTCAAATCAGCTGAGCCTGATGAAATTTTCCCTACAGCATTTAGAGAACTGACTGGAACAATCTGAGAACATTCATGGAGGATGGGGAAGGTTCCAAAAGGCCAAAAAGAGGTCAGCATATAGTGTCTGTCTTTAAAAAATAATAAAATGAAACAAAAAAAAGAGAGGGCTCAGGGAGTTGCATCTTGGAAGGACACTAGAACAAATACTCAATTCATCCATTTATAAACATCTAGAATCACAAGGTGTTAAGTAACATCTAGCGTGGATTTATTGCGGACAGATTTGATCAGTTTTTGTGTTTGTTCTTATGAAGAATACCAGATTAATTTGGGGGGAATGAGGAATTGAGTAAGAGAGCAAAGCAGTATGGAAGGTAAAGATAACTTGACTTCCCTTCTCCCCCCCCAAAATATGTTCTTATGGGTAAAGTGGTAGATGACTCCCTAAAATCCCTGTTACCCGATTTCTCTCCCTCTGAGTGCCTAATATGGGTTGAATATGTTGTAAGTGCTGGATTCCTTAAATCTGAAAAACATTAAGAGTTGCAGATTTAAAGGCACATCTGTTTTCTTCAGACTTTCTCTCTTTTCTTCCAGATTTATATTCTATCTTGTTTTCCTTTTCTGTGACTGCTGGGGATGCAAAAATGTTATGTAATCCAGCAGGTCCCCAATCAAAGCTACAGCATACATAATCCAGTTAAAAACCAGCATCCCTCACCATTTGATTTAAAAACTTATGATGAATATTAACAAACAGCAACTGTTTTCTGGGTTGGGGACCGACATTATACTTAAACCAATTTAAGTGGTCAAAATCTGGCTTAAACTTGTAATAGAACAGATATTCAGTGCGCATAAATCAGTTTGAAAATGGCTGAAACTGGTTGGAAATAAACCTGTTTGAAATAAACCTTTGCAGCCCTGGGCACTGCTTTCTGCTCTAGCCCAACAGGGCTTGCCCCTCCCTTCTGCTCCCTGACTGGAGCTCTGGCAGAGACTGCAGGTGCAGCATTGTCTGCCTGGCTTCCCCCTGTTCCCTCTCCCCTCCCCCTCACAACTCCCTGCTCAAGCAGAGATTCCCCCCTCCCCTCTGCCTTACACAGACACGTCTCAGAATTAGCTAGCAGAACACATGCTGGCTATGTCTGTGCTGTGGGCGACAGGACAAAGCCAGACAGGGCGGTGTCCGCTTCCAGCTTTTTGGAGCTAATCAGTAGTTAATGTCCCTCCATTCCGTCCTAGGGAAAAGTTGTTTAAGAAGAGCTTGACCTAATGAGAGAGGCTTTTGTTTTGTTTGATTGGTTGATAAATGCTAACAACTCTCTGTGCAATTCCCTCCTGTATAACTCACTGCTCTGTTATCAACAGTGGGGGGGGACCCCTCCCTAATCAGAGCGCCCTGCTGGGGCCTAGCCATGCCCCCCTCAGGTCAGCACTATGGAAAGGCAGGGAGGGCTGTTCTAGCACCCCCGGCTTCTAACTTGAGCCACTGCAGGCATATGCCGACATTTCCTCAGTCCATAGAGGATGATGTCTCTGAGGTTACAAACTGGTTTAGCCTAGCCAGGTTAGACTAACCTGCAAAGATTGAATCAAATTAGGCTCAGGTTTTTTGAACGTCTGTCCCTAACCCTGATGCTCAGAAACTTAGTGTTGAGGTAGAGAAGGTCTGAATTAAGAAGGCCTTAAATCTATAAATGTTTTGAATTTTTTCTATTTCAGCCCCTCAAAAAAACGCGTCTTGGAAATAAGAAATAATGTAAAGTTTTGACTCCAGATAAAGATTCTAGAATGAGTTCAAGAACTCACTGTGTTGTGAGTTCATATTAGTCTACAATTAGATCAGTGCATTTGTCTAAATTTAATTAAACATTATGATCCTGTTAGTATAACTGCAAAATTGTGCTCTAACTCTAAATGATGTTACCTATACAGCACTGTAAGTAATTTCTACGTTTTAAAAATAACAGTACATGTTACATTATTTTTATGTTATCCTTTAATCCAGCATCCTGTTTATCTTCCCAAGAACAGCTGCACATTGTACTGTATCTTTAGAAGCTCATATGAAAAAATAACCAAATCTCTTTACTGGTTAGTGTGCCTCAGCACCTTTCCAGTTAGCTGCAGTTTTCTGTTTTTAGTTGTTTTTCTCATAAGCTGAGTAGTGCCCAACTCTCTGCATTTGCCATCTGAGTCCCACTACTTAAATTATTTAAGCCTTTTTGTATCTGACTAATTTATACTGCAATATTTTTTTTTGTTTTCCTAATTCTGTGCTTTTTCCTACCCAAGAAACTTTGCTTTTAATTTCACTATTCAATCTACTTCAAATATTTTAAGAAATATATTCCTGTAGTCTTTCCTCAGTTATTGCTACTTAAAAAAATAAAGTATAATCAGACAAATATATATGTACGTATATATTTATATATAGATAGATATGTATATATCTATATATAGATATGTATATTTGGGTATAAAGATGGGGGGGCTGGGATTGCACAGGTGCTAGGGTGTTCAGTTGATAGCCCTGAAGTCACAAATTGTGCAGCCTGTCAGATTCCAATGAATCTGCAAGTTTTGCTAAGTACCTTGTCACTAGGACAGGAAAAAGGAAGGAAGGTACAAAGCTTTACCTGTTTATTAGGGCTGTGCAAAGCTTCGGGTGCTGATTTGGTTTGGAGGAGATTTGCCCTGATTTGGCGGCTGAATCTCTGAATCCGAATCGAATCGGAAGACAAATAAAAATGTCCAAATCAATTTGGAAAAGATTTTTATAGAGCTTTCGAGATTCAGTCCCCCAGCCCCCCTGAGTGCCCCCTGACCCTCACCCTCTCTCCCAGCCCCAGCTCCCAGTTCTTTAGAAAAAAAAATGCCCCACACTCACTGGCTTCTGCCAGGCTGGGGGGGTGGGGTGATTCCTGATGCTGTCCAGTGCCCTGTGGTGCATGGGGGGCTCTGCCATGAGCCCTTCCCCCCCACCCACTCTCTCTGCCCTGTCGATTGCTGCCCTGCCCAGCCCCAGCTCCCAGCCCTTTTAAAGAAAAAAAAAAGCCCTGCACTCACCAGATGCTGTAGCAGCTGTTGGGGATTCTAGGGGCTTGTGGCAGAGCCCCCCCTGCACAGTGTAGGGGGCAGCAGGGTTTGTTTTTTTTTTCCCCTCAAAGAGCCGGGAGCCTGGGGCTGGGCAGGGCAGCCATAGAGGGGCTGGGAGAGCGGGCGGGGGACGCGGGTTCGTGGCAGAGCTCCCCACACAGCATGGGGCAGAGTGGGGCAGCAGAGATTGCCCCCACCTTTCAACAGCCAGTGAGTGTGGGGCTTTTTTTTTTTTTTTTAAGGAGACGGGAGCAGGGGCTGGATGGGGCAGCCATTGATGGGGCTGGGAGAGCGGGCGGAGGATGGGGCCTGTTTGTTTTGGAGATCTGGCTGATTCGGCGGCAGCTGAATCTCCAAATCAAATTCGGCCAAATCAATTTGAGACAGTGATTTGAATCACTGAGTTGAATCACTGTCCCCTGAATCGGCCAAATCTGAAGCAAACACTAGCCGCTTCACGTAAGCCTGCTGTTTATGTAGAACTGGGGTATCCACATCTTTCAGCAAGCTAAGATGCAGGTTTCTTTCCTCCATCATTGGCAATTTTAAAGTTTTGTAACTCACAACATAATTAACACATTACATTGACATTTGTGTTTTTATGAGTCTGAGGAGCATTGTTTTTTTTTGTTTTGTTGTGTTTTCATGTATAGTCGCAAGTCCTGCATATCTGTACTCCTTGTTATGGTGTCATTGAAGCAGCTTGTACTTTATAAAGAGAGTGAATTATTTTTCCTGTTTCTTGTCTGAACATGATTACTGTGGCAAGAGCATTTGTCCAACTGCACATCAGTGGCAAGCGGAGTTCGGCAATAGTCAAGTTTGAATAGTCTGTCCCCATGGTCAGCATGCATGGGGTGATAAATCAATAAAATCTGGTTAAAGCTGGAGTAATGAGTTTCTCTGACAGCCACAGAGTGCTAGGAACTAAGACAGAAAGTAAGATTTCTAGATCTTTCATCTTCAGTTCGTAAGAAGGAATAGAATTATGTGTGTATAATCCTGTCCTACCTAAGCATGTTTTAGAATTGTAAAATACAACTGTAGAAAAATGGGGTTGGAAAGGATCTCGGAAAGTCATCTAGTCCAAGTCCCTTTCTTAACTATTCCAGACAAGTGTTTGTTTAACCTCCTGTCAAACTTAAAAGCATGGAGATTCCATGCCCTGTCTAGGTTGTGTATTCTTCCTGATACCAACCAATCTGGTATCCTATAATCACCTCTTGTCAAAACTGGCTAACTGCAGCCTCGACCACTCCACAATCTGCTGGCTGGGGAGTTGGCTCTGCGGTAGGACCCAGAGGGTGGTGGTTGACAGACATCAATCGTCATTCTGCACTGTGCCCAGTAGGGTCCCCCAAGGCTCTGTCCTTGGAACCATTTTGTTCAACATCTTCATTAATGATGTGGACACTGGAGTCAGAAGCAGACTGGCCAGGTTCGCTGATGACACCAAACTTTGGGGTAAAGCATCCACACCTGAGGACAGGAGGGCCATCTAGGCTGACCTTGACATGCTCAGGAAATGGGCGGACAAGAACCTGATGATATTTAACACTGAGAAATGCAAGGTTCTCTACCTTGGGAAGAAAAACCTGCAGCATGCTTATAGGCTCAGCAGTGCTACACCGGCTAGCACTACAGACTAAAGAAACTTGGGGGTCATGATTGACCACAAGATGAACAGGAGCCTTCAATGTGATGGTGTGGCTAGTAATGCAAGCAAAACGCTGGCTTGCATCCATAGATGCTTAAGCAAATCCCAGGATGTCATTCTCCTATTGTACTCGGCCTTGGTGAAGTACTGCGTCCAGTTTTACAATTCAAAAAGGATGTGGAGAAGCTTAAGAGAGTACAGAGGAGAGCCACGCACATGATCAGAGGTCAGGAAAACAGACCTTATGGTGAGAGGCTGAGAGCCATGGGACTCTTCAGCCTGGAAAAGCACAGGCTCAGGGGTGATCTGGTGGCCACCTATAAGTTTATCAGGGGTGCTCATCAGGATCTGGGGGAACGTCTGTTCACCAGAGCGCCCCAAGGGATGCCAACATTGAATGGTCACAAACTCCTCTATGACCGTTTCAGGCTGGACATAAGGAAGAACTTCTTACTGTCCGAGCCCCCAAGGTTTGTAATGGACTGCCTCCAGAGGTGGTTCAAGCACCTACTTTGAACACTTTCAAGAGACATTTGGATGTTTTCTTATAGGGATACTCTGACCCCTGCTAACTTCCTGCCCCTAGGGCAGGGGGCTGGACTCGAAGATCTTCCAAGGTCTCTTTCAGCCCTAATGTCTATGAAGCTGAGGAAAAGGCAGAGGAGAAGACGACATCTGCAGGCATGAATCAGCGTACTGAGCAGTCTAGACAGCAGGAAGCACTGGGCTTCAGGGACAGAGGTTCTAGAACCACTGCACCAAGAAGGAAGAGAAGCGGGTGATGATTGGTGATTCTGTTCTGTGGGGGGGGTGGGAACGGAGGTACCAATTTGTTGTCCAGGAGGTCTGCTGTCTGCCTGGAGCCCGAATTCAGGATGTGACAGAGAGACTGCCTAAGCTCAGCCATCCTTCAGATTGTTACCCCTTTCTGCTTATCCATTTAGGCACTAATGATACTTCCAGGAATTACACTGAGCAGATCAGACATGACTTACAAGGCTCTTGGCAGGAGGATTAAGGGTGTTAGAGTGCAAGTAATGTTCTAATTGATCTTCCCTGTGAAAGGCAAAGGCTAGAGATGGTGGTGTCAGTGTTGAGGTCTTTGGATTCTTTAACAACAGGCTCATGTCCTGGGGAGAAGGACCGTTATTGAGAGATGGGATCTGTCTGACAAGATCTGGAAAGAGTATCTTTGAGCATTTTTTGGACAACCTAGTAAGGAGGGCTTTAAACTAGGTTCCATGGAGGATGATGATAAAACCCTCCAGCAACAGAGCAAACAATCCAAAGGAGATAGGACTGGAAGAAACAGCTTAACTCTAGAGAAGGGACAGAGAACCACAGGACAGCAACAAGTGGTGCAAAAGGGAAGCAAGGAGGTCAGAATGCAAAATACAATGCATATAGACAAATGTGGGAAGTATGGGGAATAATGAGATTAGCTGGAAGCTTCAGCCTGTGAAGTCTAGGAGCTTCTAAAGGGCAGAGTATTGAAAGCCCAACAAGAAACACCCAAGATGATGGAAGTAGAAGAAGAATGGCAAGAGACCAATGTGGCTGCACAAGGTGCTTCTAGAATGTCTCAGCTGCAAAAGGAAAACATACAGACAGTGGAAAAATGGGCAGGTCACCAAGGAACCTTACCAGGAAATAGCAAGAACCTGCGGGGACAAAATCAGGAATGCAAAGATAAAGAATGAACTGCATCTGCTGGGATGATTTTACTCCTGATTTTCTTACTCTTAAATATTGATTTCCAGCTTTTACAGTAGCAAGTACTGAATTAGCCATTTTCTACAAGCAGGAGGTTTGTACTAAGAAGCATTTCCTGTGCATACCTTTGTTATGCAGGAGATTTGTAGTAGATCTTTTAGTAGGTACAGTAAAATCTCAGCTATCCAGCATTTAAATAACTGGAATACCTTACTAACCGGAATTTCCAGCCAATTGGCCAGACATGAGGAGGGGGTGATGGAAAACTTGAACACGGCGGCCATTGCCACGCACCACCCTGCATTGCCGCTGCTCTGCGTGCAGCTGCTGCAACACCCCCACACCACCTGGGCCATCCCTGGGGGACGGGGCAATCGGGGTGACTTCCCTGAGCCCCACGCTTTGGGGAGCCCCCGCAGAGCTGGATGGAGTGGTTGTGGTGACTCCACGTTGCTGCCACCAGCTTCACGTTCAGCTGCTCACTACCCCCCCTCCGCCACCAATGCTGCTGCTGCTACTGGTGCTGGCAGCTTCTTCGAGTCGGAGGCGTGCGAGATCTGAGCGTGGGCGGGGGCAGGGCACCATGCTCAGGTCGGCTCTGCCCCTCCCCCCAAACATTCTCCGCCGGCCGGACGCAGTGGTGGGGAGGCAGGGGAAAGCTTGCACATGACGGCTGTGCTGCTGCTGCTCTGCACTGCTGCTGCACTGCACTGAGTGCTGCTCCACCCCCCCCCCCCTTCCCCTTCATGTTATCTGAAAACCCTGCCAGGTTAATTCAGATAGATAACGAGTTTTTCCATAATCGGCAATCCTCTTACCTTGGGCATGCTGGATAAAAAAGATTTTACTGTACTGTACAGAAATGGTTCCCAGTTAAATTCTTGGAATGGTTCAACTGTTATGTCTGTCCATGTCCTTAGAGATTAACTGGCTCATAGAGGCTTGAGCTTTCATAGGCAATGACCTATTTGTCTGATGCTATGAATGATCTAACAGAAAGGGTTTATGTTAAAGGGAAAGGGATGGGGATGTGGGGAGAGGATCCACTGCTAAGAGAGGGGAAAAAAATAGGTTGATTGGATCAGTTGAAGTGAACAAGGCGATAACACCTTGCGGGCCACTTGAGTTAATACCTAATCCAGGTAATGGGACAGGAATCCGCAGTCTCTTTTGAGATCATACTTAATGGCATCCAGTCTATAGATGATAATCTTGTTCCACAATTTGGAGTTCACCTTGGTTTTGAATGTTTCTTTGTTTAAAGACAACTATTCTGAGGTTACTGTTGGAATATCCAGGGAGGTTAAAGCATGTATATCTCTATTTCATAAGCCCCTGACATGTTACATTTGAGGTGCAATTAACCAGTTAATCACAGTATCTTAAAATATAATCCAGCCACATTTGGGCAATTAATGACACACAAAAAATATGTTATAATTTTGTGACTACTTCCAGTTGTGCCTATAAATGGGCCCTTGTGTGTCCCTGCCTGCTGCTGATCAGCTTATCAAGGGCAGAATGGGGATCATACCAGGGCTCAAATGGGTCCCACTGTGCTCTTGATACTGCCTCCAACCACCTGATCAGCAGCTGGCTCCAGAGGCTCAAACTGGCCTGCTTGGTCCCCAGAGTCGGCTGACAATCAGCTTTGCTGGTGTGGAGGGTGGGTGATTTGGTCAAGGACAGCTGAGAATCCTTGGCTCCCCCTGTACTTGCAAATAGGGTGTGATTAGGTTTTGATTCCCAATCTCAAAATTGTATATCTTGCTATGCACATGTAGCATGACAGGAGGCACAGTTGTTGAGATTGTGTCAGATCCATTCATACTTTTCACTGAAAGTCTGTCAGGAATCCTAGTTTGCAGTCTTATTGATGCAGGAACTGTCTCCGTATTTCTGTTTGTAAAATGCTTAACACAGTGGGTTCCTGGTCACTTCCTTAGAAATTCCATACACTACAATAATATAAAATAATCAATTTGAAAATGTAATATTGTTCAGTTCCACGTTTCCATTACAGTAATAAAAAATAAATTGGAAAAGTGTCTCACATTTCTGTGACTAAATTGTATTAATGTTGTTTACTAATAGTTCTGTAGACTCATCATAATCGGCAATCCCTCACTGTTGAAGAATAATGGTCTTCTGTGATTGTTTTATCTGTGGGTCCAAAGATGGCTGATGAGGCCTATACTAGGATTTACTGACTCTGTTGCAGCTTGGGCATGTTTTTGTGCAAGGTGGATGGCACTGGGTTCTTGATTTGGTCCACAGCATGCTTTGTTTTTGCCACTCCCACTTTTCCATCTCCTGTTGTCTTTGTGAGGTTTCAAAGTACTGAAATCCTTGCATTAGACTCTTCTTGCATTTGAGGTGATTCTGGCTGATAGTCGTCCATGAATTGATGTCAATGTTGCATGTTTTTCAAGTTGGCCTTGAGGACATCCTTGAAGTTCTTTCTCTGCCTTCCTCTTGAGTGTATGCCTTAATGAGCTGGGAGAACAAAACTTGCTTTGGGAGTCTGGAGTCAGACATTCAGATGATGTAGCCGACCCAGCAAAGTTGACATTGGATGACTGTCACCTTGATGCTCATGGTCTTTGCTTGCAAGAAGATGCTAATGTTGATGTGTCTGTCTTCTCACTGGATTAAAAGGATCTTCTGCAGGCAGCGTTGATGGTGTCTTCCTTGGAAACGACTTTTCCAGCACATTCTTCAAGTCCTTCTGTGACCAGCTAGTGACAACAGAAGCAATATTACGAGTTCTGGAAGCTCCTAGTCATGAACTGGCATGAAGGCAGAAGTTACAATAACGTTTAGCACTTGGACAAAGTAACCAGGAGTTTGGCCACTGTAACAGTGATTGAGCAGCCATCTTTAGGATCCACTCTGTTCACACTATGGGGAGAAGGGGTTAAGAAAGGTGCCATAAACATATGCTGGCTACCTTTTTCCTGACTGGATAACTGTATCCAGTGGGATCACCTTTGCTGCAGTCAAAATCAATGGAAGTTTTGGGACCTGGAACATCAGGACCCTCATGGACAATCCTAATAGTGAATACCCAAAGTGCTGAACCACAGTCATGGCTCAAGAGCTCAGGCAACACACATTGACATCACTGCACTGAGGGAGACCCAGTAAAAAAGTCTTGCACAGCTCAAAGAACAAGAAGGCACCTATACTGTTTTCTGGAAGAGTAAACAGGAAGGAGAATGTCGGTTTTATGGAGTTTGTTTTGTATCAAGAAAGATCTCATAAACTAATTCAACGAGTTCCCTGTTAGAGTTAATGAGTGCCTCATGACTCTCTTTCTTAAACTGGTGGGGAGCCAATACACCAGTGTCATCAGCATGGATGTGCCAACTCGTGACACCACTGATGAAACCAAGGCGGAATTCTGTGCCAACCTTGACCGCATCCTTTCTGGCATTGTGGAAGGAGACAGATTCGTTCTTAGTGATTTCAATGCTGCAGTTGGAAGGGACTCAAAACTTTGGAACCATCGGCAAAGCAGGAGCGGGAAAGGTCAACTCCAGTGGTATCCTCCTTTTGATTAAATGTGTGGAACGTGGACTCACCATCACCAACACTGTTCCACCAGCAAAACAGGCACAAGACATCATGGCAAGACCTGCAATCCAAGCATTGACACTTGGTTGATTACATCATTGTTCATGCTTGGGATAGCAAAGATGTCTGGATCACTCAAGCTATGTCAGGAGTTGATGATTGCTGGACTGATCACTGACTCATCCGGCTGGTTATGGCACTCAAACTGGGCACATCTACATGAGACATTTACTGTGGAGTAGACTAATTAACTCCACAGTAAACGTCTCACATCTACACATGCAGGGCTATTAGGCTGGAGTAGACTAATACTCTGCAGTACCCCACATGTAGACACTGACACGGCTGGCTGGGGCACAAAGGTGCTTCAGTGAGGGGTCTGCCTGCCAGCTAGCCATGCACTGGAGCACCCTGGTGCCCCAGCTAGCTGCTGCACAGCACATTGAGTTGGGTAGAAGCGGCCCTGGCTTGGCAGGCTGACCCCTGGACCCCCTGCCAGCTGGGGCTGCTCCAACCTGGCTCAACATGGTGTGATCCCTGGGCATATATTCAAAATGCACACCCAGGAGCAATAAACACAGGCATGATAAAGGCTAGATTTTATTGCTTTGCCTTATTAGCACGTCTTAATGCACTCGCTGGTTCCCAAACAATGGCTGTAGCAGAAGCAATGTCAATGGAAGATCAACGTTGAAGTACTCCAGGACGCAATCAAGCAAGACTTCTTCCCTCAGTGCCTCAAAGGAAAACTGATGAATTCCAAATCTAAAAACTACAAAATAAGAATAATATTTTTATTGGGGCCTTTGTCTCAGTTTTTTACAAGGGAACTTGTAATGGCTAGGCAAAGCTTTGGCCCAACCTACTTGTAATAAAAGAGGGACCATGTATTTGTATTCAGCTAATTGTTATAATAAGGCCTGTCTGTTATTACCATACATATAGATGAAGTACAAGTAAAGGTTCAGAAGAATTGCTTTATTCCATATTCAGATAATTAAAAGACAGTTGGGCATAGATGGTAATTTTCTGTAAAAAAAACAACAACCCCCCCAACCCAAAACAAAAACTGCTGAAACAATATTACTTTTATAAGGTGAAACCTTGCACATCTGGTTTTGTAAATTATGAAGATATTTTGGTGAATTAGGCCAAGAAAAATAACTTTATTTACTCTGCGGTATTTTTTTATAGTTAGATCAAATTGAGAGACCTCTTATCGTTAGATCTATTCCTCCTGTTGCTGAATTTATATACCTCACCTTCTGTTACTGCAATATATAAACAAGATTTGCTTCTAAGAATAATCTCATTAGATCATATTATTCCCAGTACTATTTATATGTTGCCTGTTACAGAGGTTGAGATGTTTTTAAATCAGGTAGACCTCACAGTATAATATTCCTATGGTTTTTATTCTCTTATGAACTACTGTTAAGGAAAAGATCCAGGAAAAGGTTTGGGAACAGTTCTTAAAACTTCTTTTGGGTTTTGTTTGGCTCAGCTGAAATGACCTCCCTTTCTTCTGTGATAGTGTCCTAGTAAGCTATATAGTAAAACATACCATTTAAATGTCATTTCAATAATCCAACAAGGAAATGTAAATGGTATATTTTACTATACGGCTTATTGGACACTACCACAGAAGAAAGGGAGGTCATTTCAGATGAGCCAAACAAAGACCAAAGGACGTTTTAAGAACTGTTCCCAAATCTTTGATTTTTTTTTTTTTCTGGCTTCCAAGCTGTTTCCCTGAAATGGCGTTATCTCAGTTACTATTTAAGCAAATAGCTGTTTTCCAACTAACTTTTCTTAATATATTAGTATGTATAATTAACACACTGGCAAAGAAATTATTAGTATTTTCAACCTAAGATATTAAAAAATAAATCAAGCTCCCAGAAATTAGGATATTGGCCTATTAAATCATGGATGCTGTAAATTAATTTATTGGGGGGGGGGGGGGGGAGGGTTTCCCCTTTCATTTTGTGAACTGTTATGGGGTGTTGAAATTAATTTTTGGGGGGGGGGGGGAGGAGGGTTTCCCCTTTCATTTTGTGAACTGTTATGATGGACTTCCTTTATAGTTTCACGTTTTCTTTTCTGCAACCACACGGGAAAGAAACTTGCTTATCTACAGAAAAGAAAGAAAAAAGAAAGATGAGATTGAATGAATTTCTTTCTTCCAGAATCTAAGAATTTAAAAAAATAGAGCAGGACTTGCAGTCATTGCACTATTGTAACTCAAGATGAAGGAAGCCAAGTGTTCAATAAATTACAGAAAATTAAGTGGTATTGAAGTGATGTTGTAGCCATGATGGTTCAGGAAATATTTAAGTTCCTAAAGAACTTTGGAGACCTGAAGAAGAATGCATTGCATTCAAAAGCTTGTTTAAATAAGGTTACCATAAGTCTGGGTTTTCCCAGACATCTCCTCTTTTTGGGTCCTCCCATCTCTGTCTGGGTGGTTTTTTAAAATGTCAGAAAATATCCAAGTTTTTGCTCTGCCTCTGCTTTCCTGAGGCTTGCCCCAGCAAGGAGCTGCTTGGGGCTGGGGGCAGTGGGGGAAGGTGATTGGAGGCCAGGGCATCATGTGCTCTGCACATGGACCCCAGCAACTGCAGGCATGGGTGTTTGCGTGTATGGGCAGGGGACTTTGGGACAGGAGTGTAGGGCACTGGCAGGGCTGGGGGGGGCAGGGGACTGGGGGACAGTAGTGAGGGTTATCAGCAGGGATGGAGGGTGCTGCAGGTTGGAAGTGAGGGGCACCAGCATGGTCTGGGGGGCAGGGTACTATGGGTCAGGAGTGAAGGGCAGCAACAGGACTTTTGGGGGCTGTGGCTTGGGAATCAGGGGCAAGGTGTGGACATATCACTGTCTTCCTCCCCCCCCCCGCCCCACAGGTGTCCTCTTTTTTGAAACTGGAAATATGGTAACCCCAGTTTAAGTCTATCTCTGCCATGTAATTGATGTAAGTATTCTTGTGGGTGGTTATCTTTTACTGCCTGTAGAAAATTAGGTGGTAGTACAATATGGCAAAGCCTTTTTAGCAATGCAAACTAACCAAAAGACAATTGCATTACTTTTTTTTTTTAAGAGTTTCTTGCATTTTCTTGTCATTTGAACTGAATTTACTTCAAAATATATTGCATATTAGAGGCTAATGTTGGAAATGTATGCTTGTTAATAGTGTCAGAGTTTCTTAGTGACATATTTCTTGAGATCTATATTAATTTATATAAATTCAATGTAAAGCCTATTTACTGTATAGAACTACTTGATTTTTATTCTGCTTACCTTGTTTGGTGTTTGTAACTGGCTGTAGCATCCAGTAATTACTACCTTTCTTTACATTGTAGTTTTAATTTAAAGTGCAGTTTCTGCCAAGTTACTCATAGATTTCATAGACATTAGGGCTGGAAGGGACCTCAGAAGATCACTGAGTCCAGCCCCTTCCCTGAGGGGCAGGAAGTCAGCTGGGGTCATAGGATCCCAGCAAGATAAGCATCCAAATTTCTCTTGAAGATGTTCAATGTAGGTGCTTGAACTGCCTTCGATGGCAGGCTATTCCAGACCTTGGGGGCTTGGACAGTAAAGAAATTCTTCCTTATGTCCAGCCTGAAACGGTCTTGCAGTAGTTTATAACTGTTCGACCTTGTCATCCCTTGGGGCACTCTGGTGAACAAACTTTCCCCCAGATACCGGTGGTCACCTCTGATAAACTTATAGGTGGCCATCAGATCACCCCGGAGCTTGCGCTTTTCCAGGCTAAAGAGCCCCATAGCTCTCAGCCTGTCATCATAAGGTCTGATTTCCTGACCTCTGATCATGTGCGTTGCTCTTTTCTGGACTCTCTCGAGCTTCTCCACATCTTTTTTGAATTGTGAGGCCCAACACTGGATGCAGTACTCCAGGTGCAGCCTCACCAAGGCCGAGTACAAGGGGAGAATGATGTCCCGGGATTTGCTTGAGAAGCATCTATGGATGCAAGCCAGTGTTTTGCTCACTTTACT
>NW_005842066.1:324225-331545 GCF_000455745.1 Alligator sinensis | reverse complement strand
GGTCACCTGGTCATAAAAGGAAATGAGATTGGTCAAGCCAGACCTACCCGCAACAAACCTGTGCTGGCTATCCCTCAGGATGTTGGCATCAGCCAGTCCATTAAGGATGGCCTCTTTAATAAACTTTTCTAAGACCTTCCCCAGGATAGAGGTCAGGCTGATGGGCCTGTAGTTTGCCAGATCCACTTTCCTTCCTTTCTTAAAGATAGGCACCACATTGGCCTTCTTCCAGTCTTCGGGCACTAAACCAGAGTGCCAGGAGTTCTCAAAGATCTGTGCCAGGGGCTGGGCTATGATGCTCGCCAGCTGCTTGGGTACACTGGGGTGTACATTGTCAGGGCCAGCTGACTTGAAGGTGTCCAGCCTCTCAAGGTGTTCCTTCATGAGGTCAGCATTGATAGAGGGCAGGGTATCTCCCTCACTCGGACCTCCCTGTCCCGTAGCGGGCATGGGCGTCCCATGGGACTGATGAAAGACTGATGCAAAGTACCCATTTAATAGGTTGGCTTTTTCCTGGGCATCAGTTGTCAGATGTCCCGTCTGGTTTAGCAGGGGTCCAACGTTGCCCTTACTTTTCCTCCGGCTCCCCACATATCTGAAAAAGGACTTTTTATTGCCCTTGATACTTGTAGCCAGTTGGAGTTCAGTCACAGCTTTGGCTTTCCTGGTTCGCTCTCTACAGGTGTGGACCAGTGCAGAATATTCCTCCTTGGATGTGAATCCAGTCTTCCACCCTTTGTAGGCCTCAAATACCCTTGTTAGTTAATGGTGCTGCTGATGAAATCTCACATTCTGCTGATTGCTTTCAGTGGGTTTATTTGAATTGAGATTAGGTTCAACAAGGCTTAGAAACAAAGCTTGTTCATTTTTCATTAATACCACAGAAGCAGCATTAGCAGGCCTTTGACTATTTCTTGCATGTACTGAAATAGTATTTTAACTTCTGGGTTTCCTTTTACACTTGGATTTGCTACCTTTTATAAACCATTAGGATGGCATCAGAATGTTTTAGTGTATTTTATGGTGCATTGTAAAAATATAAATAGGCAATATTTCTATTTTTTTTAACTTGACTAGGTTGTTTGTGAAAGTTTAACTTGATATAAATGTGTTTTATATATCAGTGAGATATTACGATTTAAAAAAAAATCAATCTGATTCTGATTTGGTTTTTATTTTCCCCTTTGAATTGTTGCTTACTAGCAATAAAATAAATATTCATTAATATTCTTTTCCATGCACAGAGATGGTATGAATCCAAAATCGTTATTATTACATATAGAGATTAATCTAAATTTTCCATTGCAGTATTAAAATATTTATTTTTCTGCATGAGAAGAAATATCTTTTTTGAGGCACTGGTATATCAACTGACAGTTGCTTTGAAAATGTTCCTGGAAATGCTACTTCTGCTTATTTTATATCATAGTAATATCTAGGAACTCAGCCAAGATCATGACTACGTTGTGCTGAGTTCTGTAAGCGATATCCTAAGAGGTAACATTTAAATAGTAATTTCAATATAAAGATACACATAATCTAAATGTAAATATATGCATGAAGAGTAAGGAGAAAATCAGGCAGAGAGTTTGCATGTTGGCTTAAGAGCATACAACAGATTAAGGAAAGAGCCAAAAATAAAACCAGGTCCCCTGAATCCTAATGCTGTATATGATGCCTTAGATCAGCTGTGCTCAGTTTTTTCTACTTGTGGGGCCAAGTGAGTAGTGCCAAGTCCCTCCATGGGTCGGATCTGGTTGGTGGACCCAGTCTGGCACCCAGACCATGCATAGCAGGGCTTTATCTAGACTTGAAGAGGAGGGCTGGGGGATGCGGCCCAGCCTTGATCCAGACGTGTGGGGAAAGGGGACTTGGCTTGCCCCCAACCTGGCTGTGGAGGGGAGAGGGGGGATGGGCCGGGCCCCACCCCCCGCCCCCAATCCAGCCATGTGGGGATAAGGGGCATGGCCCGCCCCTGTGGGAGGAATGGGGTGTGGCCTGGCCCCAACCTGGCTGGGTGGAGGGAAGGGGGCATGACCTAGCCCCACAGGGATATTAAGAGGCATGGCATGGCCTAGCCCTGAATCAGCCATGCAGCAGGGAGAGGTTCTAGCCTCGCCCCATGGAGAGAAATGGGAACCCTCCCTTGATTCAGCTGCATAGCAAAAGGGACTCTGGCTTGGTTGGCCCTGATCTGGCCATGCTAGGGGAGGGTTGTGGCCTGGCTTTTTGTGCTGGACTCGGGATTTTAGAAGTGGGGGAGGGGTGGCTGTGTTAACTGCCACTGCTTCCCTGCTACCAAATTTCCTGAATTGTGGGGAGTCCTGCAGGCCTGATTCCAAGACTCTGCCGGCCACATTTGGCCCGCAGGTTGGAGGTTGAGCAACCATGCCTTACATCATTTAAATTTGGGAGGAATTTTTGAGAATCCAAGTAAGTCACCTGGGAAAGAAATAGATATGATTCCTTTAAATTGTATATAAATGTGGAGGATTCCAGACACATCCAGCTGGCAAATTAGTACACAATTAAAGGACCAGCCACCATTGTAATGAACTTAACATTATTATGTATCATACAGCAGTTGCATATATATTTTAGTCAATCTATTTCTAGTGCTACTTGGTGTGAGAACTTCAGAGTATATACCACAAGTCCAGAAGAGTCTACTTGTTGCATATCTGTCATGTATTATACACTTATATTGCATATATGGCTTTCCGTTAAATGTATGCATTAGGGTCCTATTCAAAAACACCTCAGTCAGCAGCACAAGGCAAAGAGCTACAATGGCTTAAATCATTAAATCTGTTTCATAGATTTCATAGACATCAGGGCTGGAAGGGACCTCGGAAGATCATCGAGTCCAGCCCCCCGCCCAAAGGGCAGGAAGTCAGCTGGGGTCATAGGTTCCCAGCAAGATAAGCATCCAGTTTCATCTTGAAGGTGTTCAATGAAGGCGCTTGAACCACCTCCGGTGGCAGGCTATTCCAGACCTTGGGGGCTCGGACAGTAAAGAAGTTCTTCCTTATGTCCAGCCTGAAACGATCTTGAAGTAGTTTGTGACCATTCGACCTCGTCATCCCTTGGGGCGCTCTGGTGAACAAACGTTCCCCCAGATGCTGGTGGTCACCCCTGATAAACTTGTAGGTGGCCCTACAGATCACCCCTGAGCCTGCACTTTTTCAGGCTAAATAGCCCCAGGGCTCTCAGCCTGTCATCGTAGGGTCTGCTTCCCTGACCTCTGATCATGCGCGTGGCTCTTCTCTGGACTCTCTCAAGCTTCTCCACATCCTTTTTGAATTGTGGAGCCCAAAACTGGACGCAGTACTCCAGCTGCGGCCTCACTAAGGCCAAGTACAGGGGGAGAATGACGTCCCGGGATTTGCTTGAGAAGCATCTATGGATGCAAGCCAGCGTTCCTGCTCCTCCATTGCAGAAATCTATTTTAATCCGTTTTTAAAAACACACTTATTCTCTAAAGCAATTGGCTCCAAAATGTGGTACCTCTACTTTTGCTATTTACACACTCTCCTTTTTCATCCCTAAAGCTATTTCTTTCGGATTTGGGGGTTCCCAGTTCCTGTCATCTTGCTTTAGTTCAATCTATTCTAGATGGAGCTTTACCTGACGATTGCCTAAAAACGAGGCGCTGAACGCCGCTGCTTAGCGGCGTTCCTGTCAGAGAGTGCATTTTGCACGGGTTCTGTGATTTGGATTGACATACCACTTGTTTCTGTATAAATATGAACTCGCCATTTTCTCAACCTCCTGAAACCCTCAATATTTTGGACATGGGATACCAGATCGAAGGCTTTTTTGAAGTCAAGATATATGACATCAATCTCTTCTCCCTTGTCCAGGTGATAGGTCACCTGGTCATAGAAGGAAATGAGATTGGTCAAGCAAGACCTACCCGCAACAAACCCGTGCTGGCTATCCCTTAAGATGTTGACGTCGGCCAGTCCATTAAGGACTGTTCTTTATCTCTTCCGTTTACTTACTAGATTCATAGATGTTAGGATCGAAAAGGACCTCAGTAAGTCATCCAGTCCAACCCCCTGCCCTGTGCAGGAAAGAGCACTGGGGTCAGACAACCCCAGCTAGGTGCTTTTCCAGTCTCCTTCTGAAGACCCCCAGGGTAGGGGAGAGTACCACCTCCCTTGGAAGCCTGTTCCAGATTCTGGCAACCCTTACTGTGAAGAAGTTCTTCCTAATGTCCAACCTAAATCTGCTCTGTCAATTTGTGGCCATTGTTCCTAGTTACTCCAGGAGGTACCATAGTAAATAGAGCATCTCCTATTCCCTGCTGCCCTCCTCTGATGAATTTATAAACAGCCACAAGATCACCTCTCAGCCTTCTCTTGAGCAGGCTGAAGAGATCTAAGTCCCTCAGTCTCTTCTCATAGGGCCTTGCCTGCAGGCCTCTGACCATACGAGTAACCCTCTCAAGATTCTCTGCATCCCTCTTGAAATGTAGTGCCCAAAACTAGATGCAGTACTCCAACTGCGACCTGACCAGTGCTGCATAGAAGGGAAGCATCACCTCCGTAGACCTGTTCGTCATGCATCTGCCAATGCATGATAAAGTGCGGTTAGCCTTGTCGATCACTTCGTCACATTGATGACTTACGTTCATCTTGGAGTCAACCGTGACTCCAAGATCCCTTTCCAGTGCTGTGCTGCTGAGAAGGTCATCCTCCAGCCTGTAAGTGTTTTGATGGTTCTTTTTGCCCAGGTGCAGCACTTTGCACTTGTCCTTGTTGAACTGTATCCTCTTTTGTTCTGCCCACTTTTCCAACCTGTCCAGATCTGCCTGGATCTGTTCCCTACCTGCTGGTGTGTTAACTTTGTCCCATAATTTGGCATCATCTGCGAACTTGGACAGGGTGCTCTCCACACCCTTGTCCAAGTTGCTGATGAAGACACTGAATAGCACCGGTTCAAGGACCAAGCCTTGTGGGACTTCACTACCCACATCTTTCCAAGTCGATATCGACCCGTCTCGCACCACTCTCTGGGTGCAACCCCTAAGCCACCTGACCATGTAATCATCTACATCACATCATGTCAGTTTATTTACGAGAACAGAATGAGATACTGTATCGAAGGCCTTTTTAAAGTCTAAGTAGATGACATCTACCTCGTCACCTGCATCTACACATTTTGTGATCTGGGTCTTTAGACATCCTTGCTGTCAGTGGAGGGTATCCTTTTGGGATTATTTTAAGTGAGGATGTTAATTTTTGTTAACTTCTCCCTTAGGCTCTTGTGCGTTTTGGGTGTAGCTTTGTTTTGTATGAATCCGTAGAAGCAGAGAAAAGGTGGTAGAAAAGATGTCCATCACCTGCAGAACTGGATAAAACAAGTAGGGTAGGGAATCAAACATAGATTTCTGTATTAGTAGCTCACAGATAGATGATAGCTGAGTCCATGTAAGTTGATGAAATCACATAGAAGGAAAGAAGAAGAAGCAGTGAACGTTTAAATAAAAGCCAAAGCAACCTCCCCCTCCCCCCCCTGGGGGGAAGGAATGCACTCCCCCTGGCCAAACACCAGCCCCCCCCCCCCCCCCCCCCCCCCAAAAAAACCCCCCAACAACAAAAACAAGCCCCTACCTCTACCCCCCTTAGGTACTTGATACATAGTAGGAGAAGGAGGGGAGTGATATGCTGTAAAAGGCACTGTACAAGTCATTCAAATGGTAGGAGAGCCCCCAATGAACTTAAGTCTCAAAAGCCAAGAGAATTTGCGGGGCACTTGTGATTGACACACAGGTTGAACAGCAAGGAAATCAGGAAGAAGGGATGTAGTACAGGCCATGAAATTTTATCCCTGAATTTTATACTGAGATCCTTGATAGCATATTTCAGCTAAAACTACCACTGTATATTTTCTTTTAGTTTTTACTTTTTCCTACCTCTTATGAAAAATAATTTAGTACAGTCTCAACAAGTTAAGGGAATTAACTATGTTGTTTTCATTTTAGCATTTTTACATTTACAAAGGGAAATGCTGTATTTAGGATGAGAGGAAGCCATGTGTGTGTGGAGGAGGGGGAGTATTGGCTGTACCCTTGTTTGTGGTACCCGGGGGTTGTGGGCTCCAATGACAGTCCAAGGACTCTACTGCCACTATTGGAAGGAAATTGACCAGCTCTTTAAAAGTGTCAGAGAGCTTTAGATAAAAGCCCCAAAAAGCCCCACTGAAGCTCCCGGTTTATACAGCCGCTGCAGCGCCAGATTGAAGTAATGTGCTGCTGCTTCTGGCCAAGCACTTTTTTTTTTTTTTAATATATTTTTCACATCTGTAAGCAGCCGTGATGATTAGCCTATGTTTTGTTTTCTTCACTCAGCGAAGTTTTGACACCTTCAGTATCAGGCATGCAGTTGGCTTCATGAATTACTGTTCTAAAGGAACTCCCAGAGACTCTTAGATGTCCTACATCCATCTAGTTCAGGGGTTTTCAACTTTTTTGGGTCAGTGTATCCCCGGTGGCTGGTCGAGAAGGAAGCAGTCCCCCGGTGGCCGGTTGACAAGCTGGGGGGCGTCCCCCAGTGGCTGATTGGCGATTGTGCCAGCATCCGCTGCTGAGTACCCCCTGAGGCCTTCCCAAGTACCCTCAGGTACTCCGGTTGAAAACCCCTGATCTAGTCTCATACCAGTTGAGGGCCTGCTACAGCCAGCCAAAATCTTAACCAAATGGGCTGATTGTTGATACCAAGTCTCTATCTCGGGTTTTGAACAGTTCTGTGTGCTGGGGTCTGGATCTGTAAAAACAAACAAACAAACAAAAACCAAAAAACCCCAACAAAAAACAGAACAGCACTTTGGAAACAAAGAAGCTGAAAAACTGTTTCACAACCAACACCCCTTTCACAAACCCTGTTATGTTTTAGGGGTTCACAGCATGTTGTGAATATTTTTCCTGTGTTTTATTGCACTGGTATGGCATATGTGATCTCACTGGAAAGTCAGTGTTACTTTGTATCCACTTAGATTACTGTTATCACTATATAGATTATATTATGTTATGTATATCTTTATAGTGTTGGATCTGGTTCAGCCAGGGCGCTGATGCATGAATGCTTAAAGACAATTACACCCCATACACAGACAGAAGGCACTGGGACCCAAGGCATTGTCTGCCTGTAATAGACAAATCAACTCCTCTATAGCAAAAGAGTAACGGCCTATGCGGCAGAAACTTCTGAAGGATCCTGGTGACTTACTAGCACTAGAATAATGCGAATGAAGAGGCTGGCCTTGCAGGCTTTTTAGTGTCTAGCTGGGGTAGAATCAAGGGCTGAATCTCAAGCT
>NW_005842066.1:323954-324194 GCF_000455745.1 Alligator sinensis | reverse complement strand
AGCAGCCCCAATTGCCAGGGCTGGTAATTGGGATTCAACAGAAGGGCTGATCTCTTAAAAATTCTGGGAGATCTCTAGGAGGGCTGAGCTATAGCCAAGTGAGAGGGTAAGAATCTGTATTCTTGTTTCTGCAAACCTGTAGTCAGGTTTGTTGGTGTAATTATTTCTTCCTATGTCATGAATCCCTATGTCATGTTTGTTTGGTTGCTTGTTTCCTTACTAATTGCCTGTGGAAAGAGT
>NW_005842066.1:296037-323414 GCF_000455745.1 Alligator sinensis | reverse complement strand
AGAGTGATATCTGGGAAAATACCTTCCAGATTTCCCTTTCCAAGATTTCCCTTCCCTTTCTTTTGGTTCATGACCAAAATGGAGTGGCTACCTGGAACTGGCAGAGAATTCCTCACTGCAGCTACAGGGACCAGTATAAGGGCAGTGGAGCTGAGGCTTGCTGGGCTAAGGGATTATGCCAGGGCAATCTCAGTTAGTTTCTTGGGTCAAGTGGCAGCACAGTGAGGGTAAATTCAGGGTTATTGGGGTCTCGCTGGCAGACTGGTTTGTGACATTCATTATTCAGATTAAAAAATGTATTCATCAATCTACGAAGGAGAACTGCAAATATAAACTGCTGTGGACCCACCTGCAATCTGTGCCTTCTCATCAATACAGTCCACATCATCACTGGAGCAAATTACACAGATTATAACATCCAAGGTTCGTTCACCTGCAGCTCTGTCAAAGTCATATACACTGTCATGTGCTTACAGTGCCCCTCTGCTGTCTAGATGGGGCAAACCCTACTTAAAATAATGAATGAACATCAGTCTGATATCCATTCCAGAACACTTTGACCTTCCTGGATCTTTTGTCACCAACCTAGAGTAGCTGTTCTTAAACAACAAAACGTTAAAAACCACCTTGATCATAAAACTGTGGAACAATCTTCCACAGATTGGATTACATTAGGTATAGTCTAAACAGGCATTACTGATTCTTATCCCATTCCCTGAATTAGCCTTTTTTTGTCTCTTTTGTCCCAATGGATTGATTTCTTGTTTGCCACTCCGAGTGTTGCCTTCTCTTCCCCACCATCCCTCTCCTTCCCTTTCTCCTTCCATTCCCTGCCATTTGTATTCAGCTCACTTTATTTGATAGATTGCTCTGTCCATGTCCTTTCACAGCAGCTGATGGAGTGAGCTTAGACTCATGAAAGCTATGATTCAGTTAGTCTGTAAGGTACATCCCTACCATGCCTCCTATAAATTGGGACACGATTCCAAAACGAATGGACAAAATTGCACATGACAGCAGAGAAGAATTCCTATCGTATCTTGGAGGGGTAAATCATATCATGTCTTCCTTTTAAAGCTGCTTTTTGTGCACTGGAAACTGGCTCCAGTCCTGCAGTCTTCCAAAAGAACTGCAAATTACAACAGAACAACAGAGCAGGGGTGTCAGACTTATGGCCTGTGGGGTGGTAGAGGGGCTGGGAATTTGGAGGTTGAGCAGATGATGTGGGTCTCCTGTTGACTGTCACCATTCCCTGTGCCACATTTAGCTGTAGCCTGTGAAGAGCCCTGTGGTACAGATCTAACCTGGAGGAAGGGTGATTTTGACACCCCTGCAACAGAGGATCTGCCATTTGAGGGATAAAACTATTTAATCAATAGAGAAGGCCTTTCAAAGTTGTAATATATAGACATATGAGCTAGAATTGAGTGACAAGGAGATTTGTAGTGTCTTGAAGTCTGTGTGAGGAAAGAAGCAAGCCATGGCATCATCCTATATATAAGGTACAAAACAAGCCTTCTGAAACTCATTAGAAGATGTAAAGGTTTCTGTGTAGCCATGTTCATACCAAGACAGCAAGCTTGACTACTTAGTTAGGAGCCACATACACCTTTTCAGGATCATGCTTCCTTTCTCTCATCCATGGGCTTACACATAACTTAAGATCATAGGAAAGTAAGGCTAGAAGGGACCTCAGGTAGTCATCTAGTCCTAGCCCCCTTAATGCAGAATCATTTTCAACCAAAGCCTCAAGCCAACTGTCTGCCTAACCTGCTCTTGAAAATTTCCAGGAATGGGGATTTCACTGACTCTCTAAGTAGCCTGTTCCAATGCTTAACCACCTTTACGGCAAGGAAGTTCTTCCTAATCTCCAACTTAAATTTCCTCTGCTGTGGTTTGAAGCCATTTCTCCCAGACCTGTTCCCTACAGCCAGAGAACATAGTCTGTCTCCATTCTCTTTATAAAGCCCCTTCAAGTATTTGAAGACTTCTATCAAATTCCCCCTCAGGCTTCTGTTCCTCACACTAAATAATCTCAGTTCCTTCTGCCTTCCCTCATAGTCATGTTTTCCAGGGCTTTAATGATTTTTTTCACTCTCTCTTGCATTCCTTCCAATCTTTAGTGAAGTACGGTGCCCAAAACAGGACATACAAACTCCAGGTGAGGCCTCACTGATGCCAAATGGAGCAGCACTTAACTTGGTTTGCAAGTAACACTTCTGTCAATACATCCCAGTATGCTCCTGGTTTTCTGTTGGTTCTTTTTTGCAACAAAAACACACTGTTGGCTGATATTCAGCTTCTGTAACTCCAAGTGCTTTTCTGCAGTATTGTAGCCTAGCTAGTCTATCTGTGCATGCAGTTATTCAATCATAAATGAGTAGACCTGACTTTGAGTTTTATAGGCTGTATGAACTAAGCAATATTCTCCTCCTTGACAAGAGTACGTGCATTGTTTGCATTAGAAGCAACTTTTCTCTGTACAATTAATTTTTTTGCCTGTGAACAAATGTATTTATATTTAATGCAATCAAAAATGTATTATTTTGTTATATTTAAATATGCCTAAATTCTTAGTGACTACCACCATTTTTTTGTTAAAAGAAAATTAAACTTGTATGGACTTTTAATAACTTTATACTAAGACAACTTAATTTAACTTGGAGTTTTCTAGAATTAAATAGCTGAGATTTCCTTTCCAACAATACTTCAGAAGCACAGATAAAAATGACTTCCTGTCTTACTATTTCCTGTATCCATGGTAACCCCACTTTAACCACTCTCTCACTTGTTGTGGAGGAGCCTCTAGGAAACATAGTGTTTCCTGAGTGAGCAGTTTCAAAACCAAGGGGAAAATGTGAGAACTTTAACAAACCAGAATGTAAGAAAAGTCTTATAGACAGGTCTGCTAAGTTAACATTTCCAATGAACTGCATAACAACAGGCTAAATGATAAAAATGAACTGCAGGTTTGGGGTAAGTCATTGCTTTTTATATATTTTTAACTTAATTAAGCTCAACTTTAAAAGTAATATTCAAAGAGGAAATGAAGAACTAGTGATGAAAGGAAACTTGTGTTCCTGCATGTAAACGTGAATTAGCATTTATTCATGAATACCTTTTAGCTTTAACTAGGCATTTGTCAAATATAGAAAGAATAGTTCAAAGAATGTGTATGTTGACTTTACTGAAAGTCATTGTTATGACAGCGTTAGTTGCTTTTAAATTGTAATTGATCAAATATTTTTCAGCTAGATTGGCAGCATATTCATTAACCCGTTAATTTAGTCTGATTCTTAATGTATTTGAAATACAGCATTATCACCCAATAAGTATTTTAATTTTTGTGATGCTCAAATGGGGAGTGCTGAAAGGGAGAAGTTGTAACATAGATTATTGGGAAGTACTTTTCATTACCTTATAAAGCATGTTGTTTTACAATGTTAAAACATTAGCTTGCATGTGTTTTTTACATAATATAAATATAATATTTGAACTTCAAATGAACAATGTTTACAATTTTGATCTTTTTTTTTTATCCCTAATAGCCAAGTCAGAAATGAATGGGAAAGCCAAAGACAGGGATATGTGTGGACTTCAAAATTCTCTATCCTGCATAGGAGTTTTCCTGCATATCCTTAATTGTTTTCTTTTGTTGCTGCTCCAGGAGGTATTTAGTTGCCCAGCTGTCTGCCAGCTCTGCACAGGGGGACATGTTCACTGCCGTAACTTAGGTCTTTCAAGCATTCCGAAGAGCTTTCCAAAAAGCACAGTTCTTGTATATCTGAGTGGAAATAATCTCTCTCATGTAATTCCAAATGAATTAACATACCTTCAGAAACTTGTTGTGCTGTATTTGGATAATTCCAACATTTCACATGTGTACCCAAAAGCTTTTGTTGAACTTAATAAACTGTCCTATTTACATCTAGATGATAATCACATTAAACGTTTGGATCCTGGAATATTTCAAGGGCTTTCAAAACTTCTTTTTTTAGATCTTCAGAATAACCAAATAGCTTTTGTTCCTAGAGGAGTGTTTAGTGATCTAACTTCACTTCAGTACTTAACACTTAAAAGAAATCGTATCACTATCCTTGGAAGTGGCACATTCTTGGGAATGATTAGTCTTCAAACACTTAATCTAGCCTACAATAAGATTGCACGGATATCGGATTCAGCATTTCATCTCCTTGGAACCCTTGCATATTTAAACTTGGAGGGTAACAATTTAACACGGGTGCCCTCAAGTGCCATTGGAATTCTCAAAAATCTTGAAAGACTTTCCTTGTCTCACAACCCTATTGGAAAAATACACTCTTTTGCATTTGAAGGACTTGACCAGCTTGAATATCTATGTTTGAAGAGTGCAAAAATAAAAAACATTCTCATGAATGGATTTGCTGGGTTAAATAACCTTAAACAGTTAATTTTAAGCCATAATGATTTAGAAAATATAAATGCCAGTACTTTTACCTTGTTGCATAATTTACTGTACCTTTATCTAGACAGAAATAAAATAGTTAGTATTGGTGATAATACATTTGAAAAAGTTGGTTCCTCTTTGAAGATATTAAACCTAGCATTTAATAAAATTGCAGACCTGCAACCTCAGGTACTCAAACCCTTGGTTTCATTAATTCATCTGTATGCAAGTTACAATCCTTGGAACTGTAGCTGCAAATTGTTTGGGCTACACAACTGGTTAGCATCATCTTCAATCTCTGTAAAAATACATTGTCAAAATCCACCAAGTATGCGTGGTAGGCCTTTGTATTATGTTAAATGGACTGAATTAACAAACTGTGCCAGTACAAACAACAATCCAGAAGCAGTCTGGAATCTAAAACCTGCAGGTATGCATCATAGTACCACCACTTTAGTGATGGCATCGCATAAGGTGACTAGATACAATACTCACAAACATTTGGGAAATTCTGCTACTAAACATGTTACTTTATGGGGAAGAGCCCAAGCCACATCTGCTAGTCAGTTTCTTTATAAAGAATATGCCACTGGGAATCCATCACAGGCAACTACCGTGTTATCAGTTTTGCCAGTGCAAATGACAGCACAGATTGTACCTGTTAATTTAACCATGGAAGAGAATAATAGTGTATTTCAATCAAGTGCTGCATCCGTATCACTAAAAACATCTCTCCTCTGCACACAACAAGTGGAGAAGCTGAATCGGGCTTTTGACATTTTACTAGCCTTTTTTATTTTGGCTTGCACTGTTATTCTATTTCTAACCTATAAAATCATTCGATTAAGACAGAAACTGAAGCTACCAGGAAACTCAGAGGAAAAGGGAATAGAGTACTACAGTTGTTATCAGGCTGGCAGGTACAATGTGACTGACCCAGTTCAGCCCCGGTCTCATAGTCCAGTGAGGAATTCAGAATTAGACCAAATTAGGCTTCTCAAACGAACAGCACCTGAGAATCAGGCACAGGTCATCTTGTTTGAGCATTCAGCACTGTGATTTATCCAGTTTGACTTCTTGTGTCGATTTGGGGGGGGGGGGGGTGTAGTTTAAAACATCAAGAAAGCAAATATCTGAGGTTCTTTTAAATAATTTGTTCCTCTGTCAGATCAACTAGTTCTTGGCATTATGGAAAGTGTTACAACCTAGGATCTATATTATGATTCTTTCCCCAAATGCTTCTGGTTCTGACCTTTTGTGATGGATGAATATTCTGCTCTGTTTCCCTTTGAAGGAAACCTTCTTATATTACTCTTGTATATCATAATATGTTCAGTAAGAAGTTAAAGCTATGGCTTCAACTTTTTATCCAATATTCATTCGTTTTAAATTTTGTATGGAAATAATGTGTTTTGTTAAATGAGTAAGGAAAATCAATTATTATCCACATTATGAAGCTGAAATGTTTTTCTGGGGAAAATAGTGCTCTAAGAGGATCTTTTTAATATGTACATTGTCATTCACAATGGGTTAGAAAATGAAAACAGTGAGGGACCATTTAGCTCAATTGGTTAGAGTGTGGTGCTAATAAAACCAAGGTCATAGGTTTAATCCCTGGCTGGACTAGATGATCTCTTGCGGTCTTGTCCAGCCTTACTTCTCTATGAAAGCTTTCCTTTTGGTTAACATGAACTGTTTTACATTTTCTAAGAAAGAGTGGAAAATTTTAAATTTTGTATATTTCTTGTACATAAATATATTGCCAAAGTACAAAATAGTTGCATGCAGTGTGTATAATAAAATATATACTTTATTGATGTGCACATTTATCATCAAACTGCATATGACACTAACTTGTATTAGGGAAACTTATTTTATCTTTTGGTTGAAAATATAATCAACTTTAGAATGTCCAACATCACAGACTAAGTTAATTAGGGCAATAGGTTGTTTTTTTTCTTCTTATAAACTTAAATACTCCAATTTGTATAATACATTGTAAAATTAATTATATCATTTGTAATGTATTTTTGAGCTTAAGTGCTGTATTCATAGATGTTGAAGTGATGTTGCAGCTGCAATGGTCCAGAAAATATGCTAGAAGCAAGAGGTTTTGTGGATAATATCTTTTAGTGGAGCAACTTCATGGTTGGGATAGACATAGACAAGCTTTTGGGTATAGCAGTATATCCTCAGGTTTCACCATAATACCCGAGTAGGAGTACTGTGATTACCCTAAAGCCTAAGTCTATCCCAACCATGAATTTGTTCCAATATGATATTAGCTACAAAAATTCTTGTCTCCTACATTCTTGCATACCTTTTGCTGAAGGATCTGTTATGAATGCCATGTCCCAATCACCTTTTTTTAAGCTAGTGAGAACCATCTATTGATATCAGGATTAGTCTTGGGTTAAGATAAATTGTACCTAGTCATCCTGCCTGAGTGGGGAATGAGGGATGCCAGGTATCTAAAAATTCCAGTTACTTGAGGCTGGTGGTTTTTGGCAGGATGTGGAGCAGGGGGAAAAGGGAAAGCTGCACCAGGGATAGGAAGGGGGGGTGGCCTCACAGAGCGGCTACAGTGCAGGGTGGTGGGTGGCACCATGTGTGAGCTTCCACACCACCCCCCACCCCGCGTTCAGCTGGCTGGCCGGAAACTCCAGTTAATAGTGTTCCGATTACTCAAATGCCAGATAACAAAGATTTTAGTGTATTTTTGTTCACAACATTGCCTGCCAGTGTAATTGTAAATGCCTCAAACTGTCTTCATTTCTTTAAATTTTGGGCTGTATTTACTTGATTTTTCCCTCTCTTCAATAACATGGTGATAACCTTAAAAAAAGATGGCATTATATCCCAACTACTGTATTTAGAGTGATATTTTCAGTCAACCCTTAACTGGATCTCCATTTTTGTAGGCATAGTTTTATGTCCATAATCGCATACACCTGAATTTTAAATCATTTGCATGTTTAAACAACCTAATCTACAATGTCAATATTTTTGCCTACAGTTTTGCATCAAAAATAAGAAGTCAGTGCTTATGTTTGTGCCCAACTATGAAGTGAAACTTTGTTGTTCAATTATGAGTCCATATTTCTTAAGACCACAATCCCCTTTTTATATCGGTGCCAGTAGATTCTGATCACTATGCCGAAGGAAGATCTGCCCATTGCAAAGGGAATTTTCAAAGGGTAGAGAACAACCAGAGGCTCCTATCCTTTGGATTTGGATCCCATATCTCGAAAAGCTCTTGATCTGTATTTGTCCTTTTTTGAATTCATTGCTTCAAATCCATCATTCAACCCTGAAAGTATTCAATTCTAGTGCCTGTGGGTAGAGTCAAGTTGTCTGCAGTGATGCTACTGTGCAGTAGGCTAATACTACTGCATAGTAGCATCTTGGCACAGTTTTTGCCATATAACACTACTGTGCAATAGTATCAGGCTACTGCATAGTCAGTGTCTTGTGCATTTGTGCCCAGTTAATGGATATACAATTACAATGTTGAAGCTGAATTTTTGCACAAATACTTTTTGGAAGAATGAAAATGTTAAATGTGTATCTTAGTTGATTGGAGTGAAAGGGAAAAGCTATATAGTTTTTTTTTCCTGGAATCCACCTCATTTGACATCAACTTTGTTTTTATTCTACAAAAGGAAGTGATCATTAAAATAAGAGCTACGGAAATAATCAGTCCCCCAGTAGGCAGGTCATATTTTGGTGTCATTTTAGATGGAGTATGTTTCTCGTGCAGACGGTATATAAGGCCCTCCACCAGTAATATCATTTATACTATCAATCACAGTATTAGGGTTTGGTCCTACTGCTCTTCCTGACAGGAGTCATAAATCTTCAATGTTTGGACCTGTCTTTTCTCAGTGAAAAACACACAGCATTTTTACTGTGACAAACTGGGGAGATGCAAGAGTAATGAGAGCATCACCTGATAAGAAAAATAATTTGTATTGGCTGAAATAGAACCAAATGAAACAAAAATGACTTTTTGCTGTGTCAAATGTATACTCTAAAACAGATAATGGTAATTAATTAATTTTGAAAGAAATGTTAATTTGAACACAGAGTCCCTGTCTTTAATGTGGCTAACACTTTGATTTACCAGTATCTTTCTTGAAACAAGTCCTGGCTAATTCTAGAGATCCTTTATATTATTACCTTGATTTATAAGTTGTTTCCTTATTCAGTCCAGTAAGAATAAAACATAATCCCTTTTATGTTATCATTGAACGTTTATCTAGGGTTATTTGTCAAATCCTGGTGAGACTGTATTGACTTAGGATTTTTTTTAGATGTGTTTTGCATTAAAAGAGTTACCTTGCATAATGATTCCATAGTTGCTGGCTAAGCCTTTGAAGAAGCAGCTTGTTCCATTTAATGGACAGGTGAAAGGTTCACATTGCCTTTCCTGAAGACTACAGTTAATATTCATCCTGTTTTGTTAGAGTCTTTTGCATTCCTTGATTTTTCAACTCAGCAGTTTCCTACACATTTAAATCTTTCTGCCAACAATTTTTTTTAACTATAAAGCAAAGAAAAACTATTATTTCTATTTTATATAAAGTGACATAGAAATATCACCTTCAGGAAATAGAAGATTTGTTGTCTTCATGCTTCTTTTAGAGAGCACCTCTGACTAAATAATATTATTACAGATCTATAAACCACTCCTACATTTTATCTTCCAGCGGACGTCTCAGATTCCCAGCAGTCGATATTCTTTGCTCATTTAAAAAAATCACAGATATTTTAAAGCTCAGAGTGCTAAGGTAGGGTAGGCATGACTATGAGCTCTTGCTATTTATCTGTAAATCCTATAAAAAATGTGAATAAAAGCTCTCTCCAAGACCGTTTGTACTCTAGCCCACTTCAGGTAATTAACTGAAGCAGCTCCTGAAGAGGCATATCACTTCTGGTTTTCTGTCCTGCAGAGCTGTGCTCTTCTGGAGCCCAGTCCTCTACAGCAGGAGCTGTCAGCCAGGGTTATGCGTATCCCTGGGGGTACTTGGACTGGTCATAGGGGGCATCCGTGGGTGGGGGGGACAGAGCAGGGCGAGAGCAGTGGTGCACCTTTGCGGAGCAGGGAAGCTTGCACACAGCAGCTGTCGCTGCTACAAAGCAGCTCGGTGAGCTACCTGGCCCTGCTCCTGGGAGGCAGCAGCGCTCTGTCCCTGCCCACCCACATGCCGTCCCCACCTCTCTGCTCAGTCTGGCTGTGCGCCACCCCTGCCGGGGATACTTGGACTAAAAAAAGTTTAAGCACCCTTGATCTACAGCATTGCAGGCAGTGTCTCTAGTAACTTCTTGCTTATCCCTGACCACTCACTCCCACTCCACGTATATTCCATACTGGCAGATATGCTTTGAGGATGACTTAGGTCTTGAGTACACACCCCAACACTGCTCTCAGACTCTATCTTGAGAAACCTGAGAGTAGTGCTGGTATGTCCTCAAGACCCCTCCAAATCTCAGGCGTGTTCTTCAGGCCACGTTCTGAATACTGCATTTGTGTGTATTCCAAATAGCAGCAAGTGGGCAGGGCTTGTTTCTTAGGGGTGGTCCTGGGAGGGAGCTAGTATGCATGTGGCCAGAGATTCCAAAATCTCTGCAGTAATCCAGTGCTCATGAAACTTGTAAGCAGGGAAAAATAATTGCCATGTAGGTAACAGAGGCACATGATTTTGCTTGGATGGCATGTAGAGGGATAGCCTTGTGCTCCAGCATCTAACAGCTATTCCAGAAGGGAAATCCTCAGTGAAACCATCCAACGTGCTCAGGCTGTAGGAAACATCTCCTTCCAAGTATCACTGGGGAACCTTTCTTTCCCCCAAAACTTCTTTATTTCTCTGACTATAAGCTGCATGATTTCTGTGGATCCATATCATAGATTCATCTCATGCAGCCATAGTTCTGGTCCAGAGTAACTGAGAATAATAGATATTTTTTTATTATTAACATGACCTTATCTATTTGGTATGGTTTATAAAAAGCAAAGTATTTGTGCACAAAAAGAGTGATTTAGTATTACTGACCAACTTCCAGATCAGAATTTTTCTACTTGCCTTAAGAGTGTGTGGGTGGGGGAGGGAAGCTCTCCCCTAAAGTTTAAGGTCTGATATCTGCAAATGCAAGCCTTAAGCATCTATTTAAGTATTAAGTATATTTTAAGCATCTATTTAAGCATTCCCACTACCTTCAGCAAGAGTATATTTGTACATTTAACATTAAGTAGGTATGAAAGTGTGTGTAATATTGGGACCTGGTTATCTAAAACATTGATGGTGTGTCTCTGGGATGAAGATTGTAGTTCACAATTTAATTCTCCAAATACAATGAAATTTTGTGCAGGAGACTAAACTAAAATTTTAACTAAGCTTCTCCAAGAAATCAGGGACACCCCAAACCTCACCACTGTCTGCTTCAAGTGCATGACACATTTTGAAAACCTTGTCTTCTTTAACACAAACACATTGTAGTATATAGATGCGCAAAACAAACATCACACTTCACACATTTTCTCCCCTCAGAAGAGGCCGAGAGAGAAAATGTAATAAATGTGAGTCATCTTGCTTGCTGCATTGCTATCCAGTGCTCGATTAGAATGACAACTTTGATATAAGTAACAAAACAGAAAAAAACATGCACATCCTGTGTTGCTGAACCAGCTTATGCAGAAGTTGGATGATCCAGGAGAGCCCATGGACTTTTTAGTGCCCTGGTTTAAAGCTAAGCAAACAATATACTATCTGCATCTATATATCTATCCATAGCTAGCTAGCTAGATAGATCTATATATATATCTATATATATAGATGTATCTGTATCTCTATATATAGATATAGTTATATCTATCTATTGATATATCTATATCTATACATAGTGATATATCTATATATTGATTATAGATATATCACTAGCTAGATAGATATCTATGTAGATATGTCGTAAAGAATTACTTGCTTCTTTGTCATTCCCTTCACCAGAAAAGGAAAGGGATGAGATTGAGGGGATACAATAGGTCTTCTAATAAATGGAGTCACAGCCATTACCATTTCACTGTGCATACTGAAAGACAGTTTTCTGTTTCCTCAAAACGAAATGCTGTGATGTGTTGTTCCCAGTAGTAGCATCTTTACAAGCTCTAATTCAGTTAAAATGATAATAGAGGGCTCTTTCAATCAAACAGACAAAGGCATAAGAAATGCAATGGCTGGAAATTGAAACTGGGTATGCTTATTCTAGATATAAGCCACTTTTTAAATACAATAATCAACTATTGGGATGTTCTAAATACTCTGCCACTTGCAGACTTTAAATCAGGATTGATGCCTTTCTAAAGGATCTGATGGATGAAGGATCATAGCTCATGTTATAGCAGAGGTCAGACTTGCTCACTGTTGGCCCCTATTAATTAATTTTAAAATAAGCCAGTGCTTTACTGGTAGGGTATTCCCTAGTAACATAGAGATTTGCAGTAATTTTTGCCTAAATGTAATTTCTTCAAATAGTAGGTGCTCAAACATCTGATTTTAAAAATGGTAAATTTAAGTAATAGTGGTATTTTTTTTAATAAGAGCATTTTAGTGGTAGCTGTAAATTGTTCACAAGTCCTTATTCAGGATTTTAATGAATAACCGTCTTTCAAAAGCCAATAGATGTGTATGTGCTCAACTTTGTCCCAGATTTAAAGTTTTGAAATGCTAAGAAAAAGCAAGAAATACCAATATCAGGAGTGAGTGACCTAGCATCCTCTCTGAGAAACACTGTGCATATTTTACTTATGGCAGTAACAGATGCATCATGTTAATTTAGTAACTTTCATTAAGTTTTGCAGGTGCCTAATAAGTTGTATGTATATTTGCAGATGGCATCGCATTGTTTCATTTTTTTTTAATTGTAAACTGTACATTTCCAGTTAATGTGCCTCTAGAATATATTTAGTCAATTGTTTTTAACTGTTGCCTCTTGGCTATTTGTGAATTTTTTATATAAGCGTTTTGAAAAAGTACTTGGCAATGTGTTCAACTAAACATTTAATAATGAAAACATTATAGATATGCCCTATAATTATCAAGCAGATTTCCTGGTTAGCTAAGTCATTTTCCTGTTCTTTTCCAGCGTTGTTCAAGATAAATTTTGTGGTATCATTAATGTCTCAGTGGAAGGGCTACATGATGTTATGACTGAAGATCCTGAAACAGGAACTTACAAAGAGTAAGTGGAATATCTAATTAACTTGTGTATGTTGAACAGTAGTAACATTTTAACATATGTAGTTTCTCTCTCTCTTTCTCTTCCTTTCTCTCTAAAAAAAAAAGCCTGCTTTTAGAAATTGAGACATATGTTCTTAAGAATTTTGTTTTTGTAAGAGATTGTATTAGAATATGAAAAAAAAATATTTGGTAAACAGCCTTACAGTAAGATTAAATTTAATTAGCTATTAGTTAATACATTTACCTACCAAATGGTCTTATATAAGTATACATAAACAATTTGTATCTGATGAATTTGCCAGAAAACTTGAAGTAAATTTATGATGCAGTCTCTAATTTTAGGCATGTGTACATCTGAAATTAACAGGTATGGGGGTTTTTTTAGGTGGAGGAAAGTTATATGGACTATGACAAAGTTTTATCAGTAATTAATTATCCCTTTATCAGCAACAAAAATGGTTTGTTGAACTTTATGCTGTGCTTTTCAGCATTTTTATAGTAATATATAATTTAGTATGTTCAAAATTCATCAAGATATAGATATATAAAAAAAAAGATTCAAAATCATAGTTGAATATTTTGACCTAAAACCATGCTGCATTGCAATAGCAGTTTCTTGCAAAGCACTTTACTAAAATGAACCCTCACAAAACCTCACAAAACCCCTGTTTGAGAGGTTAGAAAATTGTGTATAACATTATCTGTTACTGAAATACAGCAGTTAACACTGCTAACCAATGCAGTGTAGGAAATTAAGAATAGTAGATATACTCCATATTTCAAGAGATTTCTGAGCAGTGGGGAGTTACATCCTTAAAGCTGTAAAAATGCACATCAAACAAAATCCCACTATATATATTGTATTTGTGTGTGAGAGGGGAAAAGTGATGCTTAGGAAGAAAAAAGTTTGATTTTATCTAAGTGAGTAGCTACCATTTATCTGAAACCTAACCTTTACAAAAACTTACATAATTATTTTTCAACGCTTTTATAACTAGATGGCACAGGTTTTCAATGTTTCTCCAGTGATGGGGGAAGAATTATTAAGCATCTCTTTTTTCCCTTCTTCCTTCTCCCCTTCTCTTTTCTTCTTCCTCTGCCTAACATTCTTTAGGATGTTGCTCTTTGAAGCAGAAGTTTCTTCTGTTCAGTTACTATTGATTACATGATCTTACTCTACTGAGCTTTTTCCTTTGCTTAACATGCTTGAACAAGGAGGCAGTGTTTCTACCTGGAAAAGGGACACATGAGCAGCCCTCTTTTTTTTTTTTTTTTAAAGACAGGCTAATACTAGTATTCCTTCAGACTTAATTTAATTTTTTTCACCAAATTACATCAGTGAATGGTTGCAGTTTTCAAATGCATAAATGAAACTTCCTCTTTTTCAGAAGTCCATTTCAATGTGACAGTTATTGTCACTTATAGGCACATATTTATTATAATTTAAACTGTTACAGCTCTTGATTTTTCTGTCCAAGTTTTTGTCCCTTTTTTAACACTTTATCATTTAGAAAATATTTTGGGCTTGTTTTGATTTGTTGCAGAATGGCCTGAGATTTTCATTTGAGGTATTCTTATTAATATAATTAGTTCCAATAGTTTTGGTTCATCACAAAGCTGCACCCTCACAATGGTGAGGGTGCAGACATAATATTTGAAATGCTTTGAAGTTGCAGATGCATGCACATATGTGTGTATGCGCACACGCACGCATGGTTGTATTGGGGAGTGGAGCAGGCTGCCAGTGTGGCTCTATTGACCCATCGCCAGGAAACCTGTCCCATCATTTCCCCAGCCCTCACTCCAATCTGGGTTTTCTACTTTCCATCCCTTATTCCCCATGTACCTCTCTTCATCTGTTTTCATGCCCTCTGGGAGGGATGTGGGGTCCCTTCTCTGCGGGTTCAGGATGGGGTTCCCCTTTCTGCTCCATCGAGCGGCCATATGTAACAAAAAGCAGTGCACTACTAAATGTTACCTCATTCCATCAGTTTTACAGAGGATCAGCTGCTTTTGGAGCATTTTGAAGGGCATGCATGTCTGTCTGATTCACCCTTTGAAGTGTTTAAAACTTTTTAAATGTGACATCTATTCACACCCTGAATGAACTCTTTGACACTTAAATGGTTGTTGTTTTTTTTACTTAAACAACAAATTAAGTCTTGCAAAATTCAACTTTTCAGCACCAGTAGCAGCTAGCCTAAGTACAGTACCTTTCAAAACTACTGTAAAATATCTAATACCTTTTTAAAAAGAAAAGAGAAATTAATTAGAAATCCTAGAAAAGACAAAGATACAGTGTTTGATGTTTGCAGCTATATTTGCATGACTATGGGACTGGTAATGCTTGCTTTACATTTCCTTGGAAAGACTGAAAAGATTTTGCGAAGGATCTTTTTAAATCTACTAGTAGGTATTCGAAATGCAAAAACATGTTCTTAAAATCTTGTACTTGAATAAATAGCATCTGGCTAGAGAATGTTTTTTGTTGAAAACTGTAGATACAAACCTGGGAGTCTCTCCGACTTGTTGTAACCAAGCACAAAATTATGTCTAAACATATCCGACGTCTTGCTTTAGAATTGCAAAATAAGTCGTAAAGATGGATAGGAAATACTTAAAAAAAAAAAAATTGATTTCAATTTTTTGTGTGCGCTAGATGACAGAATACCAAATAAATAGCAGAAACCCATACAATTTGGATTAAGGATGATTATCTTCAATTGGGGAAATTCTTTTATAATATACATAAAATAGTTTTTTGTACTAAATTGAAGAAATCTTTCTCACCCATCTGCATTTTATTTGAGTATATAAAGCAATATAAATTATAGTTCCATTTCTGAGTATAAAAACAAAGATGCAGTTTGTCCCATTATATGTAAATATAAATTTACAGTGAATTATAAGAATATAAATAAAAATAGAAATTTTTTTGTGGAAAAATGGAAAATAATGCTAACACTTGAATACAAGCAGGCATCATATTTTGTGTCTTCATTTGAAGCCATAATAAGCTACATGAGAGAAAAAGCAAGATTTACATAATAACATTTTCCTAGTGACACTACTCATAAATATACATGAGGAAAAAAAATCTTTGTCAGTAATATAGTATTACGGATATCAAAATACAATTTGTTCTAGAAAGCAAGAGTGTCATTATTCAAACATATTCCAGAGCGTCTCGTATTTTGTCAAATCAAAGAGTCTCTCTGTTATAAACTGAATTCAATTTTTTTTGCAACTTTATCTTACCAAAGGAGAGAGCACATTTTTTTTTTTTTTTTTTTTTCCTGATCAGGCTCATTAAGTATGTTCCTCTGATTAATCCTGTTCCTCTGATTAATTTGGCAGTAGTAGGAATATATGGGAGGGTGAATTCTCCTGTATATTTTTAACCTCTTCCCGAACAATTTAAAAGCAGTTTCCTTTCAACTTCACCCAGGTATATTCACAAGAAAAAAGGAAATATTTAACATCCCAAGATAACATAATTATTCTGTCCTGTCATATGGAAAAAAATTTTGACTTGGATGAAAAAATAAATACCGTGAATAAAACAGAGTTTGATAACGCAGCTCAGTGGTTTTCAGTGGGACATATGAGCAGTGCCTAGTCCATCCATGGGCAGATTCTGGCTGGTGGGCCTGATTCAGGACTCACGGCAAGCATGGCAGGGGTCCCATCTTGCTGTGTAGAGGCGGGTGGGTGCAGCCTGGCCCCGATCCAGCCGTGCAGGAGAAGGGATTTTGAATTGGCCCCAACCCAGCCTGGGGGGGAGTTTCGGGAGTGGCCCAACACTGAAACAGCCACGCAGGGAAAGGTGATGTGGCTTGGCCCCAATCAGGTCATGGTGGTGGAAGGGGGCATGGCCTGGCTCCAACCCACTAGGCAGGGCTTAAGAATTTGGAAGCAGGAGAGGATGGTGGTATTAATTGCTACTGCTTCCCTACCACTAAATTTCCCAACCTGTGGGGAGCCCTGCTAGCCAAATGCCATGCCTCTACAAGCCACATTTGACCTATGAACTGGCAGTTGAACACCCCTGTTGTAGCTGATGCTGGTTGGAAATAGGAGTTGTCTGTTGTCAACAAATCCTTCATAGACATATGAAGAATGTGTTGAAGTATAAATATTATAATAAAGAATGAAAGAAATATTCATTGGAAATGTCGAGCCTCAATTTTAATTTTGTCTGTAACACATTAAGGGAGTTGTTAATTAAATTACCTTATAACTAGAAACATATATAAAGTGCTTTTGCATATTTTCTTGGCAGTATAGGTGTCAGAATACGAGGTATTTGAATATCTGAAGTAGGCTTAGGCCAGCAACAGTATGAAAACTAGATGCAAAATATGGGAAAATGTTCAGAATTTGTGAAGATTTCCCAGTGTAACTCTCAGGAAATTTACTAGGAGTGACCTTATTAAATCTTTGTGTAGCATTTTGAAAAGATACCTAATTTGTGATCTGTCCTCTTTCAGATTTTTATTGTAGTTTTTGATTAATGCAAATGGAAGTTATCCATGGGAACTGAGTCATGAATAAATTCCTATTTTTAATGCAAGATTATTTTTAAGTACATGGTTCACAAGTGCACATTTCTCAGAAGGTGGTAATCACTAAAATCCCACTAAAATATTAAATGAAACCTTTGCCTGGAAATTGTAAGATACAGTCTGTGTACGTGGCTGTGAATAGTACAACCTGTTTCAGAGGATGAAGCAAAAAACTTACATTAATGGATACATTTGAAATAAACTTCCTATTATTGGAAGCAGCTTCTGAATTTCTTACCCCTTGTCTTAGTAATCAGTTTATACCCTGAAGGAAGAGGGCTTATATCCATTGTATATTAGAGATATTTTTATGCTACACAGTATAAGTGTGAATGTTTCTATTTTATATATAAATATTGAATCTCTTTTGAATCCACTGATACTTGTATATAATTCATTGTCATAAGATGTCATTGAGAACAAACTAGTTATTAATGGTATAAAAGGAATATTTTCTCTTATCAGATTTAAGTATATTTCTTTTCAGTTTCATTGAATGTGTTGTGTGCTCTGCTTTTGAGAGATGTATTGTCCTGAATTAAAGACAGTTTGTTTTTGTAGAGAAGCAAGTTTATTTGCTGTTCTTTTTGCTTTCCAAGTGAGTATTGAATTTTTTTGTAAGTTGTCCAAACCATCATGGAAGTATGAATTAAATATGATTCTGTTCCACTGATTCAAGTGAGGAGCTGTGCAGTTAAAACTTGTAAAGATCTCTGCCCTTTCATTTTGTATAATTTCAAAAGTGATTTTGACTGCAAACTACAGAATTTCTAAATAGTTAAAGCTGCTTCATCATGCTGCTACCTACTTCTTTATATAGTGTACTACAGATTTGTGTGTGTTTTCTTGTCGGCATGTTTGTTACTGGTTAGGAGTCTGTCCATAATTGCCTTCCTCAGGTGCTTTAATCGTTAAAAAAAAATCTGGGAAAAGAATAACCTGTTTTGACTCTCAAGGACAGGAGTTTTTTCCTCTCCAGCAACTCATTTTGTATCCTCAATTAAACAACTCGGAGATCTAAAGCTATACTTTTGCAACCTGTGTTTACAAAGCTAAGGTACAAAGATTCCCTGGTTGCTTATAAATTTAAAATAAGGAGAGCCCTTGGGTTCTATAATTTTTGTTTAGACACTGCTTTTTAACATGGCTTAGAAGCCTGGTTTTGAAGCAGGCTAATGAAATGTGACCTACAAAAGGGGGAGAAATTGCTTGGGCCCTAACTTCTTTTAATTAAATGTAATTGTTAATGATGTGTATAGATGATGTAAGGCAGGGGCTGTCAACTGGGGGTACACGTACCCCTGGGGGGTACTTGAGAAGGCCTTCGGGGGCACGTGATGGAGAAGCAGGGGGTAGGGCTGCCAACACTTTGCACTGCCCTGTGCCACTGGTGCTTTTGTTTTCGCCAGCACCACCGTGCACTGCTAGCACTTATGGTTTCGCTGCGGGGGGACAGCTGCTGGAGGACCTCCCCTCCCCCGCTCATTGATCGGCTGCCGGGGGACTCCCCGCTCCTCCACTGGCTGCTGGGGCTACACCAACCATAAAAGGTTGAAAACCCCTGGTGTAAGGCTTTCTTTCTCTTTTTAATCCTTTTTGCCAGTTCAGATACGTAGGTAGACATATGGAGTGGATAAATAGAGAGACAATACAGAACTTTTTATGGTAATCTCAGGTTAAGAGGCTTACTGCCTCCAGTAGATAGAAAAATCAATACTCTCACTGATTTGCTAAACAGGATTGAAGTGAAAAAGGGACAACATTTTAGAGAAACTGAGCCACTCAGATTGTGTTGCTGTTCTGGAAGGAACTGTAAACAACCTTCCTGTCTCCCCATCAGGTGGACTTCTAGGCTGATAGGCTCCCAGATGGCAACACACAGGATAGTTGTTGACATTTGCCCAAGTCCTGTGGGATCTCTCTTCTCATTGAAGTTTTGTATATATCACTCCAATGAAGAATAAACTCCATCAAATTACCACAAAGCACAATGGAGCATGAAGGTGGAGACACCTCTGCTCATAAGCATCATTTAGTCATAGATTTATTCTGCAGCCTTATAAATAGTGCTGTTCTTGTTGATCAGAACCAAGCACTAAGCATCTGAACATTTTACTTCTAAAGCTCTAATGTATTAGGGCGGTGGTGCTGAACTTTTTTGCCTGACGAGCAAGCTGGGCAGTGCCCAGTCTGATGGCAGGCCAGATGGTGGTTTCAATACAAAGCCTGGGGCTAGCACGCAGCCACCATGCAACCACAAGGAGAGGGGCAGGGAGACAAGTGGATTCATCTGGCCCTGCGTGGGGAAGGGGGCATGATCTGGTCCCAACCTGGCTCCATGGGGAAAGGGGGACGTGACCTGGCTCTGATCAGTCTTGCAGTGCTTAGGGTTTAGAAATTTGGAAGATGCAATGGCTCCACGGGTCTCATTTGGTTGTGCACCCATGTTAGGGGAATTGGATACATGAACGGTTGTCAGTTTCTTTTTATAACCATAGTGAACTCTGAATTTGTCTGTTTAGTGTAACAAAGGTACAAACCAAAAAGGGGCATCACTTTATATGATTTGGGAATAAATCTTAATATAGTTTATCTGGATCAACTCATTTCAGCTGAAAACTAGTTATCTAGCCTGGCTGGTAATTTCAAATGCTTCTCTCACAGGAGAATGGGTTTGCAATAAAGTATCAAATATTGTAAGTAATATAGACTCTTCTATTTTCTCTGTTATTACCCTTTTGATAAGGCCTGATGTTCAGAAGCAATGCTCATTTGTAAATAGTTTAATCATATTTTTTCCCATAATCTTGAATACCTAGTGAGATTTCCCCCCCACCCCCGGGTAGTAATGTAAAACCTTTTAATTGATAGTGTGTATTTAAGTCATCTCTTGTTCTTCTTCTTAGCTGTATGTTGATGTCTCATTTTGAAGAACCCAAAGTAACAGAAGATGAGGAACCTCCTACAGAACAGGACAAAAGGAAGAAGACAGTAAGTTTTGAACATCTGTTTTTAATGTTGAAACTAATCTTTTACTACGATAAAGTAGTTGACTTCAATTTTTTGGCATTACTTTTGGTTCATCCATTGCTTTTGGTTAAACTGTGCTTGGAAATTGCAAATTCCAAACTGAAACAGAGAAGGCCCTTGGGACGAGCCATATAACTATTAACAATTAAACTTTTGCATTTCTTCATAATGTTGGGAAATGCTGCCAAGGGAAGCAATATCTTACCAACACTCCTGGAACCTATAATTCTAAAACTTTTAATAACAAAGGTAACTCAGAATATTTAAGAAGATAGAGCTTAGTAAAATATGTGGCAGTCCAAATATTCAATTTTTTCTTATTTCTTTTGAAAACAATATGTTTCATTATATTACATAAAGTATTGCTACTGTAATATCTGACGATTTATTGGTTTGTGTGGAACATTTTTCAAAAATAGGTAACTGACTTCTGAGCACTGAGGTGATAGTGGAGGAAGAGAGGAGGAAAATCCCCTGAAATATCTTATGTTTTTTGTTTTTATCTCAAAGAAATACATTTCTAAGATTTTTCCAGTCAATCTTTCTTGCAGAAAGAGAATAGTATTAATATAAAATACTTGTAGGAAAATTCAAATGTTCTCAATGTTGTAGAGCAAAAGTATCAGTGTATACCTTCAAGAATTTGGTTAATTCATATTTCATTCTTCCATTGACTGGAACATTTACATCTTAAACACGGTTTGCTATTTTCCTTATACCGTTATAGTTTTCTTAATTTTCTTAACCTATATGCTGTTCCTCAGTGGTACCAGTTTGTGTTTTAGGTCAGTTCATTCTGTATTAATCATCTAAATCCACTTTTCATTAAACCTGAAGTATCCCTAATTAAAGTTAATCCCATTCATTTGTTTTAGTTTAGTAATTTTCATTCAAAATGTCAGTGTTTTTTTCAAGTTCATGAAAATATTTAAAATAAATTATCTGATTACAGTTTCACAAGCCCTGCTGGCACATACATTTATAGTTAGTCGTGGTTTGTTTGTTTTCTGATAAAAGAAATAAACAGTAAAAATGAAGGATTTAAAATAATTTTGGAGACTTGTTCTCAATGAAGTTCAGTGTCAAATAATTTCTTTTTTGGCAGCTGGTACTGAGCCCTACAGTGGTATCTCAGGCCACATGTTGACCATGCAGAGAGAATTTCTCTGATTTACATATTTCCTCCCTTTTTGTTCACACTGAAGGTCTTAAAAGAGGCTGCCCATCAGATTTAATACTCTTTGCCCTGATTAGCTCAGATAAACTTGATATGTAGACCTGCTAATGCACTTTTAGGCTAGGAACAGACATTCAGAAAGCCGGAGCCTGAATTGATTCAGTCTTTGCAGGTTAGTCTAACCTGCATAGATTGAACCAATTTGCAAGTCAATAGACGTTCACTTTTGACTCTGGAAATGCAGGCACATGCCTGCAGGGGCTCAGGCCAGAAGCTGGGGGGGGTGGGGGGGGTACTAGAGTAGCCCCCGGCTGGAGGGAAACTAAGCTGAGGGAAGGGGTGTGGCCAGGCCTGAGCAGGTCTGAGTATGAGTGGGAGAGATTTAAAACCCTGCCCTAGCCTGCAGGGACCCCAGCCAGGGTCTGCCTGGAAGGGGAGGGAAGAATCAGCCCCCATCAAGAGTCCCGGGGGCCCCAGGCTGGCAGCAGGAGTGGGGGCAGGGCCAGATCCCAGTCGCATAAGGGAAAGTGGGGGTTTAATCCCCACAGTGCATGGGGGAGTGGCATGGGCACCGGTAGGCTCTGCTCCTGCACTTGGGACCATGGGAGCCAGATGCCAGTAGCCTGATGGGAAGGGGAAGAAGTTTTAAACACCCCATTGCAGGCAGCAGCGGCGCAGACACCAACACGGTGCCCTGGGCCGAGTCCCTCCAAGCTATAGCCAGTGAGCTGCAGGAAAGGGGAGGGGGGGGGTGACCTGGCTGCTGGGGGAGGGAGCTGGGGCTAGTTACGGAGCCTGACTCACTGTTCTCTCCCACTACGGGAGCACGGCCTGGGCTGGGGCGGCCCCAGGGGCCAGGGATCAGCACCTGCCGTCTCCCACCTCCAGCCTCACAAAGGGGCCATGGTTTGCAGGCAGGTTGCAGCTGCAGCATGGCTCCCTGGGCCCATGCCTCTCCTCAGCAGGCAGAGGTGATGCACCTGCCATCTGCTTGCGACAGTGCTGGGCACTCAGGGTAGTCTGCTGCAGGCCAAGGGCATAGGCAGTGGCAGGGGGAGGTAATGGACCACCACAGCCTGGTCTGGCCCAGCCCTGTCACCCAGGAGTGCAGCCCAGTCCAGCATGGCCCCATTGCCCAGGGGTGTAGGCAGGGACAGGTCTGCAGTAACCTGCTGTGAGCAGGCAGCAGGTGATAGCCTCTGGCTGCCTGATAACTTGCTCTTCCACTGCCACTGGAAAAGGCAGGAGAGCGGGGAACCATGCTGCAGCTTCAGCCCACCTGCAAGCTGCAGCTCCCATGCGGGGCTGGAGGCGGGAGCTGGCAAGCACTGACCCCTGCCCCAGCCCAGGCCACGTTGCCGCAGCAGGAGGCAGCAGTGAGTCAGGCTCCAAAACTAGCCCCAGTTCCCCCTCTGCAGCCAGGTCACAGCCCTCCTCCCCATCCCCTCCCCACAGCTGGTGGGCTGCTTCTCAGAGGGACTCAGCCCAAGGTGCCATGTCTGTGCCCACGCTGCCTGCAATGGGGAGATTAAATTCCCCCCCTTCCCCTTAGGCTACTGGCATCTGGCTGCTGCAGCCCTGGGTGCACGAATGGAGCCTATCAGTGCCTGTGCTGCCCCCCTGCCCCTCCCTTGCCATGCAGACCCAGCAGCACTCCAGAGCAGGGTTTCCCACCCCCACCCCTTTCTCAGCCAGCCAAAGCAGTAATGGTGCTTCAGCTAGGGAGAAGAGGGACGGGGCCAACCGTACTTGGCTGGAACAGACAGCAGTGCCCAGCTCAGCCTAGGGCTGCAGAGCATGCTGGGATGCTGTGGGACTCTGATTTAACTTAAACCAGGAGGGGGTCTGGGACACAAGTTCCATAAACAGTTTGACCTCAGTTGGTTAAGTCTGATACTACATTCAACCAGGTTAATCTCAAAATGGTTTTGGCCATTTTGAAACTGGTTTATGTGCACTAACATTATGTTCTGTTACAGGTTTAAACCAGTTTCTGATCACTTAAACCAGTTTATGTGCAACTTCTGTCCCTAGCCTTAAGGAGTGAAAATATCTTTCTCTGAAATCATTGGTGCCCTTAGGCCCATGTACCAAAATCTCAGACGGGTTCATGATATCTTCTGTAGGATTTTGCATCCTCTCAAAGATAACCCAGACCATGCTGCCCAAAAGAAAGAGGGCACCTGGGCATCCTGTGGTACCCTCTAACAGATCTCAAGGCACCTCATGTTGTTGTAGGACTCTGGTTGAGGATCTCTGTCTTTTCATTAGAAATACTGTCTACTGAGGATCACTGTCTTTTCATTAGAAATACTAAGCATATTTGTTAATTTTGTTTTTATATTGTTTCTTAGATTTTTCTTAAAGGTTACTAAGAAATGTACGTAGCAAAAATTGTTGTTTCCTCATAACTACTTATGTGAACTGCAGTGGTCACTAAGATAATATTGATTTGTCTCTAATCTTAATACAACTCTGAAGATTAGGATGAGTAATATACTTACTCGTGCATGTTCTTGCATTAAATTATTAAGTTAATTTTATCAATAGAGAAGTTTAACCTACAGAAAGTCACACATTACCATTTTCTGATGATTGTAAATAGCTAATATGCTTTAAAAAAATAAAAAATCCTTTTCTGTGTTGACATATTGTCAACTCTTTTTTTTTCAACTTTTTTTGCAATGAATAACCTGAAAATTTGTTAACAGAATTTTTAACTATTTTTTTTTCTCTTTTTTCTTTTTTTCTTCTTTTTTTCTTTGGCCTCTCAGTTATAGCCATCCTTTTGAAAAGTGACTGTTTCTTTTTTAGGCATTTTTGTCTATAATAAAATACTTTAAATATCAGTAAAGATTTATCATTATTATGCAAGTATTAGCAAGAATATTGGTAATAGTATCCATTATAAAAGCCCTTATGATTGTATTTTTCTTTTCTTAAATTAATTTACAATGCAATACGTACAGCAAAAGAATGTTTCCAATGGGATATAATGATATTTGTGACAGCGTAAGCAAAATTTGGGATTATCAAAATTGTGGATATATTTTTTTTAATATTCCGAGACTTGATCAGTTTGATGGGATTCTTATTACCCTAGCACAGCGGTTTTCAACCTTTTTTGGTCGGGGTACCCCCAGCGGCTGGTTGAGAAGCGGGGAGTGCTCTGGCAGCTGGTCGACTGGGGGGGAGAGGGAGGAGGGAAGGGTCCTGCACACATCAGCAAAACCGGAAGTGCTGTCGGCTTCTCTGCGCCGCTACCGCATACTCCCTGGGGCCTTCCAAAGTGTCCCCATGGGCACGCATACCCCCAGTTGAAAACCCCTGTCCTAGCAAAAGAAAATTAACTTTAACTTCCTTTCAGTATACAAATATATAATTGATCATTCTTAGTATTTTAAAAATTGAAATAAAATCACAAAATATTTAGTCAAATCATCCTTGCTGTTTAATATATCTTTCTATTGAAGCAAAAAATGAACTGATGTGATTAAGCATAAAGTAAGCAAATTGTCTTCATTATCAGTAGTTACTCCAATAATATGGGAAACTGACCTTCTTGGGTAAGTGCAGACAGTCTAAAAGCCAGAGGTTGAATTGATTCAATGTCTGCAGGCTTCTCTAAGCTGCATAGATGAACCGATAATGAAGTGAACTGTTAAGTATATCAGTTAAGTTTCTACATTCATCCAGATCTATCTTAAACTGTTTTTTCCAGTTTGAAACTGGTTTATGTGCCTTGAAATTCTGAGCTAGGGACAGAAGTTACACATAAACTGGTTTAAGTGATGAGAAACTGGTTTAAACTTGGAACACAGCGTAAGTTCAGGGCACATAAACCAGTTTCAAATGACTGAAACTGGTGTAAGGTAAACCTCGTTGAATTTAGTATCGCACTTAACTGATTTGGGTCAAACCAATTATGCAATGTCTGTCCCAGCCCCCTTTCTGGTTTAAGTTAAACCAGAGTCCTCCAGCATCCCAGATGCTTTGCAGTCCCGGGCAGGGCTGGACTGTCTGCTGGAGCAGGGCAGGATTGGCCCTGCCCTTTCCTTTCCTAGCGCCTGAAAATTTGTTAGCAGAATTTTTAACTCTCAAATGAAACATATAATGGGTTAATTAACACTAAATCTACACAGTAGCTAAAAAGTATCTAGTACAAGAGGCAAATGCCAGTTCACCAAGGCTTTCTACCCAAATTTTATGCATTAGGTGAGAGTTGGTTGTCATCTCATGCAATATATAGTACACAATAGATGTTACCTAGACTAGTTTATGGGGGGCCCCCAAAATGAAGGTGAGAGCCAAATTTTACATGGTATTATAAATTAGTTTCTCACCTTTAAAATTCACTAGTGACTTCTTGAAGCAGTAACTGAATGAGCCAGTCTGTAAGGTACCACCCTGCCCTGTCTTCCTGAAGCAATGTTATCTAGATAAACAACAAATATCTGGAGTTACAGGCCTGGCAGAGGGAATGGTGCTGTTATCCATTGTAAGCAAATAAGAAGGAATAGGGAAGTTATATTGAGGGATGATTAAGAGCTCAGTTTTGAACATCGTAGCTGAAAAGAACATTTCCATATCTACGGGTATGGTAGAAGGGATTAAGACATTTTCGTGGTTGTTTTTCTGCCTGAAAAAATCACAGCAGTCTTCTGCAAGGAAAATTAAGTGAGGATAAACAGGGTAAGGGTTTGAGAGGTGATGAATAAGCAGCTTGGATTGGGGGCAAGGGATTCAATTACAGTTTAAAAAAGATTTGCCTTTTTAGGAATATGGTAGAATTCAAGGAGGAGAGAGTGAACTTTCAGTGAGGAAAGTAAAGAAGATCACAACATTTCCATCAGAGATTAGAAGCAGAATAAGTGGATCTTGGTGGAGAGTCATGGCTGGGATTGTTAGGACAGACTTTAAGATGAGAAAAGGATCCTCTTCTATATAAGCATTTTTATATTCTTCTAGCAGTTTTGTTTGTAGTTATCTTTATTTTAAAATAAACAGATTATTGGTTAATGAATCAGTTAAAATATTTTGCAGTGCAAGTAAAGATGCTTAGATACAATGGATCTTCTCCAATACCAGTATGATGTCGCAAATAAATATCTACAGAAAAAGATGAATTAAGTTAATTTGGCAACCATTAATTCCCCCTTTATGAGAGCATTTATGAAAATACTGATAGTTGATTTTTTTTTCTTTGAAAAAAATTATAGAAAGGAAACTGGGAGCGCAACGGGTACTGCAAGACAAAACTGTAGTACACTCATGGCCACAGGGCAGCCGTTACACCTCCTGGTGGTCATGTGGCCCCTGCCCGGCTCAGGCTCAGCTGCAGCCCTGTCCTTGAATCTCACCCACCATGCCTTTGTCTTAATGAAGGTTATAAAAGGGAAGCTGCCCTTGGGCTCTCTATGAGTCTGAGCCTGTGTTGATCCCTCCCAGTCTCTTCCTGGATCCCCTCTGTCACAGTCCTGTGCCCACAGACTAGCAGGCCCTCCCAGCTTGCCTGTACCCCTGCTGGGCACCTGTCGCCTCTATAATATCTCTCTAGGAGATTTGTATTAAAATTTGAACAGGAGCAAACTGAAATGTGTTAATCATTAAGAAGTCATTGAATACATTTCTGAAGATATATCCATATATGGAATTCTGTAGGAGTCTATAGAAAATAAGAAAATATGCATTCACGTATTACCACAAAGTAGGGCTGTGTGAAGCTTCGGGTGCTGATTTGATTCGGAGGAGATTTGGCCTGATTTCGTCTTCCGAATCTCCAAATCTGAATCAAATCAGGAGACCAATAAAAAGGTCTGAATTGATTCGAAGCGCTTCAAATCAATTTGAAAAAGATTGAGAGCTTCAGAAATTTGGGGCAGTCCCCACTCACCGCCGCAGGGAGCTGTACCCAGACTCCATCCCAGTAAGTAGGGGGCGGGAGG
>NW_005842066.1:239199-295996 GCF_000455745.1 Alligator sinensis | reverse complement strand
AAAAAAGAAAAGCCCCCACTCACCAGTTGCTATCAGGCAGGGGTGCGATCCCCACTGCCTCACGCTGCATGGGGGGGCTCTGCCATGAGCCCCCAGGGGCCTCAACGGCCACTGCAGCAGCCGGTGAGTGTGGGGCTTTGTTCTTTAAAAAAAGGGGGGGGAAGAGCCCCCCATACAGTGGGGGGCAGCAGGGATCACCTCCACACCTGGCAGCAGTTGGTGAGTGCAGGGCTTTTTTTTTTGTTTTTTGTTTTTTGTTTTTTAAGAGCTGGGAGACTGGGGCTGGGTGGGTAGCCATTGACGGGGCTGGGAGAGCAGGCAAGTGATGGGGCCTGTTTGATTCACAGATTTGGCTGATTTGGCAGCGGCCGAATCTCCAAATCAGAATTGGCCAAATTGATTTGGGACAGTGATTCGAGTCACCAGATCGAATCAATGTCCCCCGAATCAGCTAAATCCGAATCTGAAACGAATACTAGCCACTTTGTACAGGCCTATCACAAAGCACATTGTTGTACAGAAACAGCGCTCTTCAGCCATCATTTCTTTATTTCATTGATGTTAGTAGTCTATTACATTTACTTTTTTCTTTACAGGAATACATTTTGATATGACACACAATGATTTTAGTTACTCAGTGTATTTTTGGCACAGCTGATCAAAATGTAAGGAGTAAAGATAAGTGATAAAATGATTGCAGCTTTTGACGTTGTGTAGTCAATTCTTTTAAAGATCTTGTGAAGGTTCAGTGATCAGTATGGGTTTTCAGCTTGACAGCTAATAAAATTATATAGACAAGCTGTCCAAGCAAATAATGTTTCTGTGTCTATCCATTTATTTGTATTTTACTCAAATATAATCCATGCTTTCCAAAACTAATACTTCCTTTAGGTAATGGAGTTATTCCTATTGATCCTTAGACTGTATACATTAAAGTTAATATTACCCTTTTTGCTATTTTGAATGTATTATTGTAAAGTAGTTATAAATTGAGAACCATCTGTGCAGTTGCAGTACATACTGTTTTATTCTTTTTTTTCCTTTTTTGCTAAAAGAGATGACATTCATGTTTGTTATTTAATTTGAGACATGCCTGATGCATAATTTAGGAGTTTGGGAATGTGTCAAATTTTCATTAGTGCTTTTCATGCATAGTAATAGAATAGGACTTCAGAACACCAAATTAAAATGTAAAGTTTCATTATGGCTGGAGGCAGTGGTGTTTGAAAACAGGTTTTAATCAATGATTTTTTTAAGTCTGTCCTGTATAATAATTGAGAATAAGGGCTGCAAGGATGCTTAATTGGTAGCAAACACATAAATAAGTGATATTGTCAGATACTGGAAACATTAAATTGAAATTACCCTCTTAAATCTTCTCATGTTATTCTGTTCCTCTTCTAGTGAATTTATCAATTTGTACATTTTGCTCTTTCTACGTCTCATCTTTTGATGTGAAGCCAACACACACAAGGTTGCTGCTTTCTTCCTGTACCTAGTGTGTTTAATTTACTAAAAAGATTTTTTTACTATAGCTTTAAAAAAGGTCATCAGGTATAAGACCTCAAGAGGCGTTGCCACTATGTCCTGAACTGCCTCTGAACCCAGATAACTCCACTGGTAGGGAGCTCATCCACACACAGGAAATTGCTCATCTCCAAGTTTTTTCATTCTTGTCATTATTTCTAATATTTTCAGGTGCTAACAATGAACAAAGCATAATAGGAACTGTTAAACTTTAACAGTTCAGATATTATCAAGGAAAAAATATGTATACATTGTTATCAAAACAAAATTAAAGTAATTTATAAAATAAATTTATTTTATATAAATAAATAAATAATATTTAAATTTAATATTTAAAGAATGGTTAGGTTGTTAAGTACTGTCAATTGTAACCTTATTTTACAGTGTCTTAGAATGAGAACAATAGTCCCTCCCTTTGCCCCCATAGTTTAATGCATAAATTATAGCTACAGTTTTTAAAACAGGTGTGGCGTTTTCAGCACAATCTGTGTGTTACATTTTTGGCAAGGGATAGACTTATTTTTAAAAGACATGTCAGTAAGTCCTGAAATCTTCTACACCAGGGGCAGGCAAAATACATCCCGCGGGCTGCATCCGTCCGACCAGGCCATTCTATCCGACCTGCGGAGCTCCTAAAAAATTTAGTAAATTAATATTTATTTGTCCCTGCTCCCTGTCAAAGCTGGCTGGAGCCAGGGGCAGTAGGACCCAGAAGGAGCCCTAAGCAGGCTTGCAGGCTTGAGCAGCCCAGCCCTGCCCACCCCCAGCCAGTTCCCTGCTTTCCTGCCACCACCCTGCTTCAGCACCAAGTGGCTGTGGCTCCCAGCTGCATTCTCGGACTGCAGAGCACTGGACTGCGCTGGTAAGGGTGTGTATGTGTGTGCACGTGTGTGTCAGCGGACACAGGGGCAAAGTATGTGCATTGTCTGCAGGCACAGGGCAGTGTGTGTGTGTGTGTGTTCATAGAGTGAGTCCCACACACACACACCCCTCCATCCACATGCACCTATGCCTCCCCTTGCACTGCCATACTACAAACCCCAGCCACCCTCCCTCCATACCCACCCGTACCCCACAGCCCCCACAAACCTATAACCACCCGCACAATATACAAGAATAAGATTTAATTTTATGCTATTGCACAGTCACCTCTGCGTACACTACACAAATGTATGTAAATCAGGACAACAATATTTTTTGAAATCAAGTTAATTAATGTTGTAGATGTTCACTTTTTAGAATATAATTTGGTATTTTTCTGGTTCTGAGAAAACCAGAAAAACTTTCCCTTGCTGAAAGGAGTACTTCTGGGGGCAAAGGGAGGGACTTCTGGTGGCAAAGGTCAGGGGCTAGGAGATGGGACTTCTGGTCACAAGATGGTGACCAGGGGTGGGGCACCTGCCAAGGGGCAGGGCTACCCATGTGGCCCTTGACAGCTTGCCAAAACTCGGTAAGCTGCCCTCCGCCCGAAATAATTGCCCGCCCCTGTTCTACACAAGCACATCATTGAAAGAAGAGTTTTCATAATCATATTATCAAAATCAAAGCTAGTTAACAAATTGTATTGTTCTCCAAGCTAACCTTATTTGACTCAGATAAAGTTACCAAGAACTTTTCCTTCCCCTCTCTCCCATTTATTTTAAATGTTCCTGCAGGACAACAGTCCCAAATTTTCTTAATTTAAGCAGCAACATGTATATGAAATGTGAATATATTAGAAATTTAAAAAATCAATTTAATCTCTTCTAAACTCCTAGATTATACTCTTAATGTTTTAAAAAGTGAGTAATTTACTTAGCTTTGGTTGCTTGAGCCAAGAGTGTAAATGTATTTTTTCTGCCTCAGCACCTTTCCTAATCACTGAAAAGCATTTTTTAAGAAAAGTAGTACTGTTATGGGAAAGCCATGATAAAATGAGGGGGAAAATACCTCTGTGCAAGGTTCTGAAACAAAGATTACCCAAAAGATTTTTTCATATGCTTGATCCTAATATTTGTCATCCTTTTACACTTTCTTTTTGTTTAGGATTACTTTAATATTTTAATATTCCCTTAATTGCCACTATAATTTCACATTTCTTACAAAATTTTCACGGTACTACTATGTGGATTGGCATGATTTGTTTTATCTAGCGATATTTAATAAATTTTCTTTGTTGCCTTTTTCCATCTAATACTCTTAGCAGTAGTGTTTGCACACTTCACCAATAGCTTTTGTTTTCCTTTCTTCTAGTTACATTGTTGTTATACTGATTAGGCAACCATATTTCTGGTTATTAGTATGTATTTCTAAATCATTTACTTTGCATTTGGATGTTAAACTGTTCCATTTAAACAGCTAGGTTTCTGAAAGCTTAAAGTCTGTAAACACTTTATGGAAATGTTGCAGTCAGAGGATTTTCTGCATCACTAATCAAATATTCCCTTGTGTACACAGAATTTATACAGCAAAAGTTTGCTCTCCTATCCTTTTAGCAGAAAAATACCTATGTCTTCAATTAAATCATTTTACTGTACCTATATAATGTAGATATTTTAAAATTGATGATTTAATGTTTAAGCTTTATACCCTATCTTGTGACAGATTTAGATCTATGACAATCTGAACTCTAAGAATACTTGTGTAAAATAAGACCAAATAATTATGTTAATTTTAATATTATGGGGACTTTTCAGTTCAAAACACATTCAAAAGCACATAGTACATTGTTCATAAGTAATAGGTTAAATTCTCTAGTCCCCCAAGTTAACTTTTCACTTCTTAGGCAACATAAAATGAATTTAACTTGGTGTGAGGCAATTCACTCGACAATTTTACCACCTCTATCTCATATTCCCCTAAGAGTTCCCCATACTACATAGATCTTCAACACTGAAATTGGATAGGAGATCAGACCCCAACAAAAGAAATGGCAGTAGGACATTGAGGATATTGAGCGAGAAAATTGGATCCAGGCTCCACTGTGTCTGACCTTCCACTGGTGTCCATTGAAAAATGGTTTTGCTGTTTTAATTCCTAATAGGCCTAACAGCTGGGGACATCAGAGTCTAAACTCACTCCTTATGGGCATTCTCCAGTATATCAGCTGTAGAGAATGAGAGCTGACCCGTCATTGTTTCTTCTCGAATGAAAACTGCAGTTACTGTGCATTCTTGTTAAGGGAGCAGTAACTTGTTAGATGGTTTAAAGGTGTAATATAAATTCAACTTTGTTTCAGAACTGTCAGTCTTAAATATTTCATTTTTAAATTCATTACTATCTCAATCTTGGTGAAAAATAGTAATTTTAAAAAAAATCATGAAATGCTAGTGTGCTTACAGAAATGTCTGTCCTCTGTTAACTTAGCATTTGCGCTGAAGTCCCAGACAATTGAGTAAAATTACAGTAACATAGTTTTCTTTTACAAGTGAAATCCTAAAAATCTAAATTTCATTGGATAGGCAAACAGAAAACAACCCTACCATTGTAAGTAATGTAGATTGAGTGTTGTCACAGATTGTTACGGATCTACATTTGCAGCAGTGTTGGCCGCTACCGGCGGTATATAATGGACCTTAATGCATTCACACAGCAGAACTGGACTTTCTAGTATAGCAGTTTCCAAACTGTGGATCGCGATCCCAAATGGGGTTGCAACATCAGCAAATGGGGTCACGGGGGTGGAGGGCTGTGGGTTAGGAGTGTGAGGGGCCATGCTGAGGAAATGGGGCTATAAATAGAGTCATACTGGGGAAAAGTTTGGGAAGCAGCGTTCTAATACTAAATAGCACTGAGTGGGAGTGAGATGGCATGTGAGGCAGATTATAGATATTATGTCTGGGAATCCCAAAAGCCATGAGATAGACCTACTGGCGAAGGAAGTATTTACAAGTGTCATAAAAAGATTCATAATTTAAGCAATAAATGTACATTTTTTTCAAAAGTATGTTGGGGAGTAAGCAGTTTAAATGGAGTATCACTCCCCTGTTTCAACTGAAATTACAAAAAGAAATCCAGAATTAGACACTTGACATTGAAAATGTCACACCAATTTATTTGTCCAAGTTGCAAACAACTGAAAACAGGATGAAAAGTGAAGAGCAAGCTTAGCAATTTATAGAGTAATAATAAAAAAAAAAAAAAGTAGTGCTGGTAGGGGCCTAAGGAGGCCATCCTGTCAACCCCCAGCTCAAATCAGGATCATCCCTATCTAAGACATCGTAGACAAGGGTTTGTCTAGCCTATTCTTAAAACTGCACAGAATGCCAGGCAAAGTGCCCAAGAATGTCAAAAACACCTTAATTTGTCACAGGTAAAGCAGGGGAGCAAGGGCATTGTCAGTATCCTGCCACTACAAGGACAGGAAGTAGTTTGTTAATATGATTGAGATATCTAGAGATGATGAAGAAACCTCCCTATAGAGGAGGGCAAAATCCCCCAAAGTTGATTCTGAACTCACTGGGTGTATTGACACATTCATTAATACGCCGTAGTTACGGCGCATTTAGTTTAGTACTTCCTTAATGAAGTACCACTGGCACACAGTTATTTAGTTACGATTACTACGCATTAGCCTTATAACACTGCACAGTAGGCTATTAGCACAGTTTTTAACCGCCACACTACTGTGCAGTGTTATTAAGCTAATGCACAGTAAGTGTCTCATGTAGACGCACGCACTGTGAGATAAAATTCCTTCCTGATCCCCAGTGTCATAATGAGTCTGACCGTGAGTGGAGGAGCACGATCCTCTAACCATAAGTCCCGATGGGATCAGCTTACCCCAGTCAAAATTCCCAGCCCAGGCTGCAGATAACACACAGTACTTCTGAGTAAGGAAGAAAAAAGCCCTGACACCAGGTAGTAACAAGAGGGGGGAAAAATTCCTTCCTGGCCCCATTTGGCAATCAGTAAAGCCCAGGAGCATGGAAAAGCCAAATATCCTACAATCTGCACTGTAGCTTGTGGATTGCAAACATAACTCCACACGTTATACACCATAACTGAAGAGCCAGAGCTTCCCTTTCTGTTGTTTTATGTTCTCGTGCTGCAGACCCGTGCCAGTTTCCATCTGTTCTGAACTGCAGAGCTCTTCTCATGATGTGTGTGTTTAGGTGATGTCTACAGGGTTACCATATTTCCAGGATCAAAAAAGAGGACATTTGTGGGTGGGGAGGGGGTTGGGAGCCAGCAGGGGTGGGGGGAGAGGAGGGGGAAGGTTGTATGACTGGAGGGGGGCAGTAATATGCCTCTGTCCTGCTGGTGCCCCTCACTCTCAACCTGCAGCTCCTGTTCCCCCCCCCCCCCGCCCACTCTTGCCAGTGCCCCTCACTCCCAACCCACAGTCTCCTGGCCCCCCAGCCTTGCTGCCCACACAGTTCCTGTGTGTGTGCATGCACGCGCGTGTGCGCGCACACACACACTTGCTGTATGCACAGCACATGACGCCCAATAGCTAGTCAACTTGCCTAGTGCTCCGAGTCCCAAGCTGCTAGTGCCTGGGAAAGCAGAGAAAGAGCAAAAACCTGGACATTTGCTCCCATTTTAAAAACCCAGCTGGACATGAGAACAGGGGGCCAAAAAAGAGAACATGTCCAGGAAAACCGGGACATATGGTAACCCTAAATGTGTGTTGGGGAGGGTCTCCTTTCCCAGGCAGTCTGTTCTACTGCCTCGGTGTTCTAACAGCGACGAAGCTTTTGCTCATATACAATCTAAATCTACTTATATAATTTTTATAATTTAGGTTATTGCTGCTACCATTATATTGAGTACCATAATTTCCCAAAACTATGTATTCTATGAAACATGAAGTCTATGAACTATGAAGTCTATAAAACTTATCACAGAAGGTGTTTGTCACTCCACACTTTATTGTTCTTAGACATTATACAACATTTTGGTCTGTTTGGATGCCTATAGGCTGCTGGTTCATGTTCTAATCAGAACAAGTTGAAGCTTACAGAATTAATCAAGTCTGCTCCACATTCTAATTCTAATGTCTCCAGCATCACCTCACTATCACATGTATTAAGGCCCCCTCCCACCCCCACAACATACACACATTTTAAAACGGCCGTGGGGGTACTTAAACTTTAGTTAAAGCCCCCCGTGGCCATTTTAAAATGCAGGGGGGCTTAATACATGTGACGGTAAGCCATTTTAATTAGAGCGTCTGTCGGGCAAGCATTCTAATTAAAATGGCACCTCCCCGTCCCCGAGCACGTGTATAGGCACCCTGTCGGATTGTGATTAGTTTAAACTAGCCTGCTTGATCCTCTCTGAGCTGGAGAATCATTTGTTTCTTGCTACATTCCAGAATGCTATTGTATATGATTTTTTCCCAGGCAATGAAGGAATGAGGTTTCTCTGTTTTTATCAAGTTCTCCCTTGTTTTGCAATTTTACTGGGAGGTTTTTTTCCACTGATTAAAATGCCTTCATTCTGTGTTCTGTTTAAAATCATAAGTAAGGTGTAAAGGGCCGTTTCATCATTTTCTTTAATGTTAGTTAGTAGGGCTAAATGTTTTAAAGTTTTTGAGGCTAAGCGTTATAGTCCTGATTATTATCTCTATAGACAGCCCAGTGACCATTTCAAATGGATTAAAAATATGTAAACTATCTTAATTTTTCCAAATATGAAACTTGTTTTTTTCTTTCTCACATCAGTACTATGCCTGATTAAATTGCAGTAGCATAACTTGATTATGAAAAAGCTGTTTAGAGACTGAAAAGCATTCTTCCTTATTTTTAGACTTGAATTATTTAACATAACTGATTATGTATATGTAAAAGTAATTGAAAACATTGCATAACATTTCTAGCTACTGTAAGAACTAAAACTAACTTTTTTAATCAAGTGAGACTTACTGTTCCTGAAGTGGGCTTCCAAACACATCAGGCACAGTAGCAGTAACAGTAACCAATTTAGGTAATACTTGTCCCCTTCACAGACATTACAGCACTTCTGTCTTGTGTTTTAGTTCTTGATATCAACTGATAAATGTGAAACCAAAAGATTGAGAAGCATGACATATGGGTGTCGACAAAAGCAGGGATTATTAGCAAAGAATAGTGAGGGTTGGCAGAAGTTGATGATTGACAAGAAATTTGTCCCTTAAATCCCAGAGAATTTACGGAGATTTAAGAGAGATGTGTTGGGGTTCTGCTTACATTTTTACTGCCATATTGTGACCATTTAGCAAAAGCTAAAAGGAGAATATGAGCAAGAGGACTACAAAGTAATGGAAAGTCATTGACAAAGGAAAGATTGTAAAGGAAAAGAAGAGCCAGAGCCATCACTCCAAAATACTATAGGGCAATTTAACTTAGGTGGTTTCCTTTGGATTTTGTTACTCGGATGAGTCTTTTGCAGTTCTCCCCACCTCTTGTTTGACACATGAATCTTTAGCACTGTTTGATCTTTATTGCTCAAAAAAAAAAGTATTTTCGAAATCCTTTGCAAAAAGGATTGCTGCAAAGAAATCATGTACCATTTTTTCCATGTTATTATTCTCATTAATCAGTCCTTTAACTCTGTGGTAGTTCAGTAGACCCACTGATTCTCTCAGTGTCTTCCTGTTTCTGACAAATAAGAATTTCTACTCTTTCTATTGTTCTTTTCTTCTGCAAGAAAATCATGCAGACTATACATTTCCATATCATTGGTAACCAGTAGGGGTTTGGCTCCGTTAACATCATTAACAACCATTTCCTTTGGATGGAATCATGTCCTTCCTCCACTTTGGAAGAAGAATCAGGGTATTTTTTGTCCAGGCTAGAGATAAATGGTGTGATGATATTGTTGCAAGCCTTGCAGAATTATTGCTTATTTCCCAAATAGGTGGAACCATACTGTTCAGGATTAGGAATCTGTTCTAGGGTAAAAGATGAGGGGAAACTGTGGCATATAAAAGAGCCATCAAATTAAACAAAAGAACAAAAGAAGAAGTTGGCAAACATCCCAAATGGTATAACAGCCCCCTCCTTGTTTTGAAAATTGGGAATAATAAATGTGTTTGTAAAAGTTCAATTTTATATTGTTATTTCAGTTGTTTTTATTTTATAAAAAAAGGGCTTGTGTCACCCTAAAAAGACTAGCTGGTTATTCAGAAGATGCAATATCCCCATTAATGAACTTTGGCTTGGGCCTTTTAAGTCAATCAGCATCTTTCCAGAACAAAGAGAATGCAGGGGTCAACAAACTGTGGCCTACAGAGCCGTTTCATCTGGTCTGTGAAGCCAAGACATTTTGGTGATGGGGGTTTTCACCCGTATGGCAGCTGGGTTGCAGGAAGAATCTGCCACTGCACCGCTGCTGGGGAGGGAGAGGTTACTGTGACTACAGTAGTACAGGCTGGATTAGAAGCAGCCCATTCTCAGAGCTAAGCTCGGTTAAAGCAGCCCTTCCAAACCCTGCTTTAGACCCCTGGCCTCTGTCATAGTAACTCGTTTTATCAGTAGCCACAGAACCTGGGCTTCAAATGTTCCCACTGTGTTGTACAGTATTCTTTTCAGTTTCAGTGAAAATAAGTAGACCCTTCCTTCCTTCCTTCCAAAATGATGGCAACAACTTATGACGAATGCATATCATTTTTTGTTGCTGTTTCATTATTTATATTCTCTCTCCCTACCTCAAATGACCTACCCCAGTCTAGAGAAATTGAACAGAGTAAATGTGTACACTTCCTGCCCACCTTGCGGAAGCAGCAGTGAGAGCAGTGACCTTTGGACGTTAAGCTTCCTACAGTTTTAACTGGACTTTCCCTGCCCTCTGCTGAATGGTTATTTTCTTCAGCGCTATCACCTAGGGGTGCACCGATAAAGAATTTTTGGCCATTACCAATGGCCAATTTTTAACCAGCCATATCAGCCAATACTGATTTGATTGCCAGCATACATCGCAGCAGCTTGGAGAGCAGTGTCCAGCTGATAAGTCTGTGGAGGGAAAGGGGCATGGGGGAAGGAAGGGCCATTGGGAGGCAGATCAAGGCCCCCATGGTGAGGGCAGGAATGTGGCTGGGGGAGGTGCTGCCCAGGTGGGGTGGGGCACAGGATGGGCCTCAGCCAGTTTGTCCGGGGAGCACGGAGATGGGGAGGGGTGAGTGGCTCCCCACACTGCACACACCCTGGGGGAGATATGGGGGGTATATGCCCCCAGGTTTGTGCGCCAGGCAAAGATGGACTGCCCTCTGCAGCCTCTTTAGGGCAGGCAGTGGTGGTGCTGGGAAGAAGGTTACAGCCACTCCAAAATTCACTGTAGCTACCCCGTAGCCCAACTCCCAGCACTGCTGCCGCCACCCCCACCCCCACCCACCCCGACCACAGCCCCAGCCTAGCCCCTCCTGTTGGGAAGAGGTTGCAGTGGGCAGCCTGGTCTCGTGCCCTTGTACAAACCCAGGGGGCACATGCCCCCCATGCCTCCCTCAGGGGTGCACAGTGGCGGGAGCCCCTGCCCGTGCCCCTGGACAAGCTGCCCACAGCTCTGTCCTGCGCCCCAGCCCCATTCCCTCCTTCACTGGAGCGGGGGGGGGGGGGGCCCCGCCATGGGCCCCCCCCCCCCCCCCCCCCCCCCCACCCTTTTCCCCCCACATATATACTGGCCAGATGCTGCTTTCCAAGCTGCTGGACTGCACTCCTGGGTAACTGCATACTGCAGCTGCGCACATGCACCTGAAATTTATCTGTGATGTTTATCAGCCACGTTGGCCAAAAAAAGCCAATTGTCAATAATGTCAATTTTCTTTATATCAGTGCTCATACAGTATGGATTGATGTATCGGTGCACCTCTGCTATCTCCCTTTTTTCTCATTTCCTGTCTACCTGTCCTACATTCCCTTCCTTTTCTGCCCTTTACTTTTCTTTTAAATTAACTTATCCTCTCCTATTTAAGTCACTCCCAAAAACATGGAGCTAACATTATGATTGCTTTCATCACACTGTTAACACTTTATATGCTATGCTTTTCCTCCACCCAGTGTCTTTCTCATTTATTTAGATTATAAAATTTTCCATGATAGCTTTCCTGCTGTTTTTCTTCTGATGTTCCATTTTTGCCGAGAGAAAAGCCTTTCTCCTAGTACAAAAAGAGAGCTGTACAGACGTTCTAAAAAATTACTTGCAGAAGAGACCTGGCTCTTCCACAAGAAGTTAGATTGGATACCTATAAAGAAGACTTCCTTCCTCCCAATCTAACTTGAATGCCTGTATACTTTTCTTAGATGTGGAGGACATCTGATATCACACAGTCCTCTGCTCTTCCTCCTTTCCTCCAAGAGCTTGACCTGTCAGGGAGCCCTGTGGAGACCCTGCACAGGATAATTACATCTTTCCCCCTGTACCCCCTCCCTGCCAATCAGCTGTTCATGGGAGAAGCAGCAATTGTCTCTTAAATTTGGGGCCGGCTCAGGGAACAACACTCTATGGCCCCCTGGCTGGACGGCTGGAATATTTGTGGGAACTGCAGCTGCCAGGCTGTTTTTCTACTGATAAGATTTTCTCCAAAATTCCTGTTGATAGAAATGAACATCCATACATGTACAATGAAATGCTTTCTGGTTTAGCGCTTTATGCTCTACTGCAGGGGTTATCAACTGGGGCGTACCTCTGGAGGTACTTGGGAAGCCCCCAGGGAGTATGCAGCAGTGATGCAGAGAAGGATACATTTTCTTAATATAGGAGGTACTTAATGCGCTGTTAATTTTTTTCTTTGGTTGAGAAGAAATATGGCAGTTGTATAGGAAAAAATCTTAATCTGACAGTTTGAGGAATGCATATATAAATCAGGTTTTCTGTTTGAAGTATACCATTTCATCTCCTGATTAACATCTTTCATTTCACACTTCCATTTCTCCCATTCTTACCCAAACATTCCTAATGCATTCCTATTCCTAAGAAAGCAGACAGCATTCATGACCCTCCGATATATTATACTCATCTACTCTTGCCCCTTGGTATTTTCTTTATGAATTTTTAGCCTAAATAAGCTTTAATGGGCAGGTTCATCTCCTGAATACTTATTTTGAACTTCTAGTTAGAAGTTAAAATCTGATTTGTGACCACATAGAATCTGTTCAGGGCAAAGCAGTGCTTACCACTGTAGACTAACCACTTTACACTGTTGTTTTGTATACAAATGGCTGCTGTTTTTTGCTTAGTTCATTAAGATAAGCAACAAATAAAAGAATCAGATTGCGACAATAAAGCTATGTTGGGATTGTCTATGTTAAGTATTATTTCTTGGCACTGACAGAGGGGCTAAACATCTTTTTCTCCTTCCACTGTTACCTTTCTTGTTCATTATGCATACTGATTTAACTAGAAAGAACAGATACAAATTGAACAGTACTTTAAATAATCCACTGTAATTTTATGTTCTTTGAATTTGCATTCTCAGTACAATAAGACATAAAGCATTGTTTATGACACCCTACTACTTTGGAAAGATTTCTTTGATTATGCTGCAATTATGAACACATGGAATGATTTGTGCCACATGCAGTGTATAGAAAGATGGTTTGTCCTTATCCTGCCATTCTGTACATATTTAATAATACCTCTGAAAAGGAAATTAGGCTTTTGAACTCGAACCCTTTTACAACTCTTGTAGATGGTGAGAAAAGTTGTGCAACCTAGCCCACATCTTCCAATTTCCAATAAAATCTATTTTAGGCTTCATCTTTAAATGTACATTGTTCATGTGGTAGTTGTTTGGGTTGGCTGCTATATGTAAATAAAGAAGTTCATTGATTCAATTTTAGTATAAACTCAATAAGTCCTAGCCTTAAAAACTGAAGAAATTAACTGAATGAGCTATTTTACAATAATTTTAACAACTGTATTTAACATAGTCACAGTATGGGGGTGACAAGCGTATTGCCCATGGGCAGTGCTGTAGCAAGGGAGGGGGGCAAGTGGGGCGACCGCCCCAGGTACCGAAGTGAAAGGGCACCAACAGGCACTGCCCAACCAGGGTGGGGCGCTGGACAGAGCCACAAGCCACTTGTTTGGTGGGGGGGGGTTGCGCTGGGACAGGGGAGGGTGACTCCCACTGCTGCGTGCACTTCTGGGAAAGCATGGGGGGCAAGCGCCTCAGATCTCTGTGCGGGATGAGGGCAGGCTGCCACTGCATGCTTGCCCCAGGCACCAGACTTCCTTGCTATGGCACTGCCCATGGACCACATTTAGCCTGAGGAGCTGTTTCCTTTGGCCTGCAGGACTCCTGATGAGCCTGCGAATTTGGCAGTAAGGTGAGTAAGGAGCAGAGCCTGCAAAAGGGCCCTGTTAGGGAAAGCTTTCAGCGGAGGGTGTGGCAGCTGTGCCCAACACACCACCTCTTGCCCCACCACCACTGGGTCCAGATCCAGTAAGGGAGGAGCCCTGTGATCCAGGTCCAGATCCAGCCTGGCTGACAGGGTGACTTTGACACCCCTGCACTAATATAATAAATTCCTGCTTTTTCTATGCCAGCCCATAAACTTAGCTGCAGACCTTATCCAGAGCACTTTGATGTCAATGGAAAGACTTCCTTTGACTTGAATAACGTGTAGATCAGTTCTTAATTTCTTGAGTCTCTCTTGCCATGGTAGGAGTCACTAAACAGCTGCCACTCTAAGGCTTGCTATCTTAAAATGATTTTCCCAGCATTTAGGAAATCAGTTACACTGATGCTTATACCATGCATTTCCCAAAGCATCTTATTTATTTTCCATATTTTAAATTCTTTTTATTTCAATCCTGTCATTCTCTGCTCCCTTCTTTAATACTTTCAGAGTATCAGTATTTAAATTGTACATTTTCTACAGTTATGAGACTTACCCATCAAACTGTTGATTGTGGACACCAGGTCTATTTTATTATTTTAGAATCAGAAAATATTATTACAATATTTATAACTTACACAAGAATCTATTTTAAGGAACTTTTAATAGATACTGCTTAAAGGCAAGCAGAGAACATGCAGAAACTGTTCTTAGTATTCATGCTCAGTAAACTGATGAATAGGCTGTAAATAAATAGACTGATTGTTATTTACATCTAGATGGAAAACGGCCCTTTCAGCACAGTCCGTTAGAGGATAATATTGTTATAACATTGTCATGAAATAGTACGCCAAAATTCTTGTAAGTGATAAAAGAAAAATGTACTATCACATTAAATATGCAAGTATCCTTTAAGCAATACTTGATATTAATTACCTCCTTCAATTAATTTTCTTCATTTATAGTTTACATGTTTTCACATTATATTGAACAGATGGTGTTGTATTGTTGCACAAACTGCTAGTTTCGTGCCCCTGGAGGCTTTTCCAATTCACCTCTAGGAGAGAGTCACACACGCTCAAGCTGGGTCCAATTTCAAATTTATTGTTTGCAAACAGATCGACAAGGGAGCCGAGTCGCTCAAATCAGAGTCGACCTCGAACTGTGTCCGAGGTTTCTTTTTATAGCTAACATAAACAATAGATTTTAACGTGTCGCGTGATTATTGGCAGCCTTAGCATTACGTCTTGCATCGTATGTCTAACAGTTACATGTTCTATGACGGTTTACATACATGTCTTATTTACATCTTAGATCCCCTCCCTGGGGCAGTCCCTAAGCCCCTCTCGGTCATCCTTCGGTCAGGGTGTGATTTCTTTACATCAGCATTCTTCCCTGTCCCTCTTCGCTTATCTCTCATAAGGAGTTATTTATTGCACCCGTTCCTGGCTCCGTCTGTAGAAGTTTTAGTGCTACTCGTAAATCAATTAGTAGCCTACATGCCTTAGCAGAAGCGATTGTGAAAACATGCAGAAGCAATTTACAAAAGCAGGATGTATAGATTATGCTATATTTTTACCACAGTATGAACAGAAAAATCAAAATAATTATAATTAATAGTAAATATTATTTTGAATAAAAATTAAGACTACATTTCTAGATAACTCTAGACTTCTGTGATTTTTTTGCAGAATGTGCTGTTCAGATTATTAATAATGTTTTGCATTATGCTGTGCAGCTTTACTAAATTGAGTTAAACATTGTCCATTATGGGGGGGGGGGGCTGTGTGCAAATCTGTTTTGCATTATGTATCTACTCTTACTGTATTTGATCTCCGTCCTTTTTAGGTTTATGCTGTTTATCATTTTCATAGTATTTTCTTCATTTTTGTGTAAACTTGGAACTGCTGATTTAACTTTGTTTAGTTCCTATTTTTATACATTCCATCTATTTTTCTCTTCTTCACATTTCTTAGACATTCATTTTGGGTTTTTTTTATAAATCTTTCTAAAAATGTATTATCATAGAATCATAATGCATCAGGTTTCACTAGAAGGGATAGGTAAGTAGAAACAAAATAAATTAAACAGTCACTGTTTATAATTGCATTGGGCAAAAATACATTAAATGACCAGTTTTTATGCAGGTGGACTATAGCTCCCTTCTTATGTTTAGGAATGTACACAGCAAAAAAGCAAAAAGTTGTTCATTTATGCTGTGGCAATAACATCAAGATGACTTGATCCAAAAATCTGTTAGACAAAAAAATGAATCTCCCTTTCAAAAACTATAAAGAGATGTTGAAGACAGGAATGTGTACAAAATTCTGTTACTATCTGTGGGATGTAAAGCAGTTTTTCCAGCTATTCAGTAATATGCATTATCACATCCTGTGATAACTTTATTTTTATAAATACATTTTCAGTAAATGTAGTTCTGAATAAAAACAAAAATACTTACCTTCCCTGGGTTCCTGCTTCAACTTCGGGAGGTAATAGGAAGATTCCCATTACCTGGTAAGGAGGCATGAACCACAGGGAGAGAATCTGCCTTTGGACTGAGTTTCTGAGAGAGAAACCAAGCAAGCGAAGGTTCCTTCTTTCCCCCTCGTCCTCTCACTTCTTACCAGTGATACTGTTATTGGGGCATTAAGTGGAGAGTTTTTGGTTGCTGTGGGGTTTCTGTCCCAATTTTAAGTCTGATTTAAATGAACTGATAACAGTTGTGCACAGTAACGTCATATACCACTGTGACAATTTTGTGATTATCTGTAAAGGATTCATTCTGTGATATAGGATAGGTATATTTTGAAGTTCATCATTTTTGTAGAAATTACAGCATACTAAGTACTGAGATACCATGGTGATGGAAATGGCATAAGAACCTGTGTAATCTTGTACAATAATAATATTGTTAATCCAAGAAAGATGCAGTCCGAATAGTCGTCATGAAGATGAAGGAAGGAAATAATGCAAATGAAAAGGAAAGTATAAGCAATATAATTTAACGCACTTTTGCTTTCATTGGGAAATTGTTTTAATTCCCATTTAATTACTCTTTCAAACTTCTGTATTACTGTTTACCTCATAGAAAGAAGGACCAAGTTGTACTTATGTCCTTAGGAGTGTTGTTTACAGCACAGTAACAGTACTCAGTCATGCTGCCAGATGAGCCCTGCCCAGTTGCTCCCCCCAGCACGTGTCAGTCCTGGAAATGAGATGGCAAGGCTATCTTGGCAGTGCCTCTGGCACCGCGTTCAGGACCTGGGTTTGTGGCATGTTCAGAAGTGTCAGTGCAACACAGCCCAGGCATCTTCACTTTATTGTTTCCAGCATTGCCACGTGCAAAGCAGAATCAGGAAACTGGGGCTTGCTTCTTTGAGTCTTGAAGGAGAGTTTGGATGCAAAGCAAAAGCTCATCTTATACGGAAAAGCTAGCAAGCAAACAAACAAAAACACTTTAAAGCACTTTTCTTATAACAAAATGTTTGATTTAAAAAAAAAAAAGTTTGCTGCCTCCTGTTTTAAATATATATTTTTATATACACTATTATTGCTAATGAAGAATATTTAAATCTTTTGAAAGACAGCTGTCAAGTTAAGCTTCTTATTCTGTTTTAATTAATTTACAAAAAAAAAATAAAGTCAAACACAGAGGGAATAAACCTTTAGATTCCTGCAACCATACTTCTGTTTGTAATAGAACTACTTTTTGTCATGAAAGAAGATATAATTTTAATAATTAAAGAAAGGCTATGAAGGCTTCAAATGCTAATAAGAAAGCAGAACTGTCAGGTTACTAAGAGAATTTAAAATGCTACTTGACTTTTTCCTAATACAAATAATATTTGTAAATCTCTTGAATAGTGTTTTTAAAAATAGAAACAAAGCGCAGTAATAATAGAGTAATTTTGATAGACCCCTATTTAGTGTATGCCAGTCTTAATAATTTTTAATTAGTTTGTCTGCCTTGCAAGCTAGGTTAAATTTTTTTTAAACTGTTTCTTGAACTGTCAGCAGTGCCCAAAATGCTATTTCATCATTTGTTAATTTTCCATTCTTATTACTTTTTTAGTTTACTCCTGTAAGCTTTTTCTGTTTCCCTTTAGAATGGGTTTGAGAAGGAAAAACTCATTTTTGAGGTGCTGTCAGAAGTTGGGCCCTCTTGCTGGTAACATTCTGAATGTAATTTCAAAGCCATTTTGAATAGGAAGCAATAGTCCCACTCTTCACTCAGTATTAATTGTCACTTTAATAATTTTAGAGCTTATAGAAGATATTACATTGAGACTGAAAACTCTCTAGCCACAGAACCATATGTAAATCAGACTAGATAAGTTTGTTCATTAATACATACCTCATCTTTGACCTGGAAAGAACATGAAAGAGCAGAGAGAAAAAAGCTCAATCTCTATATTAATTCAGCCCTTACCTTCTGCTGAAAATGTTTACAAGGTAGCCAGTTGTGCTGTTTTCTAACCTGGACATTTTTTCATTTATCTTTGTTACCTTCTTAGTGAAAGCATGCAATATGAAATTAGATGCTGACACTTAAAAAGTTCCCATTGACTTCAAAGGTACTGGTTCTACTGGCTTTTTCATCATTGTAATTCTTTATCATCATTGTAATTATTTAAAGTGTCTCTTCAGACTAATACAAGAAATGTTAGGTGTCGCCAGTATACGTAGATAACTTGGGATCAAGTTTTCATACACCTGGAGCACTGATTGAGCTCCATATCTTCCTAAAATAACAAATTGATTTCCATGCGTTTTGCTTTCTCTCCGCACTGTCATGACCCAAAGGGTATGATTTTGTGTGTGCTTCGGCACTGCAGAATTATTTCCCGCCACATGGAGCTTTCTTTGCACGGTGCAATTCTCAGTTGCATAGCGAAAACCCCGGTGCAAAGGAATTCCCGCCACCCGTATGTAAATTTGTTCCCCACTATTGTCTGTTTCTAAATTATTCCCATGTGGCGGCTAGCAATTGGCTTGCTAACCGTATAAGAGGCTTGAGCAGTTTCCGCCCAAGCTGGAGGAGGAGAACTTCACATCCATCTCGTGAAGAACTCTAAGCGCACTGTGGAGCCTAACAAACTCCGCGTGTGCCTTAAAGGAGGATACAGGGGCCTGATCAACCTCTAGCCTCTCCCCGTCGCCGCCTGATCCCTCGACGTACCCCACCCTGCGCGCTCGTGGAGAGTCACCTTTCGGACTCTCATTTTGGACGGTCCATGGAGCCTAGCAAACTCCGTGAGTGGTATCCAGAGCTCTGTCCGGGTTGTTTCAAGAGGCTCGAGTTTTCTGCGGGTCTTGTTCGAGTTTTGTTTTCGTTTTGTAACTGCAACTCAAGAAAGTTTTCCTGCCTGCACCACGACCACCTACGGTGTAAGTAAAATAATCTTTAATCAACCTCTACACGTCAGTGCCTAATTCTAGTTCGCCGTGCCGACCATTTTCCCCGGCCCACATGCCCGGGCTGCTGGCCACAGCTCCTCGGCCCCGACACACACCACCTATTGTTCAGCGTGGTGCATGTTGGTATCTGCCTAGCTTTTACCAACCATGCAAAAGGCAGTTATATTTCAACACTGCTCTGTGTGTAGCTTTCTAAATACTTTGAGAATATTTAGGATGAAAGACTAAATGTCACAGTAAAAGTTGACTGTTTATTTTTACTTTGTTCTGTCTCAGATAGTTTTTAATCTGTAATAACTCTTTGTTCCTCTATCTCTGACTAAACCTTTCATTTATTTATCTCTTGAAAAGGACTTTTGTAATGGGTCTTTTGAAAACCAAAATAAATTAAGGGGTTGCACACATCATTAATTCTGTAGGCTGGGTTCATTGCACTCAGCGGGTGTTAGCAATTTCTAGCATTATTCTATAAATTCCCTCTTTGCTGGTCTCCCAATCTCCATAAGTCAGAACCTCTGGCAATTTCCCATTGCCTTTCTTGTGCCCAGGGGATCTGGGTGCCTTCTGTTTCCTTTTCTGCTACATTTGAAGGACGATGTCGCCCGTGTTCTGTTTTCTCCACACAGTTGTTCAGCTTTGTGTTCTCTTATGCCAGGGCTTCCAAACTCAAATATTTTCTAGTGAGGCTGCTAAGGGGCATTTTTCAGGAGTTGCTGTCAAGCTCTCTATCTCTGGAATGCTTGAGCCCGACTGCTGGTGCCACATTAAGATTTGGCTTTGGAGATCTGGTTTTGAGTTTGCCTGTGAGTAGAGTAAGAGTGGGATATGCTGTGACCTGTCTTGGCTGGAACATACAGGCATCACAGTTTAAGCATGTCCTCTTTGTGTCTCTTCCCAACATGCCCTCTTTCCTTTATACCTCTGTCCCTATTACTCCTTGCCTAGTCTTCTGTTTACCTCTGATTCTCCTTCCCACCAGGGTCTTTATGTGCCTCCTTATTTTCCCTCTTCTATCCATGTTAGGGTTTCTGCGTCCGATTCACTACACTTAGCCAATTCTGTCAGTCTGCACCATAATTTATTAGTTTGTTTCAGTGCCTCTCTTGATGCCTCAGTCTCTCATAGGTACTCACCATTAGCAGAAAGGAGTAGGTCTGTGCAACTTCCTGTCATCTTCTCTCAGGAAGACTTATTTAAAGAAATTGTTTAGTTTCTCAGCAGGATCTTTGTATCCTTTAATTGCTTTCTTTTGTCCTCAGTGATCCAGATAGTGCACTGATTCCCTAGCAGGCTTCTTGCTTTCCATAAATGTAAACAATATCTGTTATTGGATTATTTATATTGGTTAGTGATTTAACTATAACTAAACTTTTTGAACCAATCTTGTATGTTGCTTAGAAAAATATCCTCTCCTTTTTCATACTCTAAACATACAAATAAATAATAAAGATGATAAGAATTTGCTGTTATTTTTCCCACCCCGTCCTGCTTTGATGTTTGACACGCATAGATATTTGAATGCCCCAGTTCTCCCATTTAATTAGACTTTGTTGCTTTTCTCTCCAAACATGAGAAATTATATATATATTTATATATATATGCTCCACACACACAGACACACACACATATACATGTACATGTACAGATGCATATACATACATATGTGTACACACACAATACACAGACATTATGTATACTATATATATAGTACATATAGTATATATGTATGTAATATAATATCTGCTTTAAATCTCCAGCAGAAAATCTACAACAGAAATAAAATAACAGGCTGTGTATACAACTCTCTTCACTCCTCACAGTGACTCCCCTCCCTCTTCCTCCCCCACCCCCCACTCCCAGCCAATCTCTGTGCTGCCAAGAAACACTACTCAATAAGCTATTGTTTTCTGCATCAGGTTAATTTTTTTGGATTGATTTATGATATAGTTTTGTGTAGAGCACACTGTAGGAATTCCGTTTTAAGGTGACATGGGCTTGGGTTACATTAGTAAGACCTGCATCACCAGTCAGGCAGATACAATTAAAAAATTAATGCAACAAACTACCCTAACAACACAGGCAAGGGGAGAGTCCCGGAGCCACTCCTTATGTGCTCCTGCGCCATGCTGTAAGGAACACGTGGTAGCATGAGGGTTTCTCCTCTCAACCTGCTCCCAGACAGTATGGGAGATCAGGGGGAGGGAGAAGGTGGAAAGGGTAGCTAGGCAGGGAAGGATGAACCTGCATGCCACTGCCACTATCCTCAGCAGCTATGTGAGCAGTTGGGCTTGGCTGAGGACACCACCAGTGGTGCGCAGGTTCCTCCTTCGGTCTGCTCTATGCCAGTGAGGGAGGTGGGGAGATGGATCCAGGCAGAGAGCAGACACCAAAAGGAGAAAACTGCATGCTGCTAATGAGTGTCACCCCAGCTGAGCTAGCCTCTCCCCACAGTTGCTTCTTGCAGTGGGGTTCAGGAGCAGCTCTGGGGTACCACCTGCAGTCGGACCACCTGGGGAGAGCAGCAGAAGGGGGCAAGTTGGCAGGGGGGGAGGCAAGTGGTGGGTGAACAGGCAGCAGGGGGTGATGTCAGATGGCTGGGGAGACAGCCAGCAGGGGGGCCAAGTCCTGGGGGGCATGCACCAGGGGGACAAGGAGTAGGGGTCAGGCTGCCTCCCCTCCATGCCTTCTGCTTTCCCCACCATCCACTTGCCCACCTGCTGCTGCTTTCCCGATCACAACAGAGGGGAGGAACAAGTATAAGACAATCCTCTAATAATTAGCATCTATGCATGGAAAATTATAAATTTGTATAATTTTCCATGTATAGAATCTAACTATTGGGCAGTCATCTTCAATTCAAAATCATCTTGAATACAAGTAAGTACAGTATTTAACAGTATCAGCATGTCCCTTTGAGGTAACATCCTGGCTTCATCAAAGACTGGCTTTCCTTGTTAAAAAATTCCAAATTCTCTTATTTTAAAAATCCAATATTCTCTATTTAAAACCCTCAAAATCTGTGTTTTTCACGATTAAAATGAAACGCCCCCATGTATATAGGTATCAGTTGAACACAATTTTTTTTTAATATATTTACAATTGAAAACTCTCATATCAACAAACTAAACATACATCATTCCTTCAGCCTTTCTTTATACAGCTTGCATTCTACCCTTTACGTGTATATTCTAACATCTGGATCTGTTAGCATTTCTCTTCCTAAAATGCAGTACCTGAAACTAGCTATCATGCTCCAACTGAGGTACTGCACAATCCAAATTTTCAGTTGCTTTTCTTATGACAGCATTACATTAACTCCTGGATTTGCGAAACATCCTTATCCTCAGAAGCTTCTTGGCAATGCAATTGTCAAATAGGTTATTCCCTATTTTTATTTGTACATGCTGTTTTTTCCTCTATTTGTCTTTATTGAAATTAATTTTGTTGTTAATAGCCTCGTTTCCCAATTTATCAAGTTCCCTTTGAATTTTAATCCTAACTTCCAAAGTATTTAATAGCTCGTTTATGAGAGTGCATGTGAGACTGAAAACTACCTTATTCTAAACTGAATTCCTCTTATCTGCCAAAGCCATGGTTGGAGGCAAGGTGTAAATTTGAATCATCATTGATAGACCATTTTTGCTTTCAACTTAAGGATGGGAACATACTTCTGAAAAGGTAATAGACCAATTTTGATGGACCATCCTGAGAACTTAATGCAGTTTATTCTCTGAAGGAAAATACTGATTTGCTGACAGGCCGCAGATTGGAGATTAAGGTCTGATTTGCACTCTTCACCCTGTGCGTATTCTTTCAAAAAACAGGAACAGTCTTCCCTATAAGCCCTGTGACTCCCTTGTAGAAACTGAGACTTAGCAAAGTGTCAGCTATAGAAACTTCTAGTCTTATTTTTTTTTATTCAGTTTGCCAAATGTAAACACAATGGTGATATAGCATTTACAGTACACTGAAGTAACTACAGCTAAAAATCTACTTTTTAGTGTGTTAAGTAATGAATACTAGTACCATCTGCAACATTTATTAAAAATATTTAGTGAGCTATATCTTTAAATAAAAGTATGTCCATGTATTACATATTTTGTAACCATTCAGTTCAACTGAAAATTATACTAAAGATTTACAAGATATTTGTCTATCTAGAGTCTACGTAAATTGATTTAGGATAGTATAATTAGGTTGTCTCACAGTTCGCGACATAAGATCACCCAGGCTAGGGACAGACATTACACATAACCCGGTTTAAGTGATCAGAAACTGGTTTAAGTTACAGAAAAATGTAATAGAACAGATGTTCAGTGCATATAAACCAGTTTGAAATTGGCTGAAACCGGTTTCAGATAAACCTGGTTGAATGTAGTATCAAACTTAACTGATTTGACTCAAACCGGTTTATGCAATGTCTGCCATAGACCCCTTGCTGGTTTAAGATAAACCAGACACCCCCAGTATCCCGGAATGCTCTGTGGGCTGTGAAGGATTCTCTGCTGCACAGCAGAGCTGGCCCCTCCTCTCTTCTTCCTGGCTGCAGCTCCAGCAGAAACTTGCAGGCACAGCAGAGTCTGCCTGGCTTCCCCCTAACCTACCCCCCACCCTTGCTGCTTGCTGCTCAAGCAGGAAATCCCTCTCTCCTTCCCTCCCATCATCCACAGCAGGGACCCCAGCCCCACAGACCCTAGGCATGTGGTATGCTAGCTAATGCAGATGTGTGTATGCCTCCACTTTCACTGGGACAGGTAGACAGAACAGTGACCACTTAGGGCTGTTTGGAGCTAATCAACAGGTCAGCTGGTAAGCTGTTTAAGAAGAGTGTGACATAATGTAGAGAGGCTATTGTTTTGCTGATTGGGTGGTAATCACTCTTGTCAGTCCTCTGCTGGCTTGCTCACCTATCGGTTTGCTGCAAACAGTATAAAGAAGCAGGGAGAGAGATTGAAAAGCTCCATATCATCAGCAGATGCATGCACTGCACACACACCCTTGCCTCAGTGCTAGCAGGCAGTCTGACAACACTCCTACACCTTGAGCGGTGAGTGAGGAAAAGCCTGGGATAGTGCAGGCAGGGTGGGGGTTTACATCCCACCCTAATCAGAGCATCCTTCTGGGGTCTGGCCACCCCCCCCCCTCAACTCAGCACTGTGCAAAGAAGGAAGAGCTGCTCTAGCATCAACTTGGCTTCTACCCTAAGCCACTGCAGTCATGTGCCTGAATTTCCTCAGCCCAGAGAGAATGTCTGTCCAGTTAGAAACCTGTTCAGCCTAGCTGGGTTATACTGACCTGCAAAAATTGAATTAATTCAGGCTCAAGCTTTTTGAATGTCTGTCCCTAGCCCCAAACTCAGTTTCTGGTTTACTAGGCTAGGATGAAATATACTTCAGATTATTTTTCTTTCACTTTATAGTAATGTAATTAAAATGGTAAAATACAAATTTTATTCAGATAAAAAATATTGTAACATTCTTTTAAAAATACCATTCTTCCATTTTTCAACTTATTTACAAATCTTACTATATTTTATCAAAATACTATATTAATATAAGCTGTTCCCTTTTCACACAGTTTTTAAGTGAGGTATACAGAAAGTAATGCCTTTTGTTAAAATAAATTATAGTATTAATTGCAACTGACTGTCTTTTAGCTCAGCTTCATTCCTCTTTCATCCTTATTTTGTAGGCTCCATTCATATTGGCAGCACACTTAATTTAGTAACTTACTTTTTCTCTCCTTTTTCCCCCAGAACGTTCAAAAGCACTTGCTTAATATAATTGTGGGGATGGCATGAATGACTTGATAAAGCTGTACTGAATAGATTTTTGTAATACAAACATATTTGTGTTTTAAGTCAAGAAATCTTCCATTTTTTTGCAAATGCTGATGATTAAAAAATTGTATACTTTGCATAAGTTATAAAATGGAAGCGTTTTAACTGGGACTTTAGGAAAAGCCTTATAAAATAATTATGAGGAAACAATAGAATATAACTTTTAAAAAAATCTGAGGTATTGTACCATGGAGATGAGAATAAACTAACTTTCTTTGTTAGTTCTTTTTTAATATTTTGTATTTAGGTTTAATTATCATTAGCCTGGCATGGTATGTAATGATTTTTAAAGTTTAACATTCACTGATTGATGCATACCTGAGGCTTTATTTCTTTTCTAAAGTTTATTTTTCTCATATTAAAGTGCATTTCTGAAAGATGCACGTGATTTTAAATGCAAATTAATGCATATTTTATGCAGTCGAATGGTATCATGGTCTGATTCTGTAATGATTGAGGTCAGTAAGCTTTTATTTTCTTATTTCAGCCTGTGATAAGGTGAGCTCTGGCTCATGAAAACTCATACTGTACATGTCTAAATTAGGTAATCTTTAAAGTGTGACTCTACCCTGCCTTTTGCCTGACTTCAGACAAATTACAGCTAGCTGCCTCTTATTTTCTAGTCAACTTTGCAGTCTCTACTAATGGTTCTCCAATGCTTGCAGACTCTATATAATATCAACAGGCTGGCACAAGAATGAGGGTTAGAGTGTTCAAACATGATTTTGACAGACTAACTGTGCATTTATGAATTTCAAAATGTACAGTATTAGTGGTAGGAAGGTATTATAAAATGGAATTTTAATGTATAATTTTAATGGATTAGAAATTAGGGAATGTTTGCAGTTTTAAGAAAACTCTCATGCTATCTATCTTGAGAATTATTTGACTGTAGTATGGATAATCTTTCAACCTTAGCTCCAGGTTAAAGATTTTTCCTGGAAATTCATTGAGAGGCTCTTAGAAATATTTAAGAATTACTCGTCAGAAGAGCTTCTGCTTACATTGAAATGTGTTCAGGGACTTTCATAGACTTTACAGTCCATACAGTCAGTAACCCCTTTCTTTTACAGTCTTTTCTGGGTCCATTAACACCATGACAAAAACCACTAACACCATGACTTAGTCTTAAGGCTGACATGAAGGTACATTACAAAAGTAGATGTTTTTCAGACTTCAGCACAGTGAATTAGGATTATATTTAGACTTTATGGCTGCTTAGGGGCCTCATGGATAGAATAGGATCTGGCCCTTTTATTTGTTTGTTTATTTATGTATTTGATTGATCAATCTATTGGTTGATTTTATATGCTACCCTTCCCAAAAAGGCTCAGGGGACTTATACTAAAAGACAAAATAACTTATAAAAGTATATAAAATAGGCTACGGTCAAATTGTAATCACGTAAGTAACTTCTTTCAAATGGAACTTTGTCCAGGCTCAAAAAACCCCAAACACCCATAGAAAAACTGATTACCACAGTGATGGTGGTTGGGTTTAGAAAAACTTCAAAGCAATATTAATACTAACATTCAAATACATTTATTCCACCAGTCAGCATTTTTAAACTATTATAAAGAGCTAACAATATGCATTAGCAAACGAACAGTAACAGGACAAAATCCTGAGAAGCTTCCTACCTTCAAATTTTACCCAGGGACATAGGGTTTTACCTCTACCAAAAACACCTTCAGGATGTTTCTGTGGCATGCCCAAATGACCTTCAAAATTCAGGCTATTTTTATTCTTTGAATTAATTTTCTTTTAGTCTCTAAGATTTGACCCAGTAAGAATAAGAACTGGGTAGATAACCACAATATAGCTAGAAATATCCATTCAGATGTTATAATTAGCTTAATTATTTGACTGAATATTCAATTGACAGTTATACTGTAAAGTTGTACTATATTTTGTTGAAATGATTTCCTGCAATTACTAACATAAATACTGTGAAACTATAGTTTGGAATTCCATGGCTGGTGCTGCTACATGAGAGCTCTGAGCTCATTTAGCTGGTAGTATGATATACTGAAGAAAAGAAAAGCTTCAGATAAACTACTCAGTATTGAGGAAAAGTTATTTTAGCATTCTAAACAGCTTCCATCCAATACTAACTTACTACCTGATATAGATGTTGATTTTAACAATTAGTATTCTGTGATTGTCCCACTGCTCCATCCCCTCAGCTCCCTGCAGCTGAGAGCAAGGAGCAGCACTATAAGTCCCCTGCAGGTTCCCTGCCAGCTTCTTGCACCCGAGTCCTAAGAATGAGAAATGGGTGTGGGTTTGTCCCATTGCCCGCTCTGCTCTGCTCTGCTCTGCTCTGCTCACGGAGACCACTTCTGCTTCCTGCCTCTTCCTCAAGCTGGACACTGCCCTGTTTGGGGTAAGGGCTGGAGGCTTTGCCCCAGTGCTCCCTGTGCTTCACTCCTGGAGACGTCCCCCTTTCTCTATACCAGGAAGGCATGGAGAGCAGGGGAGGGCAGCTGCAGACTGAACATCTGTACACAGTCTGTTTTGCCTTTGTTGGAGGGAGCAGAGGACATTTTAAAGTTTCCAGGGACTTCCAACAACTTAAAAGGCAAATGTATTTATTACAGAAATCAGCAGATTAATTTATAAAGACAAACACTTTTATTTAAGTTTTTATTTTTCCATGCAAGCACTATGTTTTAAAACAGGAGTGTCAAAGATCTGGCTCATGGAACCCACACCATCTGGCCCTGGTGCTGGTCCTGTGCCTCACCACATGTGGCATGTGCTGTGCTGGACTGGCCCTGCCCTGTACTTAGGGCCTTGGACACACAACATCTGCTTTGGGACCCACACAACAAGTGCTTGGGGCTAATCTGGGACCCTTCCCACCCTCGCCCCACATGCTGATCTAGCCTGCTGTATCTGGTCTAGGACAGGGGTTTTCAACCTTTTTTGGTTGGTGTACCCCTGGTGGCCGGTCAACGAGCAGAGGGAGTGGGGCTCGGTGGCTAATCAATGAGTAGGGGGCGGGAGGGCAGGAGGGAATGTCCCCCATGCACCCGCAGCAGCAATACTGGAAGTGCTGGCGACGCTCATTGCTGGCAAAAACAAAAACACTGCCCCCACTTCTCCACGCCACTGCGGCATACCCCCGGGGCCTTCCCAAGTACCCTTAGGGGTACGCATACCCCAGTTGACAACCCCTGATCTAGGACATGAGCCACATGTGGCACCCACTCCAGCTGGTCTGGAGCAGGTGCCATGTGTGACTAGGGTCCTGGAGCAGGTACAGTATGCAGCTCTCATCCTGGACTGACTGAATCAGGCACTGGATCTGGCATGCCAGGGCAGGTGGGGTGGTTCTGTGGACCCGATTCGACCCGTGGAGCCAGCCCCTTGCCATTTATCCAACCCATGCAGGGTCAAATTTCATAGATTTCATAAGACATTCAGGCTGGAACGGACCCCAAAGGATCATTGAGTCCAGCTCCCTGCCCCAGGGGCAGGAAGTCAGCAGGGATCATAGGATCCCAGCAAGATAAACATCCAAATGTGTCTTGAAGGCGTTCAAAGTGGGTGCTTGAACCACCTCCGGCGGCAGTCTATTCCAAACCTTGGGGGCTCAGACAGTAAAGAAGTTTTTCCTTCTGTCCAGCCTGAATTGGTCACAGTGGAGTTTATGACAGTTCCATCTTGTCATCCCTTGGGGCGCTCTGGTGAACAGATGTTCCCCCAGATCCTGGTAAACACCCCGATAAACTTATAGGTGGCCACCAGATCACTCCTAAGCCTGCGCTTTTCCAGGCTGAAGAGTCCCTTGGCTCTCAGCCTCTCATAAGATCTGTTTTCCTGAACTCTGTTCATGCATGTGGCTCTCCTATGCACTCTCTCAAGCTTCTCCACATCCTTTTTGAATTGTGGAGCAGGAGTCCAATGTTCCCCATGCTTTTCCTCCAGCTCCCCCCATATCTGAAAAAAGACTTTTTATTGTCCTTGATATTTGTAGCTAGCTGGAGTTCCATCGCATCCTTGACTTCCCTGGTTTGCTCTCTACAGGTCCAGACCAGAGCAAAGTATTCCTCCTTGGTGGTGGTTCCAGTCCTCCATCTTTTGTAGGTCTTCCTTTTAAGACGCAAGAGGTCCACTTGTTCCATGGAGAGCCAAGGGGGCTGCTGTGCCCTTTTGCTGCCTTTCCTCCGAGATGGGATAGACTTTGTTTGCGCATCCAGGATTGCTCCCTTAAGGAGCAACCACTCGACTTGAACTCCTCTCCCCTTGGGTTGTGGCCCTTTAGGGCCTCCCTGATGAGCCTCCTGAGCTTGTCAAAGTCAGCTTTCCTGAAGTCGAGGACTTCTGCATTACTGACTGACTTGCCAGCTTTACGGTAGATGGTGAAGGTGATCAGCTCGTGGTCACTGTCACGCAGCTTCCCTTTGATCGATAGGTCACTGATTAGGTTGTCCCCAGTTGCCAGTACCAGGTCGAGCAGTGTTTTACCTCTCATCAGCCCGTAGACTTCCTGTGTCAGATAAAGGTAATCCACGCATGAGAGAAAGCTTTGCGACTGCTCGGATTTGGCTGGGCGCTCCTCCCACGAGATGTCTGGGTAGTTAGTCTCCCGTGACAACCATACACTGGGAGCGCGTGGCCTCAGCCAGTTCCGTGGCAAACTCCTGGTCAAGGTCTTGACCCTGGGTAGAGGGTCTATAGTAGACACCCACCATAGTATCCCCTGTGCCGTGTTCCCCACGGATTTTAACCCAGAGCGTCTCAGGTTGTCCACCATGGGTGCCAATGTTGGCTTGCAGGGATGTGTAGCTTTCCTTGACATAGTTTGATGAGTTTGATACCCCTGTTCAGAAGATTTGGACATATATGTCAAAGCATACGCAATGTTGTGGGGTTGATTATTGTTTTCAATTGATGCAGAAATGTAATTATATGTAAACCATAGATTATACAGAAAAAATTGTGTGTTCTGGTTCATTAATTTAGGTGTATAACTTAATGACTGACTCTGCAACATCAGTAGAAGTCAAGTATTATCAGGTTTGCGAATTTATATTCTTTAAAACTAGATTTCTAAACTTCCCTTTATTCTTTACTACGGGGAAATATTACGTTTGGTCATGGTATCATGTATGAATTCATTTGAAATAATGAGCAGTTATAGACTGCTAAATGTCTTTGCAATATTCTTTTAGGTAAAACACTTAACTATCTGTTTTTCATTATATTTTATATATTTATTTCAGTTTCTAGATGGTCCAAAATGTAAAGTTTTTATATGCAGGATTGTAACTTCAGTATCCCTGTTAATCTAAGGTACTGTATGGGTCTATCAGGCTTCAGTAACATTAGAATGTCTCTGATCATACTTTTTTTCTTTTCATAATGTTCACAAAATAAATTATATATTTAATATTAAAGCTGCTAAATGTTTTCCAAACATCTTTTGATGTTTCATTATTTCTGTTTTTCAAGTAATCTTTCATTGATCCCAGTGGTGGCTGCAGTTTGGTGATGCAGCATAGTATTTCTCAGCAGGACCTCAAGTATTATGACACAGATTATGCTGTGTATAAGGTCCAGAGAGGCCTAAAGGGGCCTTTAAAATCCTGGATTTTGCCAGAAAGGCTCTCTTCTGAGGATCTCTTTACAAGCCATGTTATGGCCAACAGTTGAAGGGGCCGATCAGAACGAAATGACAGTACATTGCATTGCTGCCCATATGGCACCTATGGGATGCTGTAATAATTTGTGGTTGGTTTAAATAATGGCAGAGGCCAATCAGGCATTGGAGGAGCTTGGAATTCAGACCTAGTAATGATGAGCTGTCAGGTACCCATATATGGTGCATATCTATATATATAGATATGTTATATATATCTATATGGAAGAACCAGGGACTTTATAGAATGTTAGATGAATTTTCAAGTGACATTGCTAACCACATATGGGGTACCTGACAGCTCATCATTACGCTTGCTGAAATATATATCAGGCCGAATCATGCTAATATATATATTTTGGCCTGATTTGGCAGCCAAATCTCTGAATCCAAATTGAATTGGGAGACCAGTAAAAAGGTCCAAATCAGTTTGAAGCCTCCAAATCTATTCAGCAGAGATTCGGGCAGTCCCCACTTGCTGCCGCAAGGAGCTAGACCTGGACTCCATGCCAGTAAGGGGGGGGGGCATGGAAGATGGGAGGGGCCTGGAAGAGGGGGGAGGGGACCATGGGGCGACCCCCGCTTGCTGCCGCAAGGAGCTAGACCTGGACTCCATGCCAGTAAGGGGGGGGGGCATGGAAGATGGGAGGGGCCTGGAAGAGGGGGAAGGGGACCATGGGGCGACCCCCGACAGGCCCCATCCACTGCCTGCTCCTCCAGCCCCCCTGAGCACCCCCCAACCCTTGCCCGCTCTCCCAGCCCCATCAATGGCTGCCCAACCCAGCCCCAGCATTTAAAAAAAAAAGCCCTGCACTCACTGGTTGCTGCAGCAGCTGTCGGGGCCTCTGAGGGCTCATGGAAGAGCCCCCCCACACAGCACAGGGCAGTGGGGGGCAGTGGGGATCACCCTCCAGCCTCGTAGGTGCTGGTGAGTGCGGGGTGGGGAGGGTTGGGAGGGTTGTTTGTTTGTTTTTTAAGTGCCAGGACACTGGGTCTGGGTGGGGCAGCCATTGATGGGGCTTGGAGAGTGGGCAGGGTATGGGGACTGTTCGATTCAGAGATTCAGCAGTAGCCAAATCTCCGAATCAGATTTGGCTGAATCGATTCGGGACAGTGATTCAAATCACCGAATCAAATCACTGTCCCCCAAATTGGCCAGATCCGAAGCGAATACTAGCCACTTCGCACAGGCCTAATATATATGTTAGATGAATGTTAGATGAATTTTGAAGTGGCATTGCTAACCACAAATAAAGACCGTGTGTATGAAATATTTACTAATAAAGATACATTTTTATAGTTTTATGAAATGCAAAGGAATACACACACATGCACGCACGCGCACACATATATAAACACAAAGAAAGAAAAAATATATAAATATGTGTGTATATATATTTCTTTGCATTTATGTATATATTTCTGTGTGTTTCATAAGAATACAAAAATGTATCTTTCTTAGTAAATCTTTCATACACATGCATATATTTTCTCCATATGTGGTTAGCAATCCCACTTGAAAATTCATCCGTGTATATATGGATGGATGGATATGTGTGTGTGTGTGTGTGTGTGTGTGTATATATATATGTCTATATATGGAAGAACCAAGTCCCTGTGTGTGTATGAAAAAATATATTTGCATATATATGTATATAAAGAAATACACACACATATTTCTTTCCATTTTATAAAACTACAAAAATGTATCATCTGTGTGTGTCTTTGTGTTTTATAAGACTACAAAAATGTATCCATCTTAGGTAGCTACTTGACTGTGAACAGGTGAAAAATGCATGTAGATACCCAAATACGGGGATTTGTACAGGAAAGGTTTATGAGGGTTTTTAGCTTGTTTGCTTGTTTATTTTTTAATGACTTGGATGCATTGGAAAGTTTTGTTTTATTTAGGTTTTGTACTGAACTACACCTCCCTGTTCTGCTGCAAAACCTAAGACAGTTGTGGTTGGGGTGCTTTATGGTCCTTTCACCTTCCTCAGCTGGGCTTCCTGAATGGGTGCATCTCCCATTATGTACTGTAACAGTTCAACCAGCAGAAAACCTATGGTGCAGTCTGAGAGATACAGTCCAGTCTGGGGTCCTGTCCCACACAATAAAAGGATCACAAAGCATTCTTCACAGCTCAAATACAGAATTGTCATCAAATATGGATCCAAAACAAGACCTTTGATGAACCCAAATAATTCGCTTCACGTAAACCCAAACTGAAACAAAACATTTAACTTGCATTTTCCTGAGGGAAATTCAACTCTTTTCTGTACTATAAAACTTTCTTATTGAAAATTTAATTTTGTAGTAACTCATTTTCCAGTTGAAAAAAAAATTCCATTGGGGGAGGAAATTAAAATAATCACAAATGGGTAGCATTATAGTCAGTACATTATAATTCTGTTTCTGAGTAATTAGCTCAAAACCTAGTTAAAGGCTCAGTTGAATCAAGCTTACTTCTTTCAACTAGCCATCGGGGAAGGCAGAGTTGATGAATTAAACTGCCATAGCTCCAGGCAGTACAAACAAGTCAGCTTCTAGCCAGTGGTAGGAAGGGCTGTTTTACTTTTGGCTTGCAATTTGAATTTAAATGTGGGTGTTTTTGTGAAAAGCAATTCTCTGAAATAAATAGTTTCCAGACCATGCTTTACTGTTAATATTTTACATCAAACTTCTGAGAGGAAAAAACTCAATTGAGTCCTTCTGTTGAATGTGGTTTAAACTGCATTTACGCTTGTTTTCAAATAGCTGTCTACAGTAGAAATAAAGTTGTCAGAATAATAACAAACCATCAATCACTTCCATGGCAATTTCAACATGGTATCCATCTACATATAGATACCATGGTGTAGATGGTATCCATCTACAAAATGTTGTATCAGTAAATAAATGGAGAATGCCTGTTCTTTCCATGCATAACAGCCGATGATGCCTAATACTAACAATTTGGGGTGCTTTGTTTTTTTCCCCAAACTCTGCAACTACAAATACACAAGGGTAAATTTTGTAAGGAACATACAGTCCTACGTCAGGGAGTGTTTAGATTAGATTAATTACAGTCCTGTGTCAGGGACTGCTGCAACTATAGTTCTGTAGCCAGCCACTTTGCCACTCAGAGGGATGTGACTCACACTGGCTTCCCTGCTTCCATAGACAGCATAGAAAGACATTGGAAGATGGGGAACTCTCTCATCCATATCCCTTTGCAACAAGTAGTTTGTCTATCAAAGGCTGTGAAACACTACTCCACTGGCCTGTAAATTTTAGAAACTTCATAACATTTAGGGTGTATTTTCTTTCCTAACTATGTTTTTACAGTGCCCCACTGCTGAATTGTCGTCTGTAGCCAAAGAACCCAAAGAGCTTGTGCTAGAAAAAGGTTTTGCGGTGGTGGGGTGTGTGTGTGTGTGTGTGTGTGTGTGAGAACACAGCCTTTGTGTATAGAGTTATTGAAGTTTTAATCCCACTTCTATTTGTACTCAAGTGCACCATTCCTTTTGCAGATGATTGGAAACTCAGCATTTTATACTAAATAAATTGCCAGTAGTACTTTGATTACTGCATGTACAGTAGTGATATAAATGGATTTTGCCATGATCATCTAGTCTCCTCTAAAATAACATTTATGAAAATATAGTGATAGTTTTTAGTATAATTATTAATATAATACATAACAGAAATGTGTACTACTGTACATTTATTAGAGATAAAGTATTGTATAATTTATATTTATTTTAATAATACAAGTAATGTCTCAGAGTGATTAGTCATTTGTAAGAGCTGTTCAAACATAGGAAAACACTATTTGCCTTGAAGAGCATGCAGTCTAAGACAACGAAGGGGGGAGGAAAAAGTTTTCATCGTGTAAACAAAATGATCCCAGGTAAATGCAAGCTTATGATTAGTTGCACACACTATTTAGATACAGCTTTTCCAAAAGTGCATAAAACTTTTTGGTGGTACATCTGAAGTATAGCGGGAGGAAAAGTGTTCTTCTTCAAGCAGTCATACTTTTCTATTTGCTAACCTCCATGGTTCAATTTCACATAATTTTCCCAAATGTTCTGTTTCCAGCGTGCACTTTTTCCAGGGTTGGGATGAGATACCTTCACTCTAATCCAGCCCTTTTACACCATGTCAGAATGATGGAAGTGAGGTAAAGGAATCCTAATAACTTCAGCCAACAAAATTAAGGATTAAAAACCTTTGAAAGAAATTATCCTTTAAAAAAGTAAATTTATCAAATCTAAAAAGTTGAAAACGCATCATCTAGCCCAAGGAGAGATTTTAGCTTAAAAAGAGAGAGAGCGAGAAGAGAGATGTGTCAGAGACTCAATAAGGACTTGTGGGTTCTTTGCTTTTGCTATCACTTTTTGGTAAAAGATGATTGATTGGATGCTACAGTGCTAGTATAAAACTCAAAGGTGGTAAAAATGCCTTTCCCAACACTGGCACTGAAGAAGATGGCCATAAAGCTGCCCTCTTGAAACCCACAGAGAGGCTGTGGGAGAGGTGGAATGTAAGGAAAGGACCATGCATGCATGCATCTGCCCCCTGGGCAGTGTGGTGAGGCTTCAGTGGTTAAGACAGGCCTCCAGGATAATGTAAATTAGGCCATGGGTCTCTCCCTCCCTCTCTAGCCCAGGATTAGAAGGATATAAAGTGGCTTAAAGTCATACTAACCACCTCTGAGGCACAGCATCTCAGCTCATGTCTTTGCCTTTTGGGACAAGAATTTGGGACTTGCGTGTGTGTATGGCAATCAGTTCTGGTTGTGATTTGTGGATGCACCATAGGATAAATATTTGGGCACTGAGACCTCTAACAGTGGTATTGTGGGTGCAAATTAGGTGTCGTTTGTGAGGGACCTGGATACTACAGAGAAGGAAAGGAACCAAATAAATACTTAAAAAATTAGAAGTTCTTGCACTGTTAAGTATCATTCCCAGCTTTGTAGAAAAGACATAAGTGTTTCATATATCATCAGCAATAGTATCTGCTTGATTAGGATGCCATTCTGACTACCCGCCATCCTGATTTGTTAAGATCGTTTATTTTTTTTCATAAGCAGCTTGAAAAACTGTATAATGAAGTTGATTTTTTTATTCCATTTGATATTTTCTTCGTTATCTTTCCTCTTTCAATCCTTAGTTGGCCATTTTTTAATTAGAAGGCTAAGCATTTCAAATGTAGTTAAATACCACTTAACCCCTTGACGTCAAATGAATCCCTATAGAGCATAATTTTTGTTAATGCTCTCCCAATTAAATAGTAGTCACTGCCATATATTGTAATTGGCCTAGTTCTACTCTCAGGAAATGCCTTACTAAAGTTGCCCTTTTTTTCCTAAGCTTATATTCAATCAGGGTAGTATGCTGATTATAACAATAATTAGTGTTTCTATGACACCTTTCTTTCAAAGATCTCAAAACACAACAGCTTGCTGAGATAATGACTGCATACAAATGTTCTTTGGAATTGGTGGAAAATTTCCACCAGTGCAAAAGTTAGGGGAGAGGGAGCAGTACAGACATTCAGGCTAGGGACAGACATTGCACATAAAATGTTTTAAGTGATCAGAAACTGGCTTAAACCTGTAACAGAACCAATGTTCCCTCTAAGGAGCAGCGGTCTGTGAGCACGCCGCCTCAGTCCATGAGTGCGCCACCTCGTTCGGGCATGGGACACTTACCTAAGGGGGCTGAGGACTGGGAGCCGGAGGCTGAGGGCGGGGAGCCAGAGGCTGGAGGCTGGAACCAAGAGCCTGGGGCCCGAAGCTGGAGCCAGGGGCTGGAGCTGGGGGCCAAGGGCCAGAGCTGGGAGCCAGGGGCTGGGGCCAGAGACTGGAGCCTGGGCTGGGGCTGGGAGCTGGGGCCAGGGACTGGAGCCGGGGGCTGGCGCCAGCTCCGAGGAACTGCTCCACTCCCCTGCATCGGAGCCAGGGAGTGCAGCACTTCCTCGGAGCCCGTGTCAGCCCCCTGCCCCAGCCTCCATCCCTGCCTTGCCTCACCTCGGGGAGGAGCCACTGCCTGCCCCGAGTGAGGATCTGTCGGCTCCGGGACGCTGCTCCGCTCCCCGGCCCTGACACCACATGCCTCCTCGCTTCCCGAAGCAATGTGGGGGAGCAGAGCAGTGTCCTGGAGCCGACGAATCCACACTCGGGGCAGGCAGCGGCTCCTCCCCGAGGTGAGGCAAGGCAGGGATGGAGGCTGGGGCAGCGGACTGATGTGGGCTTTGCTGGCTCCGGGGAAGTGTTCCACTCCCCAGCCCTGATGCAGGGGAGTGGAGCAGTTCCGCGCCAGGCTCCCGCCCCCACCTCGCCTAGGAGCTGACCTTCAGCTCCTCTCCTGGTGCGTGGCCTTGAAAAGACTGTGTGCGGCTACACTTTTAGTTGTGCACGGCCGTGCACATGCACACCTTTGAGGGAACCTTGAACAGAACATAAATTCCGTGCAAATAAACTAGTTTCACAATGGCCAAAACTAATTTAAGATAAACCTGATTGAATGTAGTATCAGACTTAACTGATTTGGGTCAAACCAGTTTATGCAACATCTGTCCCAGACCTCTTCCTGTTTTAAGTTGAACCAGAGCCCTCCAGCATTTTGGAGCCCTGGGCTGGACTGTGCTCTCTGCTCCAGAGAGCAGGGCTGGCCCCGCCTCTGGCTGTTTGTGGGTGAATGGTGGAGGCAGTGGCTGGCCAGGGCTGACAGACCGCAGCTGTGGTTCCCAGGGCAGAAGGGATGGAGGGAGCCATGCCCCCTGCCACTGGAGCAGTGACAGGGCCGGGAGGGGCAGCAGCCTCTGTCAGGGTGCCCAGGAGAGGGTTTGTTCCCCTTGTCCTTTCCCTGTCCCACTGGCAGGGACTGCAGCTGTCTCAGCATGGCCCCATTAAGGCTCAGGGGGCAAGGAGGGATTTATTTCCCCCCTCCCACCAGGGAACCACAGCTGGGGCAGAGCAGCACCCCTCCTCCCCCCTCCCACCTCTGCAAGGAGCAGGGTGCTCTGTGCAACTTGTCTTCCTCCTCCTCTTTCCCCGCACCACCACGAAGTGGAGAGCGAGGCTCTATGTGGTGACACATGGCCTGGCCCAGCCTGGGCACAGGGAGCATCTGTCACTGAGCTGCAGCCACTGAGGAGGGCCGTGCCACCACGGCACAGCTGAGGCAGCTGCACAGCAGGGCTGACCTAGGCCACGGGGGTGGGCTCTCCTCAGTAGCTGGACCTCAGTGACAGAGAAGCTGAGCCCTATCAGTGAGAGCAGCCTGGCCCGGGCCCAGTGCACAACCTGGTCCAACTCGGAAATGCCGCAGGGGCTTGTGTGTCTGCAGTGAGCCCCTGTAGCAGGCAGCTGCCAGGCTTCAGGCCCACCAGTGCCTCCAAGCTGGCCTAGGTAGCCCACTGACCGGCCAGCCGCCACCCATGCATGCTGGGCCCGGGCCAGGCTGCTCTCACTTGAAAAGCTCAGCTTCTCTGTTACTGAGCTGCAGCTGCTGAGGAGGGCCCCACTCCCATGACCTGGGCCGGCCCTGCCATGCAGCTGCCCCAACCGGGGCTGAACAGGGCTGGCCCAGGATGCAGGGGTGGGGCCCTCCTCAGCGGCTGCAGCTCAGTGACAGCCGTTCCCCATGCCCAGGCTGGGCTGGGCAGCACTTGGCAGTGGGGGTGGGAGGGGGGGAAGAATCCCCCATCAGCACCGCACAAAGCCCAGCTCCCCACCCCACGGCAGTGGAGGTGGGGGGAGGAGGGGAAAGAGTTCCCCTTCTGGAGCCAGGGAGGAGAGCTTTATGCCCAGATTGCTCCTGGCTGTCAGGGAGCCACTACAGCAGGTAGGGCTCTCCCCCTCCTCCTCCTTCTGCACCATGGAGGTCTGGCCATGCCCCTGTCTGGCTATGGTCCCTCTTCTGCCATCCTCCAAACCCTGCAGGCCAAGGTGGGGGTTTAAACCGCTCCTCAGTCATGCTCAGGCCTGCCAGGGCCAAGCCATTCCTCTCCTCCCCCTCAGCTCAGCTTCCCTGTGGAAGGGAAGGGAGGGCTACTTCATCCTGCGCCTGCATTTCCAAAATGAAAAGTGGATGTCTGTCCACTTGCAAATAGGTTCTATCTCATCAGGTTAGACTAACCAGCAAAGATTGAATCAATTCAGGCTCCACCTTTTTGAATGTCTGTCCCTAGCCTAAGTCTGCAACCACAGCCCCCTCCTCTCACCTTCTTGTGCATTCCTGAGGCTGGGGTGATTCCAGCACAGGGAAAATGTGGCCTGCTCCAGTTCTCCCATTCCCAAGGGACTGGAGCAGTAGGGCAAAGCCCCTTACCTTGCATCTCACACCTGAAAATCTGGCATAAGAAGCAGGCAGGGGGCTGTGCTGCTCTGTGCACTGAGCTCCCAGTGCCTCATAACTGAACACAGGGGAAGATTCAGGATTTCCCAAAGAGGAGTGCGGGGCAGCAAATCATACTGCAGGGATGGCTGCAGCCCCTACTCCAAGCCTCATCTCAGTCCCCCTGCCCCCAACAGGTGTGGGCACTGCACAAGACTTCAGGACCATTTTAAGTCTCTAAAGCAAATGAAAATCCCACACTGCTTACTTCCACTTCCTGCTCAGAGGTACATCTCCTTCCCGCCTCTCCCCTTCTGCTCCTCGCCCACCTGCTACTGCTGCTTTGCCCTCTGTCCCAGTGGGTCAAGGGAAGCTCTAGAGCTGCCTCTGCCCATCCCAGCCAGACTGTGCAGGGGCTGGGTTCAGCTGTTGATGGGGACTGGACAGTGGCAGCAGGGATGGGCAGGGGGTTCTCCCTCCCCACACTTGCTCCTGGGGGAGTTGGCAGAGAGGGGGAAACTACTATCCCACCACAGTTATCTCTGTCCCTGTCCCAAGGTGAGTCTAGCCCATGCAAAGCTTGTCTGGGGTGGGCAGAAGCAGCTCTGGATCTTCCCCCAGACCTGGAACAGTAGGGCAAGCAGCAGCAGCAGACCTAGGAGGGAGAGAGGGGACATACCTCTGAGCTTCAAGGGGAAGGTAAGGGGGATTTTCATCTGATTTGTGGACTCAAAGTCCCCAGTGGTTTCCATGGTATGTTCCAATCCAAAAGGACGGTGCAGCCATGCTACTGCACCCCCTAACTGTACAGACAGCAGCACAGCAAAGCCTTGCCTGCCTCTCATGCCAGGGACTAAAGTGTGAGAAGCAGGCAGGGAGCTGCTCCTTCCCTCCCATCTTGGTAAATAGGAGGGTTTGGGAACAGCTGCCCCTTACACCATCTCCAGCCTGGGGGACCCCAGTCTCTGGAAAGCATGGGAGCCTTTCCCTTGGCTCTACTCCTTTTGCTCCTCAGGAGGAGTTATGCCAGAGAAAAGTGTGCAGATATTCAGGCTCCTGGGAAAAACTCTCCCAGGGATAATTTTATCTGATTTTTGTCAGATTCTTTTTCTCCCAGATGGCCTATTTTTCTTTGGGAGAAAAAGTTTGAATGTCTGCATACTTTTGTTTTCTAGCAAGAGAGCAGTGATTCTTCTGGTAGAAACTGAACATCTGTACATGGCTTGCGTTTAGTAGTTCACCTATGTTTTACAGAAGGGATAATTAAGACTCAAAGCTTATGTGTCAAAGATTGTATACCAAGACCATGGCAGAATTGGAAACAGAACCAAGATTCACTGTGTCCAGGTTATATGCCTGATCTACAAGATTGTCCATGTCCTTAATTTGTAATATGGAAATTACTTTCCAATATAGAATTTCCTGATTCATGTACTCAGGATGATACAGTTGAGACAGGGCAAAAAATTACAATCTTATATTACAAAAAGAAAAATGTAGGTTAGAAATTGGGGGGGAAAAACTCTGCTTAACTTTGATGAAGCTCTAGAACAGAATGCTTAGAGAGGCTGTGGGGTCTCTGTCATGAGAAATATTTAATAACAGGTTAAACAAATACTTACTTAGATGAGATGTTTTAGATGGAAATGATCCTGTATTGGGCAGGGGATTGAATTAGATGACTTCACGAGATCCTTCTATGACTTTTTTTAGCAAATTTGTCATCAAAAGATTACATGGAATAATTTTCATTGGTAGACTTTCAGAGACAATATTGAATTTGTGCTTCATGTACAGTAACTGACAGTTTATTAAAATTATCAGTAAGCAGTAAAGTGAATTTATTAATTATTTTGTCAGAAGGATTAGCTAACCAGCCTAAGCATTCTCCTAATTATATTTTTTTTCATCCAGAGATTTCTAGTGGGGGTGTGCAAAATGGGCTGTATTCGATTCAGATTCGGTCTGAATTGGGGCCAGTGATTTGATTCGTTGATTCGGATCACTGTCCCCGATTCAATTCGGCCAAATCCGAATCTGAAGATTTGATGCTGATTTGGAGAATCAGCAATTCAGCCATAGACACAGCTTTAAATGTTTTTTCTACATACCTCAAGGTACCAGGCATGGCTTGTGAATGTTGCAATGCTTGGGCAGATGCAACATCCCACAGGAGCACGCCCCCCCCATGCTTGGTGGCGAACCTGGAAGTGGAGCAGAAGTACTTCCAGTCCACTTCCGGGTCCACCACCAAGCACTGTGGCCCCCCCCCCTGCTCAGCAATCAGCCGCAGGGGGACCCCGAGTGCCCCCCCAGACCCAGGAGGCACCAGTCACCAAGCTGGGGGAGTGCAAGGGGGTCCCCAACGCGCTCCCCAGTGGACCAGAAGTGCTTCTGGTCCACTTCTGGGTCTGTTGCCCAGCGTGCTGGGTAGCCCCCCATGCTCCTGTGGGATACTCCATCCATCGCAGCATTCATGAGCTGCCTGGTACCTTGAGGTATATAGAAAAAAACATTTAAAGCTGTGTTTATTTTCAAATCACCAAATTTTTCCAAATCTCTCCAAATCAATTCGGAAAGTTCCGATTCAATTCTGAGAGATTAAAGGGTCTCCTAATTCAATTCAGATTGGAGATTTGGCCACCAAATGGAGCTGAATCTCTACCAAATCAAATCGGGGACTGAAACTTCACACAGCCCTAATTCCTAGTAGCTAAGAAATTGGTAGACTTCTTACAGAATCGCCTACTCATCTTCATTACATCCCAGGAGGTGTTGAATTAAAATTGAGTGTCAGTTCATCTAACTTTCAGGATTCAGTAGTGAGCACTATTCATTTTCTTGAAACTAAAATGGAAATTAAGAATTTTAAGGGAAAGGTAGCTTATTTTTAATTCTGCTTTGAAAAGGTTGATAAAAGTTGATAATACAGAATCTCATGTGGCATAAATAATACACCATTTTTACCTGAATCCAAGATAACTTTGAATTTCAGACAACCACCCCCCAAAAATTAGATTTTATACATGGAAAATTATAAATGTCTTATAATTTTCCATGTAAAGAATCAAATTATTGGAGGGTAGTCTTAAATTCATCTCCCCCGCCCTACCATTGCAGCAAGGAAAGCAGCAGCACGGGGGCAAGTGTTGAGGAGGCAAGTGACAGGGGTGCAGGCAACCTGACCCCAAACCCTTGTCTCTATGCCACTTGCTCCCCTGCTGCACCTTGTTCCCCATACCTTGTCCCCTGACATCTACCCACACATGGCTGCCCTCCTGCCCTCAGCAGGGAGCCACAGAGCTCCAAGGGAATTGGTACAGATCCAGAGAGCAGTGCAGGACCCAGGGTTGAATTTGTTGCCACTTTCCAGCTGTGTGCTGCATCCTGCTGCTCTCCAGTTCTGTGCTGACTGAGCGCAGAGCCACCCAAGAGTGCAGCGTGCAGCAACACGGGGAGGGAGGCAAGTGGGCAGGCAGGGAAACAACAGCAAGAGAATTGGCACAGATCCAGAAAGCAATACAGGACCCAGTGTTGCCTGTAGGTACTTGATTCTAAGGTAATTCTTTATTTTCCCCATGATGAATGAGGAAAAAACTTTGTCTCGGAATTGAGTAAATACGATAATAATTTAATACAGTAAACCTGAATTTTGCCACTCAGCTATGTTGGACAGCCACTTTGCTGAACGTAATATTTTGCAAATACTGAAAACAAGAAATAGCAAGATTTCTAAGAAATGTTATTTTTAATGCGTTTTTCTCTAAATGTAAAAGTATTAAAATGATGACGTTTTGGAAATCATTTAGTCTATAACATGGCAAAAAATAACTACACATAGAAACTGAAGTGTGTCAAGATGTTCCCTCTGTATCAGTGGTGCCCAACCTTTCTGGCCTCACAAACCAGACGAGTGGTACTGGGCCTGCCTGCATACTAGATCCAGGCTGCAGAATGGTCCCACACACTGGCCCAAACCAGCATGCAAGGCTTTTTCCTCTGGCCCACAGGCCCGTACATTGAATACCACTGCTTTGTATCACATGTAAGTTTGTGTTTTAGTGGAAAGGAGCTTTTACTAACCATTCTGTAATTGTCTTTGAGATAAACAGAGGACTTCAAATCTGTGATGGCAGCCTTGTGCAGTCATTTCTTTTCTTGCATGCAAGGAAGAGCTGCATGATGGAGAGGAGACCTTCTGCAGTAACAGCTGACAGGCTCCCAGTCTCTGCTACATATGCAAATTAAAGCTCAATAGCAACCAGCCATAAAGTTAATAGACATTTTCTAGGCATAACATTAAAGCTAGCTAGAGCTTTTTGTGATGTCATAGTTACTTTGCACATGTAGGTGGTATAGGTAATTGTGCAGTGAACCAGCTAATTGCATGATACCTGTAACATGTAGAGGGGGCCTTAGAGATAGCAGATGATGATTGTGCTGATGAATGTGAAGTATACTACCGAACCTCTAGTGGCTTACAAATGCATTAGATTAAATATTAATGAGTCCCTGAACAGTGTAATGGTATGTTTGATACTTACGCTCATATAAAGCCATTTTGTTATAGTTTCTCACTTGTGTTAACAGAATACATGTTACGAAGCTATGTGTAATTAATATTGTACCTCGTGAAATGACTTAAGCTGTAAAATTATTTACTATATACTATAGAATATACTATATACTATAGATCCCTATAGTATGTGGTTCTAGTTTACCTGAATCTGGTATTTTTAAAATAAAACCAAATCAGAATTAAAGTAGTCCTGAAGTCCAAATCAGATGCCCCGAATTGTAGCATATAGATTATTTAATTTCTAGTCTTCACATGAACCCTGCAATATTTAGACACTTCATAGGCTTTATGGTTGAATGGTATGGTATATTTAGGGTTGTCATGTTCATTACTTTATTTGCTCTTTCCTAAGTAATCATTTTTTCATTTCACTAAATATTGTAAATATGAATAATATTGGAGATACTAAAACTTATAATGTCATTCTCTGTTTTACAGTGTGACATAAATCTAGAAGCACTAGATGCAGCGCCATACTTAAAGTTTAGTTAAACGTTGTACCTAAGCAGGAATTCAAAATTTTCATGTAGAGAGAGCACACTATCTCTCTTCCAAATACACAGTATTTACTATTTGAGTTCCAAATGAATTTATGGGAATTTGCCAGCAAATGTTAATTAGTGCAGGTTAAAATTAGTGTAGGTTAAAATTAATTTAAAATGTGCCTGAGGGCCCTAGCGGATGTTACTTTTATGGCACAATTAACATGTCAGCTGCGGGCAGTCCCTGATCTCCCACCAGGAACCAGAGCTACCCTGTGCCCAATCCTGGCTGAAGATTTGGGTCCAGGGTACCCTCAATCTAAAACTCCACTTGCAGCCCAACTAAGCTGTATCTGCACTGCTTAAAAGCCAAGAACAGGGGAATCCAAGTCTGGGGAGAGGCTCTCCGGTTTGGGGTTCCTGGTACCCCAGGGATTTTAAACACTTCAGTTGCACAGTTTTTAAAAGTCCTGGGGCTCTGGAAGCCCAGGGCTGGAGAGCCTTTCCTTGATTTTGGGTTCCTGGTCCCCTGGGCGGCACATGTGTTTTTTAGAGCCTGGGCTGCTCTGGCACACAGGACATAGCCAGCCATGCCTGATCTGCAGAATCAGGCTAGGGGCAGCTTTGGGTCCCAGTTCAGCCCCAGCAGCCATACAATTAGTTTCTGAGTAATTTTATCCCTCATCCCAAGCATTGCATATCTTGTCCTGCACGTGCAGCATGGTAGTGTGCATGATTCGGATGGAGTATAACATTCTTCACATGCCAAATTGTGTCATTATTTTAACATCTGCCAGGAGCCTGAGAAACAGAGCACTGTGTCATCTGAACATTAACAGCCTCATCATTTTCAGGATCATCAACTTGCCAAAAACTTCCTCTACCAATGTATTTCAGAATTCAGAGAGAAACTGAGGGACCATTGAGCTTAGGGACATTTTCTAATCTTGATTGTAGAGTACTAGAACGGACAGGTATGCACACACTTTCATAAATGTTAATGGCTCAGAAATGGGTTCTCACAGTCTGTGGCAAGGAGAAGTTTTACTGCAGATTGGCAAAGCTATACACCCAGTGCACAAAATTGCTATGTGCAAGTACTGACCCATAGAAGGTGCAATAGTGTATTTGCCTTTTTAGGTACATGCCATATGCACATTACTAATGTGTTAATGATTAAGTCTTGGCAGTGTCTGCTTTAAAATGCAAATTTACAAAAACCATTGGACATGTGAAGTTCAGTATGCATTAAGAAGAGATATAATATATTTCAGTTTGCAAAAACTTGGCATATAGAAGCCAAAGAATATACATACAGAGAAATCTACTGTGTAGGGAATGCTTAAGAGAGACGTAAGTGGGACTGAAGAGTTAAAGGGTAGAAGAGTTAGAAGGGAGATAGCAAAAGGATCAGATTGTAAAAAAAGCCACACAAAAAAATAAAGGCTTTGGAGTACAAAATTAGAGAGGCTCAAAGGCTGAGAAATAAATGTTGAAACTAATGAGAGGATGATTGAATTAAACTTAAATGTAAAGGTGACCAAAATGGAGAGGGGAAAGAACACAAAGAGCTGAATGCCAGAGACCACAATAGAATAGAAAACTTAGCAGTGATTTAAATGAATTGCGTGAAAAGTAGTCTGCTGTTTCATTTTCATTTGTTCGTAATAAATACAGTGTGAACTGCCCTTCTGGGATACTTCAGAGGACTTTTGGCATACTTCTTTTTCTGCTCTAGTTTTCTTTTAATTTTATTTTTATTATAAAACAAGAATAATAGGAAGCCATATTATATGCCTATTTTAGTGTTGCAGTAGCAGTATTACAGTTAATTGAGTTGTATTTTACATTTAAAATTCTTTGTTGCATTGTAAATCTACATTGGGCCCCTTCTACACATTATATTTACACTGTGATTAATGGGTGCCTATATGTAAGCGCAGAGGTTGCTCTGATGCGTTGGAATTCCAGCATGTCAGAGCGGAGTCAATTTTTCAAGTCTGTTGTAGCATGGCAATTACTGTACTCCAGCAGCCTCCTGTGTTTTGTGCATCAGCGGCCCTGCACTTAAAAATGGTGGCAGTGGCGCTGGAACTAAAGCTCATCGCAATGAACTTTAGTTTATGCTCCCTCACTACCATTTTTAAGCCCAGGGATGCTGATACCTGAGGTGTGGCAGTGCTTTAATTAGAGCACCTCTCGGAGCTGCTCTAATTAAAGCGCCGTCCCCCCTGCACCTGGAGCATGTGTAAAAGTGTCCAATGTGAATCGTGGCATAATAACAAGGGTGTTACATGTGCATACATATTATGTTCCACATATTATAACTTAAATTGAACATATGGCCTAGGCTGGCCCCCATGTAGTCCCTGCCAGGCTGACAGTCAGCTGATTATTGTCTCAGGCCAGGGACTGCACCAAAGTCTGGGACTGGCCCCAGTGTGGTCTCTGCCAGGCCAGTAATCAGCTGATTGTCAGACTGGGCCCCAAACCTGTAGCACCTGGTTTTTAATTTGCCAGTGCAGGGGAAGCTCAGGATCATAACATGTGGTGACAAGTAGGGGCACAACTGGGATCTGATCCTCCATCCCAAAATTGTGCCTTTTGTCATGCATGTATGGCAGCCTAAGGTGCATGTCTGCAAGGGGCCTTAATCTTGACATTTCTTCCGCTACACCAGAGAATTTCAATTTTTTTAAATGTGGTTAATTTAAAAATCCAAGAATTTCTACTTGTTAGTGTTCCAATACAGATAGCAAATTTAGCAGGAGGCACAAAAATGTGTAGCAAAAAAGGCAGTTGTTAATCATTTTAACAAGTAGGATTGTGTGCATCTAATATATGACTTCATCTAGCTCCTGACTTCATCTGGTTTCTAAGCCAAAGAATGGGTATCTAGTCAATATTTACATGAATGACCCACAAAAGAAAAAAGGTGTCTGGCAATGCATCTTTTGCAAACTGTTTTCTTATTTGCATCAGAAGGGGGTCTCTTCACACAGTGTTGGCATGACAGAAGAAGCTTAATTTCTAATCTTAAATTCTAAACCTTGGTTTGAAACAGACTGTAATTGTCTCCAAGCTTCAAGTGACATATCTTATCTAAATTTCCTCCCTTGTGAAACAGACTTTGGAACAAGAAAGTAAAGATTTGTGCATTAATGTGCATGCCAGTTTGATGCTATGAAGTGCTATGAAACTACTTAGTTCTTTGAGGGGAGAGATTTAATTTTGTGTTTGTATACTACCTAGCACAACAGTCTATGATAGTCTATGATTCTGGCTTCCACCACTCCAGCTAATTTTGGTAATTTTCATGACCAGAATTTAACCTATGATTCCTCATCTGTAAAATCTCTATAATTCACAGTATGGCATTCCTAATGTGGCCACAGTGATAATATCCATTGTAACTCAGTTGTACTGTTGTAAGATCTAATGAAAGAATTTATGGAAGTGAATGAAAGAATTTATTGAGAACCAATGTTAATTACTTTGAAATTACAGCTTAATTTTCTTCACAGAAGAAACTTGAATGCGAGTACTTCCATGGAAAAATTTGACTCAATAAGACTTTTATTTCTCAGCAACAGTGAAGTGGAAAGCAGAAGTTATTTGTTACTCCAGCTAAGATTATATAAATTAGATGAATGAGTCACAGATGCATTGGGACTGCCTCTTGCTTGCATTACTATATTTTTTCTCTTATCTCTTCTGTACAGCTCGCCCTGAAGGACCCAGTACATACGGTGTCACTACAGCAGTTTGTCTATGAGAAGCTAAAGGCACAACAGGAATTACTGGGAGAACAAGGTTTTCAGGCACTTATGGAAACTGTGGATACAGAAATAGTTGCACAACTACAAGGATTTTTACAAGGCTTCTAAAGAACCAGAAACAAGTTTTTGTATGTCTCACTTTCCCTTTCAAAAATATACCGGTATATATAAATTTAAAAAGAAAGAAATCTAGCCTTCCAACTTATCTGCAAGCATCTGCTTAACAGCTGATAGTAACTGGTATGAAAAAAATAAAGAGCAAATCAGAGACCATGAAACTTTTTTTTCTTCCTCACTGAAGTTTTGAAAGAATAAATGGTAAATTGGCTCTTAACTAAAGTTTACAAACCTGTTTCATAAGAGAATATAATTTTATATATATGAGGAAAGATGATTTGCATGAGTTGACATGTTAAGTGACAACAAACTGTTTAATTTACTATTAGAAAAATGATTTTGATTATCTTAATTGTGTGCTGTTTAACATTTTGAGAAAAAGTAAAGGCTGATGTTGGAAATATTTTTGTGCAATGATGACATCTCAGTTTGGTTGCCTTACACTTTTTAATTGTTAATGAAACCATAATAAAATAAGTCTGCATAGCCATTTAAATAGCAGAACTGTGACAGCAGGAAATTAAGACATTAAGTCTTTAATCAAATTTTAATATTATATATTATGTACACCCATGTACAGATATATTCCTAAGATTTTCATGCTTAGGGAGATAAAAACAGTTTTTCATTTGAGAAGAAAACAAATTAATCAACCCAGGATGTTATTTCATATGTTATTCATGATGCTGATCCACATATTAAGAAGGTTGTTAGAAAAGGGATATTGCCTCATTTTATTTTCTGCAATCATGTTTTCTACTTAAATAAGTAGTTCAAGAGCCCAGTGATGTAGTGGCAACACACTTCTCTAGTATGTTGGAGACCTAACTTTGCTTTCTAATAGAGGTACACCAATATATCAGTTGCCTATTGGATCAGCACCAATAGAAGGGGAAATTACTATTGGCTATTGGGTTTTTTTGGCCGTTGTAGCTGATAATGTTTACCAATAATTATGCTTTCTGGCCAGGACCGTGGACACCTGGGTTCCCTCTTCCTTATGGGGTCAGGGTCCCCAGATGCCTGGGTTCCCTCAGGAAATGATGGATTTCCCCTTGCAGGCAGGCAGCATTCTAGCCTGCAAGGGGTCTGCTTGGGGCTGCTGGGAGCAAGATGTAGGGGACACCGCATGCATATGCGCAGCTACATGTATGCACATGGCCAGGATCACAGTCAAGTAGTATGGAGAGCAGCTCCCTGCAGGGAAATCTTATGGAGGGGAAGGGACATGGGGGAGGGAAGGGGCAAGATTTGTGTGCAGGGTGGATTCAGGCTGCTCACTGTGGGCTTGGGGTTCTCCATTGTATTTACTTTGGGAGCCTTGCACCAGCCATATACCCCTTGCCTGCCTGGCAGCAGTGGGGGCGGCCAGGCAGGCATGGCCAGCACAGTTCTCCCAGGGCAAAGGCAGCAGAGTGGAGAGCCCCAACCCTGCAGCAGGCAACCCACATCTGCCATCACCCTGCTCAGCTCTGCTCCACTTAAAAGCATCCCTGCGCTTAAAAATGGTGGTGGCACTTGAACTAAAACCGATTTGATGACCTTTAGTTCAAGTGCCCCCACTGCCGTTTTTGACAACTGGTACACTGATACATGTGACACAGGAGGCTGCTGGAGTGTGCCAAAAAAAAGTTTATTAATGCCTTGCAAGTTTTGCATTTTAAAGTAAATTGGTTATCAGATCAGCATCGGCTGATATAGTTGGTGAATAATTGACTACAAACTGTCAACCTATCAAGGAATGGAAGTGCTGGGCATTCTTCATGTTGCTATACAGAGTCCTCTCCAGAAGAGTTAAGGATCTGATCCAAAGCTCCTTGACTTTGGATGAGACCCTACGAATGGTAATAAGAATAATATAAGACACAGAATAGGTAGAGTAGTCTTCCAGGCTCTATTGGTAACACAAAGGTTTCTGTCATTTTCTCTTTCCTGCCTTCATCCCCAGGAGAGAAAAATGTATGTTGCCCTTTGCTATCAGAAACCAACTTCAATTTTTCTTTTGAAAACTGCTGCAAATATGGTATTAAAATGTATGATAGGATATCTCTCCAGAAAACTGGATACTGTATGTTACAGGGAAACTGACTGCCCCTGTGCATGCTACAAAACAGAAAATGTACTAGATGTTCTGATGCTTCCTAAAGTTTCAATTAAACTTTCCAAAGATACCTCACTTCTGACTGACTTAATCTATATGGTGTTATGTTTAGAGTAGCTGGTAATTAAGTAATAGCAGTACAGTGATTGTAAGGTGCAATGCTGTCCTTAAGAATTCTTCACTACAAGTTTAGTGGCCTTGTATTTTCCTCTGGACTTGAAGGTTCAGACTAAAAGCTGCTTAACATGAATTAACCGGCATACTGTTAATACATTTTCCGTTACATTTTCTAGAATACATTTAAATATGATATACTAAATAGTCTCCTATAACTTACTTTCTGCAAAATAGCTATTTCCATTAATGTGACTGTAAACTTCCAATGCATAAAACACCTTTCAGGATACAAAAAAATTCTGGACCAAATATAGACTTTGGATTTATGATGCATTGTAATCTGCCTAACATCTGACTCCCCAGGTACCTCTCCACTCTTTACCAGCTACATTCATTCGACTCCCCCCACCCACCAGCCTGTCTCTCACCCACTGACACCTCAGTTTACATCTACACTGACTGCCTTTCTTGCATGCATACCAGCCTCTGGCTTCTTTACTGTTCATTCCATCCAGGAAGGGCACACATCAACTGCAGATGCTTCCTCAGCCTGACAAAGGGTATTTGTACCCAAACAGTTGCAAAGAAGAATTTTTTCAACTATTTAAATTGGTCTAATAAAAAATATCAGATTTACCCAAAGAACCTTGTCTGCCTATGTCCTTAGACCAGCATGGCTACAACTTATACCCCTGAACCATTGCATAAATACATTTAAAGATAGAAATTCTTACAGAATGTACTTCTTTCCTGATGGATTTTCAGATTTAGTTACTGATATAGCAGATTTATAAAAATATCTGCTTAAACTGTAGAAAGTGCTGTATTTATGCAGGAAGGAAGATTTTTGTTTATTGAACTGTATAGATGAAAATAAACTTTTAGCTCAGAGTTCCAAGCAGTTGTCCCTAAGCCCTAACATTTTTTTTAACTTCATTTTTTTCTTAAGACTATTCCCCCTCCCCCTCATTTAACATGAGGGGGGCCCTCATCTTAGAATTAAGTATGAAGGTGGAGGGGGGCAGGTGGTTGCTGTGGCTCAGGCTCCATCCCCTACCTGGGGTTGGGGCCATAGCTGCAGCTTCTGCCTGAACCCCCATGCAGCCTTTGCGCCCCACCTGTCCCTCTCTCTTCTTACTTTTGCTCTGCACTAGCAGGCTCCAGTCAGAGTGCAGCCTGGGGCATGGAGAACAGCCCCAGCTCAGCTTCATAGCAATGGCGCACAGCCCGTGTGGCTGCAAGGGCTGCACTGAGGCTGTGCTCCAGCCCTAGGCTAGAATGGGGACAGAGACTGCTGGTATGGAGCAAGGGTAAGGAGAGGGAGCGGGGAAAGCAGTTGGCTATGGGGAGGGGAAAGCAAAGGCTAGAAGAATGGGAAAGGGGAGAGGGGAAAACAGGCTGGGAGAAGGGACAGGAGGGACTAGAAGGGGAAGAGGGGGCCCAAGGCTGCTGGGGTGGATAGGCACAAGCAGGGAGCAATCTTGCCTGCCCTCCCCACACTCCTGTCTCCTTGCAGCAGTGGGAGAGTTTAATTAAAGACAGCCACCCCAAAATTAGGTTCTATATGTTGAACAAATTTTTACATTTTCTATGTATAGAATCTAATTATTGGGGGTAGTCTTAAATTCAGGGTAATCTAAATTCAAGTAAATATGGTGCTAGATTCTGCAGTTCCAGCCTCTTCCAGAGGAAAGAGAAAATAACACTACACCTGCTGTACCTTGGGGCAGCACAGTGAACACGTGGGATTTCCTTGCTACCAGCTCTGGCAATTAACTTTCCCCTAGCAAAAGCTTATACTACAAAAGCTGGCTACCCACCCAGCTTACCTTGAGAAGAGAAGAGGGGCCAGGCACTTTGGCACAGCCACCATTACTTGCAGCATCTGGCAGTCAGGGATTAATAGACTAGCCACAATGTTTAGCTTCTCTGTACTGCAGCTGCCTAAGAAAATACCATGCTTGCTTATTTTTTTCTTCATTTTGCCTTTAAAAAAACAAAGTGTGTATATTATTTGAGGGCAGCATGTTCTGTGTGAGAAAATATGATTACTTATCATTTTGAAAATCACACAAAACTGTTACAATGGTTAGTTATTGAGTGAAATGACAGATACTTGTGAGTATCCACTAATCCATAATTGATTTCAGCAAAAGAATATCAATACAAATGGCTGTCTTCTGGAGTCTCTATGTATTATATGTTTGCTAATGTAATGCCTTTTCTTAGCTCTGCCAGCCACAAACTGCTACCCCAATAGGAATATTGGCAATACATTCCAGAAAGATCTCAGTTTGGATTTCAGAGAATGGAAATGAGAATTCTTAAGGAGAGACATGAGTGATTCTGATTTTTATTAATTAAAAAAAAAATGGAAAAGAACCTTTCTTACAGGGTTTGGCACTACTTAAACTAGGTTTGCCAAGCTGAGAATAAGCAGATATGTTTCCTTGGATTTGTGTGTATTATTTCTATCAGCAAAATTTTACTATGGTCAGCAAAAATTATTTGCCCCCTCCCCACCCCTCCACCCCACCTTCCATATCTAAATCTATGGTATGCTTTCCTTTGTGTTGAGTCATTCCAGTAAGCTCTGCTGCATCAGTTTCAAGAGATGCTATCATCCAGTATTCAATTCAGTGGTCATTCATCAAAGGACAGAATTAAGGTATTTTATCATAATATCCACTGAAAAGTGCAGTCAAGCAAAACGCAATTCAGAAAAACCAACTGCAAGCTTTAAATTCAAAGACAATTTAGAATAGCATTAGTTGTTTATCGATTACCTGGGCAACTGTGGTAACAAAAGGTGAAGGCTTCTGTTTGCTGCATGCCTCTGTCTTTCACACTAAAAGAAGAAAAGCTTGTATTTGCATTCTTGGGGAGCTGCTATGGAAGCCCTGATCTTGCACAGTAAAATTTAGGGGAACTTTGGTATTTACTTTAGTTGAGTGTAGAAGTATAGTATTAGGGTCACCTATTTACTGTATTTACTTAGCTATAGGACAAGGATCCCCCCTATCAGCATGGAAGGGAAAAAGCCCCTTGTCTTATATTTGCATATAAAGCAGGGTAGGGAACAAGTGGTGCTGTGGTACTGACTCTGGCCCTGAGCCCAGGTTAGGGCCAGAGTCAGACCCACAGCAACCTCCTGCCCTCCCTCCGCTTTCCCCTCTACAGCTTCTTCCCCACCACTCACTCCCTTCCTACCCCTCCCCCTTACTGTCAGGTACAGCTCGATTTCGGTTTAGGTGGGGGTCTCTCCTGGGCATGGAGCACATCGAAACTCCTTCTCCTGCCCAGCCAATCAGCAGCACCAACACTGCTGCATGGCCAGGCAAGGTCTCAGTGTCATTCTCTGGGATAGAGCAGCCTGAGCAGTGTCTGACAGTAAGGGGGTGGGGAGGGGAAAGAGGCAGTGACTGAGGAGTTGGGGGGGAGAGACAGAGACTGGGAAGCAGGAGGGTAAGGGGAAGAAACTGGGGAGAGTTTGGAAGAAAGGCAGAGAGTGGGAGGAGGGGCCGAGGCTGTGGGGAGGTGGGGTGGAGGCATGCAGATGACAGGGGAGCAGGACGGCTGCGTGGGAAAGAAGTGGGGCAGGAGGGCCACCTGCCTCCCCTTGCCAGTCACTGCTTTCCCTGCTGTAGCAGTGGGGGGGTGGGGAGAGGTTGGTATTTAAGACAACCCTCAAATACTTGGATTCTGTACCTAGAAAATTGTAACATTTATACGTTTGCCATGTATTAATCTAATTATTGGGGGGGGGGGGTAGTCTTATATTTAGGTTTGTCTTTTATATTGAAGTAAATACAGTAGAGGTCTAAAGAAACAGACAGCACCTAGATGCTTTTAAAATTCTACTCGGTGCCAACCTAGATCTTTAGTTGCCTAATTACTTTTGAAAATGTTACCTTTTCATTACTACTATTCACTTGCAAACAGATGCATCTATATTAAGTAATTATCTCCTACATTTGGAGAAGACATGTAACCACTCCCTTGTTGTGTCCCACCAATTTCTTCCAAGATTTAGCTGCAATGGTTGAAGACATTTTTGTATCACCTCTTTGCAGGTTGTTGCATCACTCCCATCATATACAAGCTTTTTAAAATCTGGATCTAACTGAAGCTGTTCTGAAATTTGGTACAGTTTGGCCATCCACTGAATTACATGCTCATCTACACATCTCTCCAGTAAAATCTAATTATGAACAAAGTTCCTAAAACATTGTTATACAATTAGAACTCAAGTTAGTTGGGTTTTTTGTAATTTTGTGGGGGAAGATTAATTCTTATTATGTCATTTAGGGGGTTTAAATCCTTAAAATCCTTTTTATTAGCATTCTGAGCTGTACGCTTCAGGTAAAAACCTTTAGGACATCAAGTTACCCAAAACAAATTTAAAAATCTAGTTTTTAGAATTATGCTTGGGCATTAGGCATACCTTTGTCATTTTGATCTTGCTTGTCCTTTTAACTTTTCAATTCAGTAATAATTTCAATGAGGATTTTTTGGTAAGGAAATTAAACTCCAAACTGAATAAATGTTATAAAATCACCTTGCCAAAAAGGTGGCAAATGTAAACATGGGTACAACCCCTTTCTGCCTTTGATAAGCATTGTCTTTTAGTTATTAGTTCAACCAGTCTGCTGGAACACACAATGCTATTCCGGTCTTCCTTTGTGTGACTTATAGAAGTTAAACTTTAGGTATACCTAGTGAAAATGACATATTTATTTATCTCTGTATTATAGAGAGACCCTTGTTCTAGATTTCTTTCAACAAATATGTTTGGGACTTGGTGACACAAAATACAGTAAGCCTTATACAGTGATAACTTATATTTCAGTGGTTCTCAACTGGGGTGCTGCAAAACCCCCTCAGGGGTGCTGTGGACAGCCAGGTAAAACTACCCCACCTGGCTGCTGCACAGCCACACTGGGAAGACTGTGGCACATATGAGCTTTCCTGTCTCATTAGGGTTCTCTGTTGAGCCTAAACCAGTCAAGACAGCTGGCTCATGATGCAGCCCTTTCCAATCCATCCTCCCCATGCTTCTCCCAGGAATAGAAGCACAGAGTACAGTTCTATCTGCCCCATGTAACTCTGTTTCTGGGAGAGGTGCATGAGGCAGGAAGGGATGCAGCACAAGCTTGCTTTAGGCTAATCAGAAAACCCTAATGGGGTAGGAGAGCATGTAGATGTGCCACAGCTCTTCCTGGTCTGGTTGTGCAGCAGGTATGAGGTGGTGGTGGCAGCACTTAATTGAGAACTGTGGAGGAAAGTTGAGGCAGCATAGCAGTGATTCTCAGCTACAGGTGCCACCAAATGCAAAAAAATTGGGAAGGATGCCAAGCATGCCAACTGTCCACAAATTTATGGACAGTCCTTTTTAAATAAAAGCATGCACGTGTACACACACACACACACACACACACCCTTCTCTGTAAAGTCCGTAAAAAAACTCAGCTGTCTGTAAACAAAAACACACAACTAAGAAACCAGGAATTTGACTGAAGATGTGTTGTGCTGGGTCATAGGCAGCCAGGTCTGGGGCCACTCAGGGACTCCAGGTGCCAACCATGCTCAGGAGAAGTGAACAGAATCTGGGAACAAGCCAAGTCAGGAAACTAGGAAGTCAATCCAAGAGTAGGGTATAGGAACAGACAGAGAACAAGCCAGGTCAAGAAGCCAGGAGCAGAGAGTAGCAAAGCAGTCTGAAATCAGGTTGAGCCATTGCCCAGACACTTTCTGGTCTGCTCTAGAGTTTATATGGCGGAAGTGGAGAGTCAGCTGTCCCCAACTAGCCAGGGAATTAGTGGAGCACTAGGCCCTGATGGAGGCTTCAGGTCAGCCCTACCCAGTCTAGGTGATCAGCTGTAGGGTGACAGGCTGATCAAGCAACCATACTGGTCAGGCTGAGGCCACGGCCTGGCGAGATCTGTCATTAGAATGAGGCTGGATGCAAGTGTTGATGGACAGACAGAGCAGCAGCACTACCTTGTGCCTGAGTGTGAGTGCAGCTTGGTTCTCTGCTGGGTTTAGTGGCCCACAGGTGCCTATGTAGCCCCCTGCCCCCCCAGCCACATGCTGCTGCTATATTCCCCTGTGACATCTGCTGTCATCTCTCTGTGACAGCTGCTCATCTCAAAAGCAGGTAGGGCCGCAGAGCCACAAAGAGCCTAAGGCACAGTGCAGGCCACAAAGCCTGCCAGCTGTCAAGGAGATAGGTGCAGGGCTTCTGGGGCCCTGCACCTCTAGCTGCTGACAGGCAAAACCTGTGACATGGGTGCTTGTGCAACTGACTGTCTCTGTCTTGGGGCAGTTGATTGTCTGTATTGATTCTTTCCTCTCCTTAGTCTGTGGTTTTGTAGGTGTTAATCCTTGCTCTTTATCTGGTTATGTTAGCTAGCTACTATGTATTGAGCTGATCCCTGAATGAATCATGATTGATTGGTAACTAGTAACACAGTAGCTTAGCAGCCAGGCCTGCAGTATTCCCCCCCCCACCCAAATGCCCCAAGATAGACAGTTGCACAAGCACCCATGTCACAGGTTTTGCCTGTCAGCAGCTAGAGGTGCAGGGCCCCAGAAGACCTGCACCCATCTCTTTGAAAGC
>NW_005842066.1:234137-239182 GCF_000455745.1 Alligator sinensis | reverse complement strand
AGGTCTGCAGCTTTCACCCTGCTGTGCCTTAACACACACACTGTCACCCATGTCACGAGTTTTGCTTGTCCACAGCTTGAGGTGCAGTTTCCCCCAAACCCCTGCACCTATCTCCTTGAAACTTGGCAGGCTTTGTGGCCTGAACAGGGGCCACCTACCCTGTGGTGTAACACGTACAAGTGACATGAGTTTTGCTTTCAAGAATTTGGGGTGCAGCTCCCCCCAAACCCCTGCACCTATCTTCTTGAAACTTGACGGGTTTCATGCACTCAACAGAGGCTACTACCACTGCAAGTTTAATCCAAATCAGACAAAAAACAAAGTTATAGATATTTCATTGACTCCCCATTATACCCTATGGCCAGATCTCGAAAGTGGCTCCAAAGCCGCTTTGGCCAAAGCGAAGCAGGAAACCGATCTGGAGCTCTGGATCAGATTGCTGGCATCCAAAGCAGCTGGATCCAAAGCTAAATTGAATAGCTGCCTATTCGCACAGGCCTAGGCCTCAAGCCATCTGGCAGGGTTGCTGCTGAGCCCAGAAAGCGTTACCAGCCAGGAGTGGGGCTATCCCAGGCAGACAGGCGAACAAGGCCAACAAACAGGGCAGCTAGCTTGGGTGGGAGTTCTTTGGGTTGGGAGCCGTCTGTTTTGGTGCTCTTTTGTGTAATCTTGGTATTGACAGCAGTGTAAGGCAGTGGTTGGCAACCTTTTGTGGCACTGGACCAGAATGAGCCTAGCCAGCGCTAGAACCTGACCAGCATGGCACAAGCAAGCCCACTACCATCTTGACATGGCATGAGCAAAGCCCCCCACTGCAAAAGTCCCCCACTGCCAAAGCCCACTGCCACACAGCTGTGGATGGTGTGGGCAAAGCCCCCCACCAACTAAGCCCTTCAGGGCTGAGGGCTGAATCCAGCCTGCTGGCCATTGGTTGCCAAGCTTTGGCATAAGAGACAGAAAGGAAATTTGTTTTCTTTTAAGAGTTACCAAGGGAAGTAGCACTGCCACAGGTGAAGGAAATTGTAATGCCCAAATCACTGCATCTGCTAGCTCTATCTGTCCCTGTGCCTGCATGAACTCAATCCAGCTGGGACCTCTGAATCTTCCACCCAGGTCCTGATCTGGTTCTGGGGAGCAAGGCTTGCATGTCCCTGCCTAAGATCTCCAGGTGGATGTAGAGATTACTGCTGATTCCCTTTGGAAACAGGTAAGGGAGCTGTAGGAGGAGGTGATTAGGTTGAAAAGCAGCCGCGGACATGAGGACTTAATTGATGTGCTGCATAAGGAGATTTCTAAGAAGAGAAGCAGCTGGGGAAAACATGAGAGAACAAGGGAGATGTAGATGTTCAGGAGAGCAGAAGCTGTCTGTTAATCCCCTGTGGCCACAGACAGTGCTCAGCTCCTGACCTCCTGGCCACTGAGGTGAAGAGAAAACTACCATTAAAGAGACAGTCATGTGTGCCCTGGCCCCAGTATAGCCAGAAAAAGAATTAACTGCTAGATTATATATGCCTTTAAGGTGAGATTTAAAAAGAAATGGCCAGGTTTTATAACACCTATTCACGCTAACAAGTATACTCTGTGAGCAGGCATACTTCATTCAGATTTGCAGAGTAAAGTACTATGTTATGTGAGTAAGGGAGTGACACATTTGGGCCCATTATAAGGTACCCTAGAAAGATGTATAAAATGTGCACAAAGGCTGCCCATGCTACTTGTGATCTTCGTGCTGCAGGTTGGCCACCCCTACCTCAGAGGGTGAGGAGGAAGAGGAAAGACAGGCTGGGTAGTTTAAGAAGGGGCAAGGGAGTGTGAAGGGCAGTCCTCAGGGTCTTCAGAGTGAAGGCTCCTGGAGAATGGGGTGAGTCAAGAAGAGGGTGCAAGTGAAAAAATCTGGGAGCAGATGGAGGAGGCAGGAAGAGTGAGGGCTTTGTGGGGAATGAGGCCTACATGTCCCTGCCCAAGACATCCACATGGGGGAGTGGTTCTGATGTGCGGATGCCTCTTGGACTCGCTCAGAAAACAGGGAGGGGAGCTGCAGGAGGAAAGGTGACCACTGAAGCATCTGTGGGAAGTGGGTGACCCAGGGAGGATTTCAGAGGGAGGAGGTGTCTGGGGTGCTTTGAAGGGACCCCTGCCAGGAAAGTGCCAGGCAAAATAGGGGGAAGCCCTGGTGCCCGCTGCAGTCAGCTTGTCTAGACCCACTTATCTGAAGGGGAGAGAGTAGCTTGTGTTAGAACCTTTTTTTCTTTCTTTTTGCTCTCCTGGCTTGTAAGAGATGGGGAATCCCCCCACCCCTCTGGACCTGGGGCAGCCTTGCACAGCAACTGGAGGCTCCAGGACAAGAAGCTGCCCTTTCACTCAGATCACAAAAGTTCAACTGGATTCACATCACAAATCACATCTGTCTCAAGCCATGCAATTAATTGGCAATTTGATGGCTCTACCTGCTTTGTGGTATAGCTTTTGGTCTGGCCACCCCTGTGTATAGCACCTGCCAGCTCCTCTGTCTCTCCTCAACTGTGGAATCACCAAAGCATTGAGACCTGAGCCCCAGGGTCTCGGGTGCAGCACCACAAGACATGGAGAAGCTCCCCGAGCACCCAAGTGGAAGCTGTTCTGGAGCCCAAGCTGTGCCCTTCCATTGCCAGCCAGCCCTGCTCTGTCAAGATGTGGGGTTTTGAATTGAACTGGCAAGCCAGGGCCTTGCCCCTCACATGAAATTGCCCTGTTACTGTGGGAAAAGTTCACTAGGAGCATGATGGTTCCCAAAGTGAGGAGAGCCCCCTTTCATCCTGCTCAGTGGGAAATATTGAAAACTCCAGTGGTCCTAGGAGAGAGAAATCAAAATTGCTCGTGCTCTCTCCCATTTTTGTAGAACAGGGGTGGGCAAAATACACCCCCTGCGCCAAATCCAGCCCACCAAGGGATTTTGTCTGGCTCACAGTGGGTCCCTTGGTCCTGCCCAGCCCAGTTACTAATGCTGTTGCTGGGAGGAGAGGCTACTGACCCAGGCAGAGACTGCTCACCAAAACTGCCTCTGTGCCTCGTGGGTCCAAATAATAGCCCAGCCCTGCTGTAGAACATTTTATCTTGCAGAAAAGCCTATTACTTCTGTGACATTCAGGTACAATTTCTATCCAGCTGACTGCTTCTCAACCCACACATTTGTTCTGCCAGGGGAAGGAGCTTAGATTTTAGGTGAATTCTTATCTCCATGTTCCTTAAGAAATAGCTTTCCTTTTATTTGTTCCAGTGCTTAGTACTCCTCTGGGAAGGCTAGGAGTGAAAAATGTCCTTTTGGAAAGGCTAGGGCTACAAAATGTCTAAAGCATATGCATGCCAGATGCAACCTGCTGGTCTCATTTTATCCGAATTGCCAAAGCTGTAGAACATCAAGGGTGATGCAGCGAAGATATTAAAGTCCTCTCCTATCTGGGAAACCATTCACATGGTCCTCAGTTACTTTGTGGAAAGAAAGTGTCTGAACTTCATTTGAAAGAGGAGGGTTCCAACCTTCTACCTTCATTAGGCAAGTGTGACTAGGCAGGTTCCCTATAAGACAAAGCTTTTACTTAATACAGGGAGAACTTAAATTTCGGCCTATTATTTTGCTGTAATAATAATGAAACTTCTGCTTTATCCCTTGCTTCCTTACTTTTGCACAGCCTCTCATTACAACCTATTTGGGATGAACAAGCAGAAATACTGTGCAGCAGAATGAGGAATTTCTTACCTGCTCATAATGTACTTTCTGCTGGCAGCTTCCTTCCCTATTCCACCCACTCTGGTAAATGACCAGAATACAATTTGCAACAAATTAAGATTTTTCATAAAGAAAAAATAAACATATAATTTCCTTAAGGTTAGTCGATGCAATGTTAAGTACAATTTCCTAATGCTTATAATTAGTTGGTAGACTGTTGCTACAGTTTTGGTTGAACTTTTAGTTGGAATTAGCCAGGAGCCTCCAGCAACCACACTGATCATTTCAGAATTCTTCAGATCAGAGGCATTAGTTACTTGCTATAAATGAGGAGACAAATGGCTAGCAGAAAAGAGACTGGAATGCATGTACATGAGAAAGTCTTCCTTTTGGTGATGAGGAAGACTGGCATCACAAGGCTGCGAGAAAAGGTATCTCACTCCCCCACCACCTTTTTTGGCAAAATTATTAAAATGCTGCATGTTGATGGTAAGCTATGTACTGTAAACAGCTGTGAAGACTTGGTCTAAGAACCAAGTAGGTTTTAATCAGGATGAGTGAAAAGCAAGATAAACATGATTAAACAGGGATGTTTACTAAATCTGGTTGGGGGGGAGGGTGTTGAATCCTAGAAGGGAGAAGTTGAGGGAATATGTTTTTTCAGAGCCCTTTGTCGCTTTCTCTGTCAACACAGTGTTGTACAACACTCACACCCCAGTAATAAAGCTATAAATGAAGAAGCAGCCCCAGCTGTCACTCATTAGAGAGAGCACAAAGGCATATAGGATATTAGGCCTGTGCGAGGCTTCAGACCGCACTTCAGATCCAGAGAAGCTTTGGACACTTTGGCATCTGAAGCAGCATGTCCAGATTGAAGCGCTGGCTTCGTTAGGCTTCCTGAAGCGGTTCGGAGCGTCCAAGCTGCTTTGGAGATCTGGCCATAGGGTATAATGGGGAATCAATGAAATATCTATAACATTGTTGTTTTTGGTCTGATCTGGATGAGACTTGCAGGGATGGTAGCCTCTGCTTAGAACATGAATCCTGCCAGGCTTCAAGAAGATCGGTGCAGGGGCTTGGGGGGAACTGCACCCCAAATTCCTGAAAGCAAAACTCATGTCACATGTATGTGTTAAGCCACAGTGGGATCAAAACTGCAGCAGTGGTAGCCCCTGGTGAGGCCACAAAGCCTGCTAAGTTTCAAGAAGATTGGGGCAGGGGTTTGGAGGGAACTGCACCTCAAGCTGCTGAGAGGCAAAACTTCATGACATAGATTCATAGATGTTAGGGTCGGAAGGGACCTCAATAGATCATCGAGTCCGACCCCCTGCATAGGCAG
>NW_005842066.1:196635-230299 GCF_000455745.1 Alligator sinensis | reverse complement strand
CGGCCCTTAGGGTGGGCCCCTGAGAGAGAGGTGTGGGGGCCCCCAATCTCTGCCCCCCCAGCCCTGCTGGGGACCCCCCGCAGGCCAGGAGGCAGGGGGACATCGGCTCCCCCATGGGCTCGGTCTGGGTGGAGGCCTCAGACCAGCCCTGGGTAGACCTGGCCCCCTGGGCAGAGGCCCTAGTAGCGCTCCTCGTCAACACCATTCTATAAGCTGCTGTTTGTTATATCTGTGTGGTGTCTACGCCCTACCCTTACAGGAGTTTCTCTCCTGGCCCTTCCTGCCCACCCGCCGGTGCGAACGCCTGTGCAAACGCCGGCGCACTCTGTTCGCGCTGCGCGGCTCGGGAGCGCAGCTCCCTACCAGCTCAGCTATATGGGACCCAGGGGACATAGATGACCCTCTGTGTGTTAAGGCACAGCAGGCTGAAAACTGCAGGAGTGGTGGCCCCTGCTGAGGCCATGAAGCCTGCCAGCTGTCAAGAAGATAGGTGCAGGGGAGTTCTGGGATCTTGCACCCCTAGCTGGTGACAGACAAAACTTGTGGCATGGGTGCTTGTGCAACTGACTGTCTCTGTCTTGGGGCAGTTGATTGTCTGTATTGATTCTTTCCTCTCCTTAGTCTGTGGTTTTGTAGGTGTTAATCCTTGCTCTTTATCTGGTTATGTTAGCTAGCTACTATGTATTGAGCTGATCCCTGAATGAATCATGATTGATTGGTAACTGGTAACACAGTAGCTTAGCAGCCAGGCCTGCAGTGTTGTGTGCCCCCACCTCCCCGTGCCCCAAGGCAGACATAGTTCCACAAGCACCCATGTCCGGAGCTCCAGATCATATCCTTGGCATCCCAAGTGGCCGTATCCAAAGCCGGATTGAACAGCTGATCACACAGGCCTATAGGACATGTGTGCAGCTCCATGGTCACTGTAGACCAGAAGGTCACAGGTTGATGTGCTTGAGGATCCATGTGGCAAAGATATCTCAAAGGACTTCAGTTACCTAAGGTAAGCAGCTGCTCTTCCTAAATTGGTAGCAAGTTTTCCACCTTGTTTCATTCACTTGGCAACATGTTCTACACTGTTGTAGTGGGAATCGTTCCAGCTTCTGAGCAGCCATCAATTTTCTTGTGGAGTGGTATCTTTACCATGGCCAAATATTTGATCAAGTTGTTATACTACTGTCACTGATGCCCTTATTTCTTTTTTTAAATTGTTTGTATTGCTATAGTACCTAAAAGCCTGTACCTTACAGTGCCAGGCACTGTACAAACTCAGATTTAAAAAGCTTTGTGCCCCAAATTGCTGAATAATTAGCTATGGGCTTGTTACTATGGAGGTATTAACAGACTAATAGGCAGCCCTGTGTAGCAAGTGGTGAGTCCACTGAGAATAAAATCCTAATTGCATTTTAATATTGGCATTATTTTATAGAGCATTTAATTTGGCTGAAATTTATATTTTAAGGTGCAAAGAAAATGAATCTAGAATAATAGTTGTGAGTAGTTCATGGAGTTAAAAAAATTGATTCTACTGAAGTGTACAGCCTGCTCCCTGAAGGCCAGGAGCCCTGAGATTGATTGATTATCAGACCCATCTGAGAGTTGAGGATGGACAGATGATTTCTGTAATAAGCTGAGAAAGCTCAGCAGCAGTGGAGCTGCAGGAAGGTTGTTGTCTTCTGGTGTGCAGCAGTGAGACAGAGAGATACAAAAAGGGAAGGTGTCTGGTAGCTTGTTGTGGTCTGGGGGGAGTATCCTTGTCCTGTCATATTGCAAATTTGTACATTTGTTTTTAATAAGCAGCAACCCCAAGAAAAGGCCTATAAGACTTTAGGTGTGAGCCTCCTGGGCTGGTGAAGGAGTTCACCAACCCAGCAGTTCTCAACCTTTTTTGTACCAGTACCCATTTGTAAACAGTGATGGCCAGTCCCGACCCAGTGCCCCTCACTCCTGACCCGCTGCCCCCTGCTCCCAGGCCCCCAGTGTGTGGGGCAGGGGGTGGGTGTGTGAGGCGGGGAGGCCCCGAGCAGCCCCTGAAACTGTCAGCCTGCAACGAAAAAGCCATGGTTTCCCATGCTTTTTACCTTGAAAGGAGAATCAATTTTTAAAGTTGTTGATCCATTTTTAAAGTTAGCTTGTGACCCTTTCATATATCCTTATGACCCACTTTTGGGTCACGACCCACAGGTTGAGAAACGCTACACTAACCTATGGCTAGGTCATTATTTATGGCTGGAAATGGGCAGCCTTGCAGAGTACCCTTTCCTGGCTAAGTTCTCCATCAAAAACCTGGTAATGGGAGGGAGGATGGGGTAGGTGTTTTGTTGATATTTAGATCCTTGTATAACAACATTTCTGATCAACTATTGAGGCATGGCCCCTCTGATAGTTCAACAGTAATAAAAGCTTTTAAAGATCACACTATTCATCAATTTATTATCTGATCTAGAGCAAAAGCTATTGTAAAGGTCAATAAAGTAGATTTTTTTCATTTATTCTGTAGTTCCAAACTCTTCTGTGATGCTCTGTATTGCAGTTTATAAGGAGAGTTGAACAGCTGAACATGCCATGTTTTGAGTGCCTATATAATTAAAGTGCACATTTTGAGGGCTTTCCAAACTCATTTACTTGTCTTTCTTGAATGCTGATACTTCAAAAAGTAAATGATTAATTGCTAAGTCTTAAATGTTCACTACTTCCATCTTTCTTCCCAACTATGATTATTAATGATGAGCAATCATCACATAATCAGATATGACTGGTTCTGAAGAAACTTTTCATAATGGTAGGGTATCTGCACACATTAGATTTTGCTGACTTTGGGGGAATGCAGAATCAGTGGAAGAAAACTGACTGTGAGCAAGTCCTGTTAAAAAAATTTATTTTGGAGTCTTTTGGAACATTTAAAGGTGACGTGTATATCATTGTCCTCTACATTGCCCCTGGCCATCCAAGATTTTGCTGTGCTAAGCTACAGTTATCACACCATTTGTGTTTAAAATTGTCTCAAACAGCAAGTTTCACCAATCCATAAACCTAACATGCATATATTTCTTAAAAGATAGTTGTGCAAATGTTAAAACTGCATCCTATCTACAAGACAAGTTCTAATCTCTGGCACTAGCTACAGGCTGGTAATAAGTCAGCATCTAAGGGACCTGTAAATAATTGATATATATATTATGTTTTCGTTCACTGGCTAAGCTGGAAAAAGTAGTGACAGGTTATTTCAGTAGACCAAAGTGAAACATTACATTCGTTATTTTAGGGTGATTACCCTAAAAATAAGGTTAAAAAATTATATGAATTTCAAAAAACAGTTTAAAATGTCAAAGCAGGATCTTTGAACTCATTCAATTCCCCTCATTCCTTCCCTCCTTTTTATTTTTAGGTAAAACTATTAACTGAATTCAGCATGAATTTGTGGCATTTTCATTGACTTGAAACTGTTTTTCGATGAGTGGGTGGTTGTGGCCGTGTGGTGGTTGTGGCCGTGCCTCTTCAAATGTTTACTGACAGAGATGTTCACAGAAACCGCACGTTCTAAGTTGGGGGTGGCCAACCTATGGCATGCATGCTACAAGTGGCACAGCCATCACACATCATGAATAGGACAGGAAGAATAGTGACAGATAAGGCAGGGAACAGATAACGGAGCAGGAGCACAGAGCAGAGCTGCAGATTGGGCAGGAGAAGGGGATCAGAGTGGCAGTTGGGCACAGTGTGGGAGCTAATTTGTGGTGCACCTGAAAAAAGGCTGCCCTGCCACTGTTCTAACTGATTATTGAAAACTACTTAACAAAGTAAAACTTTAGAATCAGAAAGCCAGTTATCAAAATTGTATTCATCCAGTCAGAGAGCAATATGGTAGCATATGGCCTGTGTCTCAGTTCAAAAGTGAAAGGATGGGATATTTCTGTTCTGGGACAAACATAGTCATAACTTGTCCAGGGACAAATTGCATTTTGCACATCTGTTCCTAGCCTAAAGCAGGGCTGTCCAACCGCTAAGTGAGGGCTACACACCTGCAGGCTGCACCACAGCAGGCCACAGATCCCCTGAGCCTCATGTCATGCAGGCACCTGTCCTCTCACCATACTGCGTATCCTCCACTGGGGACCCATGCAACCACCCCACCTCAAGCTCACCCTCCGCTCTCCTGGCTGCTCTGTGCTGCACTGATCCACCACTTACAGTGGGGCAGGCAGCAAAAGTTGGAGGAAGTAATGGGTGTCTTGAGACTCCAACTGCTCTTGCAGGAGAGGACCCTGGGTGACTACAACTTAACTTTTCATGGGCTGTATTCAGCCTGCAGGCTGCCACTCGGACAGCCCTGTACTAAGGAAACACATCACTAATATAGGTTTCCCTTGCTTTATGATGTACATGCATTCCTGGAAAACAGTGCATAACTTGAATTTGCATAAAAGTAACCCACTTTACAATGTAACAAATAGGGATACGTTCCAAGACCTCGACTGTACTGACCCCCAGACCCATTTCTACCACGTTTACAAGACAATTTTAGTACTCACCAACAGCAGACAGTGCACACAAGCACAGGGCACTATCATAATGGGGATGGCAACTACAGAAACACGTCACAGACAACAAGTGAGAAGCACGGATCCACACAGGAGACTATATTTTGGTGCACGTCACTCCCACAATGCACCACACAAACCAGCTGACTGCGGGCTTCCACCACACCGATTACATAAGAGTGAATTTATCTCACATACAATGAATTTTTGGTCTAAAGAGGGTCATCGCATATGAGTGAATTCACATATATGGAACCCGCATAAAGCGAGGGAAACCTGTACCAAATACTCACAACAACCGATCTGTCAACGACCAACTAGCCAAGAACAAATGTCTCATACATTTGGCAAAGATGTAGAAAACTGAGAAAATATCAGCTGCTGGTAGACATCATAAACACAAAAAGAGGATAAATCCACAGGGTAACCATAGTACTAATTATTTGCTGGGATACTGTGTTTCACAAATATAACACACGCTGTTTTTGAACAGTTCCTGCAGTGCTTTCAGCCAAAGTGCTCTGCTTCATTATTAACTTATTTTGTAATAACAGATGTTGCTGTCTTTTTTGCAGAATCCTTTGTGACAAGCATCGCCGGTGTGTTAGTATACGTATTTTAAAGGTTTTCCCAGTGCATAGTAATAGATTAGTTTAGCATTGAAAACTATGTAGATATACAGTATAATTCAAAGCTGAAACTTTGTATCCTCTTGCATTCTCCCTTCTTCCATCTCACCAGAGGGCCAATGATGTCAGCCTTGAAACACTGCTTTAATAAACCACTGGATTTTTTTTTAAGGAATTGATGTTGGAATATGGAACAATAGTACAGATGAATAAAAACCCATCCAGGTTCTGAGAAACAGGGGACCTGAAAATGAAAACTAAGATTTTAAAATACCCCCCAAAACGCTTTAAAGAAACAGATGGTCTGGAAATGGCTGAAAATTAGAGATTCAAATTATAAAAATAAGTGCTATTACATCCTTTGTTGAAAGGAAGAGCAGCTACATCTGCTTATTAAAAAAATTGGAAGTACAGGGGTAGATAAAGTAGCAAGTGGAGATATGTGTTATTTCAAATGATCAAACCATTCAGAGTTCCATTCTGATATGCTCCACATGAATGGTGAAGAGAAAAATAAATAGCAATATACTATTTATTATCCCTCATGTTACTAGTACTATGGGACATGCAGTGAAATTATTAGGTAGTATTATTGGGGATTACTAGGTTTGAAAATAAAGTTGGGTTTTTTCATGCAATACATAATTAACTTCTGGAACTCATTGTTATGGAAACTGATCTTTTAATGAGGTTCTGAAAGGGATTGGACAAATTTATGCAGAATATGTCCATTTGTGAGCATTTAACAAGATATTTAAAAGTGTAACCTCAAAATTAGCATTTCCTATGTTTCTGAATATTGGATGGATGGATCTTTCTTGATATTAACCCATTTAAATACTTTTCCTCATGGCACTTAATCTCTACCACTGTTCAAGAGAGGATACTGAGATAGGTTCTGTTGTCTGACCCTGTATGGTCTTTCTTACATTTGTATCAAGTAGGGAGGGGGAGAGAATGAATAAACACTTTAAAGGTCCACTATTTCAAGGTAAAAATCAGCACTTTAAGCCTTCAAAACAATCTGAATATACATTTAATGAGTATCTGCTTTCTGCCTCTCTCCTTCCCCCTGCAACCTGCAACTTTGTTTTCCACGGAGCTCCGTCTTTCTACTAAAAAAAAGTTCTAAATTCATAAATGACATTCCCTATGCCTTCTAATCCACAGAACACCCCAATGAGACATGCAGAGTAGCTATTCTTGTAAGTATTTCCATGTGATTGTTGATCATGGCATTGCTCAAAATAGTTTTTGATAACTTTAACAGTAGTGGAGTCTGAAAAAAGCCTCTTTGTACTCCTGTCTCTACTTCTCCTAGCCTAAAATTTTTACATCCAAATCTAATCAGGAAAAGTTATAACAAAAATGTTTTGAACAACTCTTTCTCCAATAGAGGACCATCAGCTTCAATTTCTCACTATCTCTATCTGACTAGCTGCTAAAATATCTCTGTTGAGGTCATCTGTAGTTTATCAAGTACTTTTGTAGCATTAGTACTGAGTACCAACTTGATTCTGAAAAAAATAGGGATGGTAATTTTTGAAGACAGTAACTCCAGCATACTGGGAAATCTCAAGTGCTAATGCTGAGTGCTCTCTGAAGTAAACAGGAGTACAGTATTCCCTTGTGTATGTAGAAAAGCTCTTTGGTTGCTTGTTCCTGTGATTTAGCCCCTCTCACCGCTTTGCCTTGTTTTCTCACTCCAGAAATGAAGGATGAATCCACAATCCGGCCACCTTGCAACTGCCGCTGTCATGGGACAGCAATTAAATAATCCAGATTTGGAAATGTGTAAATGAAAACTGTCTCTAGCCTGCTAGTGTTCTTTGATCATGTCAACAAGAAATAAATTAAGAGGAAACTATTGACATAATTTACATGTACTTTCCAGAACCTTTTGACACATAGGCTGAGAATGAAGTTGAGTTGTTATGAGGTCAGATATAAAACATTTTCTCTTTCTAGAAAGCTAGGAGTTAATAAGTTAAATTCCAATATGGTAAAAGTACAAAGAGAGGCATCCCATCAATCTAACTAAGAACACTGCCACCTTAATTAATGAGTTGGAATAGAAGACAAACTGAGATGGCTAAGTGTTGCAAATGATACAGGAACTTGCAATGAGCTTCCCCAGACTAGGTAAAAGAGTAGCACTCAAGCCGATGAAAAATCAATATTGGAAAATTATAATATTGCAGGAGGAGCTGGGCCTTTCAGAAGAATTCATATCCCTGCCTCAGTATTTGCAACCAGAGACTAACATTACTAGTAGAAGGTAAAAGCAGGATTTGGGTCCTGCTTGTTGAACACATGAGAGAAGTCTTGAGTTGGGTAGGCCCTTCTGGGGCTGTTTAGTTTCCTGTGGAGAGGGAATTGGAAACGACTCAGTAGAAGACATGTGAGGAAGGGCTTTGACTTAAGAACTGACTATACAAAACGATGAAACAGTGTAGTTTTGGGATTAGAACAGGACCTTCTCTTGTTTAGAGTCCCAGGTAGGACCTGAAGTGAAAGGGCATTGGCCCCTGTGACACCACTGAGAGGGGTATTGTTGAAACCCTATGATGAGGGGGTAACTGGATTCTTGATAACTAGCAAGACAGGAAAGGCATGTAGACCTAGAGAAGAGGGCAGTGCCCAGAACTAGGGAAATAATACTTTATGCTTGGAAGGAAAGGTTCTGGTGGTTGTGCCTGTGAACCAAGGCATGAAGGGCTATGTTGTTGTTTTGCTGTTTGGATTTGTATTTATGCCACAAGCTGGGGGGGCCGGGGGGACTTTTGATTTGGCCAAGGGGCCAAATTGTTTTGTGAGCTTGTGGAAGATAGTCTTTCACAAGGAAACTGAGGCATGGCCATGCAGCTCACAATAGATTAAGTCACACCTCCAAAGTTGACTACTATAAGAAAGGAATAATTCAGAAATCTGTGTGGAACAGATTCAATTCTAACTTAGGTCTGGCGCTAAGGTGGAACTTGGGCACAGCCATAGAGGCATGAGAGAGAAAATTAGGCCTCTTTTGCCCTTTTCTCATTATGCATCACTGCAAGACCACAGACAATTGAACTCTTTTGGAATAATTACCCGGAAGCGTTTAGGGTCTGTGGTATGTGTCACTATAGTTTTACGTTTAGCTCTACACAGTGGAAGTAATTGATCTCAGTGGGACTGCTTGCATTGGGCAGCTCTTTGGACTTGCCTATGGTGTGACTAAGTCTTTGGTTACTCAGTTGGTTAAGGCACTGTCTCTCATTTCAGGCATTTGTCGTTTCAGCAGTGTAGTGCATGTAGTGATTTTTGTGTGAATTCTCATCACAGAAAGCAGGAAAGGAACAGTCTTACCTGAGAATAGGCCCACACCTAGAATAGCAGAGGAGCGTCTCCCTGTGATTTAAAGTTTGAGCATTGGCAGAGTTTTCTAGGTGTTTGTTCACAGAATCAATTAACACTACAGTGTATCTGGTGCATGAAGTCCTTTTCTTCCATAAACACTAAAAATATATCCTGTCTTTTTATTGATAATGAATTAATAAAAATAAGGGTTTAATTGACACTATATGTGAAATCTGTTGGACATCATAAGATAAAAGGGCAGAAAATCACTTTAGAAGCATACTAATATTATTCCATTCTGTCACTTTATTACCTATTCTAAGTACAGTTAAAGTTTTATAGAACATTTAAAACTAGCAAAGCATATCAGAGACTAGTTTGTCTTCATGTTTTATTCTGAACCTTTTTTTATCCGTTATTGTAATGTGTTTCAGGATGCTGTTTCTGACTCAGGGACTATGTCAAATTGGCGTTTCCCTGGTTGCCATATTCAAAAGGTTTAAGCCATCCATTTGTTTCCAAACAAGTCTGTCATTGGGAATTGCCCCTTTATATCTTTAAACCTTTAATTTAATAACTAATCTCAAGCATACAACAGACCAGACCAGCACAAACTGGTTCTTAGAGCCAAATTATTTCTTAAGTCCATGTAGACCTGAAAGGATATGGAATATACATTTTCTGTGCTGTGTTAATATTCTAGTCAGTCAGTGTTACTTAAAATGAAAGTCAGGTTGAACATGCCACACATACTTTTTTGCAAGTAGGAACATACTTGTAATTCAGTGGAGCTAATAGAAAATAACCATGAAGATGTAAAGATGGGGGCATTCTATTCCAGGATGTCTGGACCACTACAAAGAAAATCAAGCAAAGTTTATTTAAACATCCTAAAAATGGGATACTCTGAGTGCTCGGAAAAGGATGCAAACCTCCCTACCTAACTCTGCAAGTAAGTGCTGCAGTAGTGAGCTATATCCCTGTCATCACAATCCTGCATGATGTGTGATAGTTTTATCTTCATTCAGATGAAACTATTGCATTCATTTTTGTTAGACCCAAGATAAGAGCTTGGGTAAGGGTAGGACCAGATTGTGAACTTTCAGCTCTGCTGGACAAGCAGTTTTTCCTATGAGTAGTCACAGCAAAATTGGCTAAGAGTTAAATTATCATCCTTCCTGGGCTGCTTCAAGACATTTACAAAGTTCCAGTTAAACTGGGGTTGAATTGCACAGGAGCTTCTGGGGGCATAAGTGAAAGACAGTGGGCTTCTCCAGAGGTCATTGAGGTTCTTGTTTAGCTTGCAGAGGTCTTGCTACTAGTGGTCTTCAAGAAGGAAAGAATTTCATCTGAGTCTTGAAGCAGCTTGCCAGGCTGGCAATTAGAAACTCAGGATGATGTTTTCAAATCTGTGTGGTTCTGTTAAAGCTGGAGTCAATGTTAACCTTTATTTCTTTGCCTAGGAATTGTGGCAGTCCACTTAGATTCTGTAATGTCACTCTTGGAAAGTTACTTCTCAGAAATGCACGTTGTCTAAGTTTGCAGTAAGATTCTAAAAAAACAAATATTTGTTTTCTAATGTGTGCTTTTACAGTGTAGCTCATGTTACCACAGTGTAAGTGCACACAGCACACTTCAGAAGCATAAATGCAACATAAGGGTCCCTGAGTAGGAATTTAAATAAGAAATGAATAGAAGGTAGTGGGGAGATGTTGGAGTATGTGGATTGTAGAGAGCAACTAATAGGGGGTGACAGAGGATAGAAGAGATGAGGACATTGATGGAAAGGAGGGAAAAGGAAATCAAACAGGGATAAAAAAAGAATGAAACCAAAGATGCAGGAAAAATTAAAACAAATGCAAAAGGATGGGGGAGCAAGAGCAGACAGACAGCAATATTATGGTAAGAAAGGTTCTCTTTAGTATGTTTGAATATGACAGTCTGTTTGTTGGATCATGTGTTCCAATTTTTCAAGATGGGTAGCAAAGTAAAGCTTTAAAGCCCATATTTAAGCACCTAAATATAAAATTAGCTTTTAGATGTCATTAGAAACATATGGAGATCCCAACTTCAGAGAACCAGAGATCTTACTTTAGGTATCTAAAATGAAAATCTTGGCCTCACACTCCTAAAAATTGTAGAAGAAAAAGTAGTCAAGTGTTGTTCCTCTCTGTTCTTTAGCACACAGGTTGGGTTTCAGTACCTTAATCTCTGGGGTTGTCGGTCCATAAACTTTAAGTAAATTTAACACTTGTTCAAGTACTTTAGTGTCTGTGTTTTACTGGAAAAAACATTAATCCATGTGGCTTTCCATTGCCACTAGTTATATTTGTACTTGAAAAGGTCAGTATATATTTTTTTCCAGCAATAACCTAAACAGCTTATATTAGTACAAAAAGCTGTTCTTTATCTTCCCAAATAAATTGAAACTGTAATTCAGTGGTGTTCAACCTCTTAGAGTAATGGGCTGGCTGCTTGTGACCTAGCTATATCATGAACCACCACTTGTTTTCAATAGCAGAAAGGGGGGAAGTGGTTGCCATAGGGAGGGGAGGGAGAAAGGAAGACCGCTTACCTCCAGTAAACAGTATGAAGAAATTGCCCTCTTTGTCTGCTTTCCTCTTCTCAGTTTGCAGCCCTCTATGCCTCAAACTCTGGCTTCTGTTTCTACCTGGTCACGTGGACACCTACGTGACCTGAGCTGGGGGGGGGGGTTGGACTTGCTCTTCTGTTGTCCTGTGTAACTCTAAACCCTCACCTGAGGGAGCTGACATTTTTCAAACTTATCAGCTGGTATTAGACATGGTCTGAGGATACTGGTTTATGGTTGGGTCCAGGTGATGAGGTCAGAAAGGTTATTTAAAGGGTCCCTCCATCTTATATGGGGAGAGCCATCTTTTGATCATTGAGTGGTCATTATGGGCCTCTGGAATTCTCTGGATGTACATGTGAGTAACTTACCTGAAATCTAGCTAGGAACTTAGATTTAAGTGTTTTAGTCACATATCAAAAGGCAACAAGCCTATGCTGTTTTGCTCAAGGTTGGTTTTCTTTCTATATTCTGCTGTTTTGTATTTCTTCCTCTCTCTATCCTTTTTGGATCAATAAAGCTATCTGTTATAGAACACTTTGTGGTGTGTGCTTTAGAGGGAAGGAACTAGCCTTTTTTGGCTCACTCGGCTGGCTAAGGTGGGCCTGGCCTTTTGCACTCCTCCTGTACAGGAGGCAGCTTGTGTACGCTTCAGGCTAAAAGAAGAACCCCAGAATCCCATGGTGGATTAAGTACCCTCAAGGTCTACAGGGTCTGAGGACTCTATGCTGCCCAGAGTACAAACAAAGACCAGACCCCGGGTGGTGGCAGCAGTTACCCCAAGCTTGTGGGTGTGCTCCAGGAAGGGTGTTGGCTGGACGTAGGCACCCCAGGGGAGGCACTCAAACTTGTTTTTTGATTGGGCGCAGTGAGGTGGGTGACTCAGCACAGGAGCACTCCCTACTGGCTTGCCACAAGCAGCACTTGCCTAGAGGAGTAGGGAGAGACAGTAGGGTGGGCTGTGGAGGGGATCAGTAGCACAGTGCAGGACATGAAAGGGATGTACATACCGAATTGCTTGCTGCTGATTTCCACTATGCCATGGGCTGTATCTCACCACTTTGGGGGCCATATCTGGCCATCAGGCTATAGTTGAGTATGACTGCTTTAACTCATTTTTATTTTCCAATAAGGATGGAGGTTCCATAATGATTAATACCAGCTCCAGGAGTCCGAAAGTAGGGTAGATCATCCAAGCTAAAATGTCTCTATCTTGGGGGATAGTGGGTGCATCTACATGTTCATTAATATGCTGTAGTTATTGCTCATTAAGTTTAGTACTTGGATAACCAAGTACTAAACCAATGCGCAGTAACGGGAGCTACTGCGCAGTAGTGCCCGCGCAAGGGATTTCACAAATGGTAACTGCACAGTAGCCTAATACTACTGCACAGTAGCATATTAACACGGGGTTTCCCTGGTGCACTACTGAGCAGTGTTAGGCTACTGTGCAGTTAGCTTCTTGTATAGACACATGCGCTTCAAAGTAAAAAGTTTATGGCATTATATAACAAAGTAAGTTGGTAACTAATGGACACTATCACAGGAAGGAATTGTCAGTGATTGGAACTAATTTCATGCTACTATTTCTCTAGTATTTACCTTATTTAAGCTTCATTGTCTTATCATTTTCAGTGAATTCTTAAAAATAACTTTTAGCTTTCTTGCCATGTATGAACTATGTGATGGGAGAAGTGCAGCTATAATTCAGCTACCAACCTGTGGTATGCAGAGAAAAGTATAGTTGACCATTACTACCAACATCATAAATTATATAAAGAAAGTCTGGTGTTCAGAAGGACCACAAAAGTCTATATGGGAATATGATCTGACAGGGGGCCACTGCCTCAGGAAGTGTGCAATGCGAGATAGCATTAGTTCTCTTACTGTTATTCTAGGCCTTGAATATATTTAATCTCTTGCACAGGATCACAGAAAAGTAGGGCTGGGAAGGACTTCAGGAGGTAATTTAGTCTAATCCCCTGCTTAAGGCAGGATCATTTCTGTCTAAAACAATGTAGACAAGTGTCTGTTCTCTCAAATGCATCTAAGGATGTGGTTTCTACAATCTCTCTGGGTAGCCTGTTTCAATGATTAGCCACCTTAATAGTGAAAAAGCTCTTCCCAGTATCCAACCTGAGTTTCCTTCATTGCACTTACAGATTGTTATTTCTATTCACTGTGGGCACAAGGGACAGGACAAGTCTATCACCATCCTTTTTATAACCACTCTGAAGATACTTGAAGACTGTAATCAAGCCCCTGCCCCCTCAATTTTTTCTTCACCAGACTATGTAATCCTAGTTCTTTCAACCTTTCCTTCTAATCCACGTGTCCTAGAATTCGAATAGTTGTTGCTTTCTGTTGGCCTCCCCATCTTTCTTCAAGTTTGGTACCCAAAACTGGACACCGAAATCCAGATGGGGTGTGTGTATATATATTCAAGTGATGCTCCTATTCATACTAGCCAGTATGCTATTCAACCTTTGCAACAAGACCACACTGTTGGCTCATAATCAGCTCACAGTCTACTATAACCCCCTAGTCCTTTTCTTCAGTACTGCAGCTCTGCTAGTCCTTCTCCGATCTGTGGCCTGTGGTTATTCCACCCAAGGGAAGGACTTTCCACTTGTCCTTATTGAATTTATTTTTATTAATGTTGGAACATGTCTCCATCTTATTCTGGTTATCAAGGTTATTCTGAATCCTAATCTTACCCTCCAGAGTGTTTTCAACTCCACCTAACTTGTCATGTGCAGATTTGCTAAGTGTACACTCCTATTCTCCAAATCATTAATGCAGCTATTACTATTAAATAATACTGGACCCAAGACAGACCCCTGGGAACCACATTCAATATTTCCTCCAATTAGACATTGAGCCATTTTGATGTTTGAGTGTGATGTTTGATTACTGTTTGAGCATGATGGTCTAATAAATTATGTATCCACTTTACAGTGGTTTCATCTAAACTTTATTTCCTTAGCTATCAAATGAGAATGTTTTGGAAGACGGTGTCAGAAGCTTTGCTCCAGTCAAATACATTATGTCCAATCTTCTCCTCCCTTCCAATAGGGCTGTAATCTTGTCATAGAAGGAAATTAGGTTGACAAACATACCTTTCTTTCGATGAATCCATGTTGATTATTCCTGATCACCTTGTTCTCTTGTAGATGCTTAGAAATTGATTCCATGATGACCTGCTCCTTCCAGGTATTAAGGCTAGATTACCTAGTCTGTAATTGCTTGACTTCCACTGCTCTGCTGCTATATCATAAAATTTATAATTTCAGAAAGATGTCATAGCCACATAATATGACTTTTGCTTACTTTATTAATCTATTATATGCTGGAAATAGACACAGAATCAGGCAGAGAAACAGGCACATGTTAACATGATATATTAAAAAAGGTAACGATGTCTCATGTCTACTAGAAGTACCCAAAGAATCAAGAGAAAATGAGCTGTCAGTTACAACAGTATAAATGAGAGCAGACTGTGCATCATGGTAGATGTATTTGAGTCTCTAGGTGAGATGTGACAACTACATTTGTCTTGTGACATATTACAGACCTCTTGTAATTGCTGAGGATTAATCCAAACTGATGAGAGGGCATCACATTGTGAACCTAATGCTGTTGTTCTTTAACAGGCAGAATTCTCGTTATAAGCAGGGGGATTTTACTTGTGTAAAAACTGCTCTCTTGGCTACTAAAATAGCCAAGAAGAGAAACTTTATAAATGAGATGATTGTAAAGTTTCTTAGGTAGGAGTACTCTTGGGGGAGAAAAAAATATTCATTTACTATGACTTTTTCTAACAAATATTCAGATATCTCAGCCATGAGGTACCAGCCTCTGTCTGTATAATTGATGAGTAGAAAGTCAAAAAGTGATAGTACTTTGGCATGGAATACTTTTGAACCGAGACTGTCAATTTTAACAAATGATTCATTGGTTGTGTTGTATGCACAAATTGGAAAAGGTGCAAATCTGTCAGACTCACTTATGCTAGTGCCCTCAGCCAAAACTCTTCAAATTTCTCTCTAGATATGAATGGATAATACCATTAACCTATCAGGGCTAGGGACTACAGATTGTATTGTTCATTCTGCAACTATGTTGGAGCTTGGCACTTCTCCATTATATTAATACAAAGATTGTTTTATTTTTATAAAGATTTTTTGACCCGTACCTTAGTTCTGTTCCTTTAAAAAAAAAAGTTAGTTGGGAAACAGTAACACAGAAATATGCACACAGCTCTTTCATAAGCTATTTATATTTTACAGAATAATATTTTTACAATATACTGGCAGACTATATGGTGATAAACTGCACTGTGTAGATTTTACAGGCATGAGCTTGGGTTGGTTTGTTGTTTAACTGAGTTTTGTTACTCATAAACAACTGCCAATAAAACCTTTATGATAGCCACACCACCAGCACACAACATTTAGAAGTTGCATAGTTTACAAATGTTTGAGAGTTTTAAATATTGCTATTGAGTGAAGTATGTCCACAAAAACCATGCGCCTTAGTTACCATAATGTCAACTACGAGTTCAATAACATCATTTAAAAAGTGCCTAAAATATATTTTCCCCCTAAAACAACATTGTGATGTCAAGGTCTAATATCTTGCACCTTCCAGTGCTGGAAACTCAGGGCACAGACAGAAGATATATTTATGTGATTGGCCCCTTGAAAGCACTCTACAACTATGCCCTAACAGAAGCACACAGCTGCAGAATGCTTTAGAAATCCCTGATTGTGTGACAAATTAACCCTCATTATATGATGGTTCAAATGAAGGTGCTCCAAAGAGGGACACCTTCATTCACTTGTCTGATTGGGCCACTGGGCTGATACAGCTCAGCCCTGCCCCTGGTGTTGTCTGCACAATGCGGGGGGTAGGGGGAGGAGCTTGGGCTGGGCTTTGCCCAGCCTTCCCTAGAGGGGGGTTGGGTAGATTGGAGCCCCCCACCTTGTGGAGGGGGTCCATTGCACCTGCCCCCACTCCAGTGCAAGCTAAGTAAAGCCCATCCCAAGCTTCCTCCCTTGCCTTTCCCCCTCTCCCATCATGCAGACAGTACCAGAGCTTGGAGGGAGGGGATGAGAGGCTAGGGGAGAAAAGCTGCATGTCTTCAGCTCCTCAGCTGGATCAACTCCAAATTGGAGTTCTATTGCCGCACCTTCCCAACCCAGTAGCGAGTGTCAGTTGGGTTGGGGGGGAGGGGTTTGTTTAACTCATGGCACTTTCTGTGAACTTGTGTAATTTGTCACCTTGTAGCTGCCTATAAGTTTATTAAGGGACAACAACAGGGAATTGGTGATGCACTATTTACCAGAGCACCCCAGGGAGTAACTAGGAATAATGGGTGCAGACTAGTGGAGAGTAGATTTAGGTTAGACATTAGGAAGAAAGCTTTAAAAGTAAGGGTGGCCAAAATCTGGAATGGGCTTCCAAGAGAGGTAGTACTATCACCTAACTTGGAGGTCTTCAAGAGGAGGCTAGATAGTCACCTGGCTGGGGTAATCTGACCTCAGTCCTCTTTCCTGCCATGGGCAGGGGGTCAGACACGATGATCCATTGTGGTCCCTTCTGACTCTACAATCTATGAATCTATGAGTTAGACCAGGGAGCTGCACATCTTTCAGCACCTTCAGGCTGCGTCCAACAAGAAAGCTAGAATTCCTCGATTTCTAATGAATAATTAGAATTTCAAAGCATTCCTTAGTTTGGGTTTTTCATCTGCCCTGAGGCTAAAATCAGGTTAGCAAGTCTTACATAGAGTTTTGAACTGGAATAACATGGAATGACAATTCCAGGCTTCTGGCAGGGGAGGAATTCAGTGAGGGGGAAGCAAACAGCAGCTGTGTTCAGTTCCTGTGCTCCAGGGCTTCATGAAAGCTTTGAGATCGTGGACATGTCAGCATGGGTGAACATGCTGCTGCTCTTCATACCCTCCTTTCCTTAGGTTGCTGAATTCAGTGGCAGGGGAAAGGAAGGGATGAGCAGCAGAAGTGTTCACCTATGCTGACATGCCAGTGGTGAGCCATTCAGGCCAGAGGTTGAGCACCACTGCTTTAATCTATTTCCTGGGTACAGTTTCTAATATTCAAAACAGGTACCATTTAAAACAAATTGTTAATCTACCTGTCAGAAAGGTGTTTGCTGCTTTACTGAGAGGTGTGGACTCTTCCCCCAGCGTTATAGCAGCTTGTGCCCTAGGTTGGAAAAGAATCAGGTCTGCTCCAGTGGTGGGGATGGAGCAATGTGAAATTTATGGCTTTAATCTATTGATGCATGCTGTAGATATACAGGCCACACCATGCTTTTGATCTTTCTGTAGTCACTCTGGAAATGGTTCTCTTAAGTGCTAGGCCCTCATTGGCTCTGCATTTTTGCAAAGGAATGCCCCATAGTTCTACTGTCTTGCAAAAGTGTTACTGACTTCAAAACCCCTGTTTCTCATCCTGGCTTTTCCAGTTGAGCTCAAAAGAACATGAACCCATGTTAGAAACTTACCTCAATTGCAAGCCATATGATTAGCAAACATTCTGCAGGGACATGAAATAATTGTTTCAATGGAAAGCTGCCTTGTATTTGTCAACTGGAGTACAGGTTAGAATTAGGAAGCAAGGAGTACATGCATGTCCATGTTGGCAGCATTAATTGCCTCTCTGCCATTATCTTTTTTCCTTGCACTGGAGAGCCAGTTTTTATTAATGTCTGACAACCCATTTCATTGTTTCGAACAGCTTTCACATGTTCTGCCTCCCTTGGCAGCCATTCATTAAGATGTAATATCAGATCATTTGTCTTCCTGTTGTAACTCCAGCATATGTTGACTGTCCTTGTGTAAGGGGGCTTCCCGCACCACCCTGAGTCCAGTCGGCTCCTGGCTGGAACAGTAGTGTCTTGTTGTAATAGATCATCTGCCACGCCTTTGATGTTATGGGAGATATGGGTGCTGTTGATTGCCTCTAAGGTTTGTTACTATCTGTGCTTGAAGGATCTCGACTAGGCTCCTTGTCTAAGTAGCTGCTTGCCCTCATCTTCCCTGCATGGGTCCCAGGACAGCTATCTCTCTCCCTGGTTCTACCCTCATCACACTCTTGTGATTGGGGTCCATTCTCTTTTTCTTCCCCTTCTCAGGGAGTAAGGCCACCTTTGCCTTCCTCTTCCTGCAGGTCCCCAAAGTAGTTTCCTTCACCCCCTGGTATCAGACTCCCCTGTCGCTCAAGCCTCTTTGTCAGCTCCAATTCTCAGCTGCACCTTCTCTGGTAAATCTCAGGGCTGGAGATTACCCTCTGGCCCTCTATCCATTCTCCTTCCCTCGTCTGCTCTCTCCACTTCTCTCCTTCTCTTCTCTGCTTTCTTTCTTCTTCCACCTTCCCCAGGATGCTCCCTTGGCATGCCTTAAATCTCCCACTCTCCAGCTGGGTCCAACATGGCAGTTCGCTGCTAGCTACCTGCCTGACCCAGCTGTTCCTTCTTTGTTTGCTGGCATGGTACTTTCCTTTTCTCTCTTGTGCTCTTTCCACACTTCTTTTCTTTTCCCGCGCTTGGATTCCAGGGTCTGGGTCTGCCGTGGCAACCTTTGATCTGCTGTGACCCCAGCTGACTCCTCCGCTTGTTCTGACCACAGCAGGGTTTGCCGTGGCTCCTCCAGCTTCATGAGCTGAGATTTTCTCTTTTATTCTTTCCTGACTCTGTTCATGGCAGGGTGCTTCAGGCACCCTGTCACACACTGATAGTTCATTTTTTCCTCTTCCCCAGTGGAAGGGGTTGGAAGGGCAATAACTCCTTCAATCTCAGTATGTAATGACACAAATCTGAGTGGGAAAATCAGGTCAAATGTTTTTCATATAAATTATGTACATTTCCCATGTTTCCTACGAGGAGATTTCTATACTTCCAGCATGAACCTGCTCCAATTTTGAAATATTCAGCAGTGTTTGGGCTTTATTTATTAGATTTTAGTATTTGTGGTGTTTCTGGGTTCATGGTTTCATAGTTGGTAGGGTCGGAAGGGACGTGAGCAGGGCATCAAGTCTGACCCCCTTCCGTGGACTGGAAAGAATGCTGGGGTCAAACGACCCCAGCTAGATGATTATCTAGCCTCCTTTTGAAGACCCCCAGGGTAGAAGCAAGCACCGCTTCCCTTGGAAGTTGGTTCCAGATCCTAGCCGCCCTGACTGTGAAGTAGTGCTTCCTGATGTCTAGCCTGAACCTACTCTCAGTCAATTTATGGCCGTTATTCCTAGTTACTCCTGGTAGTGCTCGGGGGAACAGGGGCTCTCCTGTTCCCTGCTGGTCCCCCTTGGTAAGTTTATAGACAGCCACCAGATCCCCTCTCAGCCTTCTCTTGTGGAGGCTGAACAAGTTCAGGTCCCATAGTCTTTCCTCGTAGGGTTTGCCCTGCTGCCCCCTGATCATGCAAGTGTCCACATTCCTCCTGAAGTGCAGCACCCAGAATGGATGCAGTACTCCAACTGCAGCCTGACCAAAGTCGCACAGAGGGGGAGGATCACCTCCTTGGACCTGTTCATGATGCATCTGTGGATGCCTGACAAGGTGCAGTTATCCTTACTGACTGCGTCCTCAAAATGGCGGTTCATGATCATCTTGGAATCAGTAGTGACTCCAACATCCTTTTCTGCTTCTGTGCTGATGAGAAGGGAGTTCCCCAGCCTGTAGGTATGTTGGTAGTTTTTCCTCCCTAGGTGCAGTTCCTTGCACTTGTCAGTATTGAATCCCATCCTATTCTCATCTGCCCACCCCTGTAACCTGTCCAGATCTAGTTGTAGCCTGTCTTCCCCTTCTAGCGTGCCCACCTCTCCCCACATCTTAGTGTCATCCACAAATTTGAACAAGGTGCTTTTCACCCCCTCGTCCAAGTCGCTGATGAAGATGTTGAACAGTGCTGGCTTGAGGACCGGGTCCTGGTAAACCCCACTGCCCACATCTCTCCAGGTCAAAAATAACCTATCCACCACCACTCTCTGGGTGCAGCCCTCCAGCCCATTAGCAACCCATCTGACTATGTAGGCATTGACACCACAGTTGCCTAACTTTTTAATGAGAATGGGGTGAAAGACAGTTTCAAAGGCCTTCCGAAAGTCCAGAAAGACTATGTCCACCGTGACACCTTTGTCCAAGGATTTTGTGACCTGGTCATAGAAGGAAACCATGTTGGTCTGACAGGACCTGCCCCTAATGAACCCATGTTGGGTGTTCCTAAGCATAATCTGCCCTGCTGGTCCCTCACAGATGTGCTTCTGGATAATCTTCTCAAAGAGCTTCCCCAGGACTGAGGTAAGACTAACAGGCTTATAGTTTCCTGGGTCTTCCTTCCTCCCTTTTTTGAAAATGGGGACCACATTGGCCCTTTTCCAGTCCTCTGGCACCTTTCCAGAGCACCATGAGTGCTCGTAAAGCCATGCCAGGGGTCCCACAATTACCTCTGCCAATTTCCTCAGCATCCTGGGGTGGAGACTATCTGGACCTGCTGATTTGAACACATCCAGTCCCACCAGAAGTTCCTAGACTAGGTCCTTACTGACTCTAGGCCTGGCTGTGCCTTTCCTGGGTCCGTCCAGAATCCCAGTGTGGGGGATGCCCCAGTCCCTGCTCAGAAAAATGAAGGCAAAGAAATTGTTAAAGTGGTCAGCTTTCTCATCTGGTACGAGCGCCAGATTTCAAAGTATGTCCTGCCGGGGCCTCACATTACCCAGTGCCTTCTTTTTTACTCCCTATGTGTTTAACTCCCTTGTTGTCTTTGATCCAGGTCGATAGTCCTAGGTCTGTCTCCGCCTTAGGCTTCCTAACAGCGCCCCCTACAGTCTCGAGCAATGGAGGTATAAACCTCCTTGGTGATGGCCCCTCCCTTCCATTGGGTGTATGCCTCCTTTTTAGCTTTCAGACATTCCTGAATGCCTTTGGTGAGCCATGGGGGTTTTTGAGCACTCTTGCCCCCTTTGATTTCTGTTGGATTCTCAATAGAGAAGCCATAGTCCGTGTTCAGGAACAGATTACCTTCTATTAATAAATAAAATAAAGGAGATGGATGTAACTGAGAATGAACTCTAGCATACAGCTGCTCAGAGCCCCTGCTCCTAATCAGTTGCCTCCAAATAGTTCTCTTCAATTACCAAGGTTACATTTTACAAGTCTTACAGAGTTAGTACTGTAAGGATACTGGCTCTTTATGCCAAAAGAACTCCAACCCCCAACTCTTGTAAGTTATTTTAAAGGACTTTGGACTTCTTGTGAGACCTGCACTGTTGGACCACTGGTTATTCAACCAGTGATATTAAAGCTGGAAGGTATTTAGAAATAAGTCCCTAAAAATCCTAAAACCTTTGTATGCCACATATTTTGGAAAAGAACACCTGATGATTATGGATGGTATAAATATAATTTTGGTATTGAGGTGGAATGATCTACATGACTCCCAGATGACTTGCAGGTATCCCAAACTTATGGTAGTAATCAATTATGGTTACATGAAAAAGGTCTTCATGTGTTTGAAAGTCTTATGTAACGGCAAAAATGAAAATAAGAACCTGAATTGTATCAATGATGTTGATGTTCTCACCTGAAGTGTTTGATATGCTACAGACTTGTCAGCAATAACCTGAAGCTGTAATTTAAGATCACCACCAATGTCCTCAATTCTACATGACACTGCTGCTTTAGATAAGCTGTCCTGACTAAATGCAGACTTCTTTCCTGGGGATCCTAAATATAACTGTTCATGTTCAATCTTTGAAGCCCTGAATTAGAGGTTGGCTTGAACTTTCAACCCCTTTCACCACTAACTTTTGATTGGTTGATTTTTATATATATATATATATATATACACACACACACACACATACACACCCAATCCTAGCCTTGAATTTTAAGTACTTGGCCTCAATGATTTCCTGTGGCAGTGAGTTCTACAATTCAAAGACCCAGCATGTGAAAAATAAATGATAAGAGTGTCACAAGGGATGGTTTTACATTGTAAAAACAAGTCCCACATGGGGGTGGGGAGGGCATGGGAAGGATTTAGCTATTCACTAAATGTACGGCTTGCCAAAATCTGTTTGAACACTAATTAATTAAGCAGCTGGCAGAGCAATACAAGACTTCTCATGATCCTGGTGAAACATTTGAAGTAAATATTAGAGCCATGATAAGTAGCACTAGGAAACTCACTGATAAGGGGAAGGTATTTGTGGAAGGGTATACAACAGTGTGACCTAAGCTTTTTTTATAGCTGATTGCATGGGCTTTATGACAAGTTTGCTTAACCCAATAACAGAAAAATATAGGATAACTATCCCACAGAATATTATGGATATTTTTAAAATGTGTCATGTTCAAGGGACTTCTGTTTTCCTGTGTGCAATTTTATTGATAAAAGCAAGATGTCTGTTCAGTAAACATCTGTCATTAAGATATCATTTATTAAGTGAAAGATTATGAGCAACCATGTTAGACTTTGTTCTGGTGGGGAGAAGTGCCATCATAAATTCATAATGGTTTCTGTTGTGGGGCCCAGGATGGGGTGGGAGTGGATTGTTCTGCATTTCTAGCAAATTGTCAGTGTAACAACCCTGGCAAAAAATGTATACATTTTGTCAGAGTTCCAGAACTAAATCTTATGTGACTGATTTGCTTATACTTTCACTTGATGGTAATTTATCTTCCATCATAAATTCGACATATGTGCAAAACAATGTTTTCTTTAACACCTTTCTGGATACCAGAAATTCAGCAAACATTTGGCTACCCTCAGGGAGTACTTATGTAGATTTTAGACATGCTCAGGATTGGCAATTGCATCACTCTTAACTTAGATTGAAGCTCTACTTCATGATAGGACAAACTTCATCAGTATTGTAGTATATTTTTTCATGTTGTATAACACTGTTATCTGAACTAATTTTTTTTAATGGAGACTTTTGATGTTGTCAGCTTTGAAGTTGGTTAAATTTTATCATCCCCTGATCTTCTTTCACTAAATCCTCATCCTCAGGATTGAAGGGCCAAGGAGAAAGCTTTGGAACTGGTTATTTTTTAGAGGAGCCAAGTAGCCTCACTTCCCATTTAAGTGAATGCACCCACCTGGCCTTGTATGGGTGCTCTCTAGCATCTTTAGAGCACACACCTGGTGCTAGACTCAGGGTGTGTCCCTGGGGCCTGGGCATTGGGTCATGTTCACCCTCGAGGGAGGCCCCGACACTCAGCTATCATGACTTGATCTTCTTTTCTTCAGTGATGGGGCTCCTTCTCATGGTTCCTCACAGACCAGGTGCTACCCTTAGCGGGCATTCTTGGGGCTCCACCTCCCCTACACCCCAGCCATATGCCAGCCCTCAGGATGGCCAGATGATGGGCCACCAGCCTGTGCCTTGATGTTGTCAGCTGATCTCTTTTCTCCCTGCCTGTCTCTCGGTGTCCCTTCACCCTGGATGACTATGGGACATGGGACTGTCCTCGCCACTGTGTCTACTTTCCTCTTGAGGCATAACAGTCCACTGCACTGCCTCAGCTCTCCCTCTTGACCCAGGAGGCCACTCGAAGACTCCCTCCCTGGTTTGGGGCTCTGTGCACCCTCCAAAACAAGAATTAAAAAAAAATAGAAGAAAGGAATAGTTGGGGTATGGGACCTCAGCCCACCGCACTCACAGGTCTGGAATTTGTGGCCCTTGAGGTCCCTTGATGCTGTCCTCCTTGGCCCAGCTCCCCTGCTAAACTGGGTGAATGCTTCTTTCAATGGAGCCAGGACCCCTCCTGTGGGTCTCTGTCCAGCTCCCTGCTGAGCTGCTGACATAGGCTGTGTGGAGCCCGGGGAGCAGCCTTGCCTTCTGGCCCCGGCATTGCTGCTCCCTCTTCCATTTCCCCGCTGCCAGCTTTTAAATCAGTTGGGTGGTGATTTTTGATTGTGTCATCTGCTGGCACTGTTCCCAGCTGGCAATAAAAGGCTGATGAACCACACAGGCGGTTTGTCTCAGCGTGACTCCGTTTTTCCTGAAAATGGTAAGTATGTCCCATTTTCAGGGCTTTTCATTTCTTACTTCGGGCAGGTCAGCCCTGCCTCAGGTCCCGCCATGGGAGGGTGCTCCAGGACCTCTGCATGTATTCCCCTGGGACAGTGAAGTTCTTCATAGTTTTTTTCTGGTCTCAATCTTTGGGAGCAGTTTTTCAGTCATAAGTAGTTGAAGGTATATATTTTGCATTTGTACATCTTGGTTTGATTTTGGCAGGCAGACAGCTAGCTAAGTATGTGCTAGTTTTCTTTTTTTGTGTGTCTGTCATCTCAGTAACTGGTGGAAAATTAGGCCCTTAGTTGCATAACATCTTGAAAGTATGGCGAGTCTTGAAGGATTAGTTTATACAATGTCACAACACCAGAACACTTTATCCCATCAACTTTCCTTATCATGGAAAAGGCTAATTTTTTGGTTTGGCCAGAGGAATAAATTGCCCAAACCTCCTTACCACAGCTCAGTGTAAATGAGCTTCCTGTACAGCCCCCATTCCTCTTCCATTATTCTTTGTACCTCCTAGACTTCCAGCTTCAAATCACATTCAAGCCCCAGTTATATTCTAATACTAATAAAGATGTAAAAAAAAAATTGTGTAAAGACTTGAGCTTGGTTGGTTGGAATAGGCATCAAATTGAAAAAGGAAAAAAAGAAAGATACCTCAGACCACTGCAGTGTATCTTTACATTTATAGACTTATGAAACCCTGAAAATTCAGTTCTAATGTTCATTCAGGATTTTAAAGTCATTGGTAGAAAGGTATTTTAGTGTCATGAGCTGTTTTTTGTTAGTGTTTAAAACACATTGAAAGCTTTAGGCACCTTTATCATTTACATGATTCCTGCTACAGAAAAATTAGGGTAACAGTGCACGTGTGTGTATACACATTTTATGTACAGGTTGGTAGCCATCCTTTCATAACCTATTATTCAAACTTATAATTTTATAGTATTTCAGTTATGTTCTGGAAATAATTCTGCCAGGGTTAGAAATATACAGCTATTTTATGATGTAGCACTCAATATCTATAGCAGTGCTTTTTTAGGGTGTAGGCTAGAGCTGGGAGCTGAAGGCAAATTTATACACCTATCACTTATGGTGCCAGGCAGTGTCCTACTGAAATATGCCACTGTTGTGCATGCACAACTTCCTAAACTGTAAGCAGTGTATTTGCACATACTACAAGCAGTCTAATTAGCATAATTTCTCACAACTAATTAGCCTAGACTCTACCCTGTACAAATGAAATTGCACTGTTTTCAGCTGTTGAGTTAGCATACTATGTTTGAGCACTCGGTTCCCTAGCATGGTAATTGTGAGATACAGACATGCTCTGATCGTTTTGGGACTTGGATTCAGTTCTTGGCTCTAACTGTGCAACCTCAGGCAAGTCACTAAAGCTTTATGGCCCTTGTTTTCGGTGTTCAATGGAATACTTACATATTTCATATTCATGTGTCAAGGCTGATTCTATTGATGCTGGCAAAGTGCTTTGGCATGCTGAGAATAAACATGGCTATAAATACTTAATAACATATTTAAGTGATAACTAATATTTAATCAGATTTTTGACTAGTTGATGCTTGTTTTGCTTTTTGGTCTGCAGTACAGAGGAACTAAGGGAGAAAGAGGCCTTATCAGCATTTAGCATAGGTATGTTATAGCATTGTAACAACACTATAGGAAAGATAAATAGTTACATAATTATTATATTATCATAGAGCTGTACGGGTGATGGGGATCTCAGGAGGCCATCTACTCCAACCAGGGATCGAATCTGAATTTTAACTTGCTCATTTTAAAATTGCTCATCCATGTGGGCACCAGTGATACTGCCAGGGGTGATCCTGAGCATATCAAGAGTGACTACAGGGCTTTGGGTGTGAGGGTGAAGGAGATGGGGGGGCAGGTGATGTTCTCCTTGATCCTTCCATTCAAGGGGAAGGGCCCAGGCAGGAATGGATGCAAGCAGATTAATGCGTGACTGCACAGGTGGTGTTGCCAGCAGGGATTTGGCTTCTTCAACCATGGGATGCTGTTCCAAGAAGAAGGATTGCTAGGAAGAGACAGGATCCACCTGATGCAGAGAAGGAAGAGCATCTTTTCAGACAGGCTCACTAACATGAGGAGGAGCGCTTTAATCACTGGGGGATAGAGACAAAAGCCCTGAGGTAAGTGAGGAAGCAGGAGACCTGGAGGAAGCACAAGGAGGAGGGGGCAAAAGGGGAGGCCTCCTCATTATTACTGAGAAAGTAAGGCAATTGGCTAGTTACCTCAGGTGTCTGTAAACAAATGCACCGTCTGGGAAATGAGCAGGAAGTATTGGAAGTCCTTGTGCAAGCATGGAACTATGATGGGATTGGAATAACAGACTTGATGGAATAGCTTACATGACTGGAGTACTGTCATGAAGAGGTACAAACTGTTCAGGATGAACAGGCAGGGGAGAAGTGGAGAAAGTTGTGTTGTATGTAAAAGCTGTATGATTGCTCAGGGCTCCAATATGATACTAGAGATAGGTCTGTTGAAAGTCTCTGGGTTAAGATTAGAGGGCAGAGCAACAAGGCTCATGTTGTGGTGGAAGTTCCTGATGCAAGTGTTGGAGAGACCAACTAGGGCAGGGGTGGGCAAAATACAGCCTGCAGGCCGGATCCAGCCCATTAGGCCATTCTATCTGGCCCCCAGGGCCCTTAAAAACATTTAGAAAATTAATGCACCTGGGCCCCGTTACGCCTGCCACCCTGCTCTGGGCCCCACCAGCGCTAGGCCCAGGATACTGGTGTGGGCCCCATGCCCCCACTCACTCCCAGTGCCCCCTAGCTCTGAAGTACTGGCAGGGGGCAGCATGCAGCCCAGACCCTCTGGGGAAGGGCAGGGAACGAGCTGGTGCTGAGCGTGGGGGAAAGGCAGCCCCTCCCCTGCCCGGTGGCTGATGCTCCTTGTTGCAGCTGCTCGCAGTCCATGTGGGGCTGCCTGTGCCTGTTCAGGACAGCCCCGCATGGGCTGCGAGCAGCTGCAGCAAGGAGCTCCAGCCACGGGGTGGGGGAGGGGCTGCTTTTCCCCCGTACTCAGCACCAGCTAGTTCCCTGCTGGCAAGCATGGGGTTGGGGCTGTGCACTGCCCCCTACCTGTACCGCGGAGCTGAAGGGAGCACTGGGAGTGAGTGGGCGCAGGAGCCAGCAGGAGCACGGGGCCCACACCAGTTTCCCAGGCCCAGAGCAGGGCAGCAGGAGCGCAGGGTCCCAGCCAGTAGGGGCTCTATGGAGCTGGGCCAGCTCCCTCCTCCCCCTGCTGGTGCAGCCCAACCCGGCTCTACAGACCCCTGCCAGCCTACACCCTACTCTGGGCCCTGCTGGTGCTGGCCCTGGGACATCGGTCCCAAGACATTGGTCGCAAGATGGTGACCGGGGGTGAGGCACCTGTCAAGGGGTGGTGCTACCCATGTGGCCCTTGACAACTTGCCAAAACTGGGTAAGCGGCCCTCTGCCTGAAATAATTGCCCGCCCCTGAACTAGGGGCAATGCCCTTCATGACCTGCTGCTGACAAACAAGGAAGAATTGGTGGGGGATGTAGAAGTGGATGGCACATTGGGCAGCAGTGACCATGAGATGAGAGAGTTCAGGATCCTAACAAAAAGAAGAAAGGAGAGCAGCAAAGTATGGATGGTGGACTTCAGAAAAGTGGACTTTGACTCCCCTAGGGAGCTGATGAGCAGGATTCCCTGGGAGGCCAGTCTGAGTGGGAAAGAAATCCAGGACAGCTGGTTGTATTTTAAAGAAACCTTACTGAGGGTGCAGGAACAAACCATCCCAATGTGCAGGAAGACTAGTAAATATGGCAGGTGACCAGCTTGGCTTAGCAAAGAACTCTTGGGTGAGCTTAAACGCAAAAAAGAAGCTTACGAGAAGTGGAAGCTTGGACAAACAACTAGGGAGGAATATAAGACTATTGCTAGGGCATTCAAGGATGAAATCAGGAAAGCCAAAGCACAATTGGAGTTGCAGCTAGCAAGGGATGTGAAGGGTAACAAGAAGGGTTTCTACAAGTATTTTAACAACCACAAGAAATTCAGTGAAAGTATGGGACTCTTACTGAATAGGGGAGGCAACCTAGTGATAGATGTTGAGGAAAAGACTGATCCTTTTTTTTACCTCAGTCTTCAGGCAAGGTCAACTTCCAGACTATTCCACCAGGCAGCACAGTTTGGGGAGAAGGTGAGCAGCCCTCAGTTGTGAAAGGACAAGTTAGGGATTATTTTAAAAAGCTGGATGTGTCCATGGAGCTGGATGCAATGCATCCGAAAGTGCTGAGGGAGTTGGCCGATATGATTGCAGAGCCCCTGAGCATTATCTTTGAAAACTTGTGGCAATTGGGGGAGGTCCCAGATGTTTGGAAAAGGGTGCCCATCTTTATGAAAGGGAAGAAGGAGGATCCAGGTACTACATATCAGTCAGTCTCACCTTAGTCCTTGGAAAAATCATGGAGCAGAAAAATCAAGAACCCATTTCTAATCACTTGGAGGAGAAGGTGATCAGGAACAGTCAGCATGGATTCACCAATGGCAAGTTACACCTGACCAACCTGACTGCCTTCTATGATAAGATAACTGGCTTTGTGGATGTGGGGAAAGCAGTGGATGTGATATAACTTGACTGTAGCAAGGTCTTTGACAAGGTCTCTCACAGCATTCTTGCAAGCAAGCTAAGTATGGATTGGATCGTAAGGTAGCTAGAAAGCTGGCTGGATCATCGGGCTTAACAGGCAGCAATCAATGGGGCTTGATGTCTAGTTGGCAACCAGTATCAAGTGGAGTGCCCCAGGAGTTGTTCCTGAGTTTTTCAGTTATAAGTAACTGAAAGTATATATTTTGCATTTGTACATCTTGATTTGATTTTGGCAGGCAGACAGATAGCTAATAGGGGTGTGTGAAGTGGGCTGTATTTAATTCAGATTTGGTCCAATTTGGGGGACAGTGATTCGATTCGCTGATTCAGATCACTGTCCCGATTCAATTCAGCTGAATCCAAATCTGAAGATTCAATTCTGATTCAGAGAATCAGCGATTTGGCCATAGACACAGTTTTATGTGTTTTCTACATACCTTGAGGTACCAGGTGGCTCTTGAATGCTGAGATGGTGCGGTGGACGGAGCATCCCACAGGAGTGCAGGGGGGCCCCCTGCGTGCTCAGTGGCAGACCCCCCTGCCACCACCCCAGCTCAGCGATCAGCCACAGGGGGACCCCACGTGCCTTCCCAGACCTAGGAGGCACTGGTTGCCAAGTCGGGGCTCAGAGGGAGGTCCCCTGTGCACTCTGTGGCAGACCCAGAAGTGCTTCTGGTCCACTTCTAGGTCCACTGCCGAGCGCGCTGGGGACCCTCCCACACTCCCATGGAACACTCCATCCACCCCACGATCTCACTGTTCACGAGCCACCTGGTACCTTGAGGTCTGTAGAAAAAACACATAAAGCTGTGTCTATGTCCGAATCATCAAATCTCTCTGAATTGAATTGGAGGCTTCCGATTTGATTCTGAGAGATTAATGGGTCTCCTGATTTGATTTAGATTTGGAGATTCGGCTGTCGAATCAGGCTGAATCTCTTCTGAATCGAATCAATGACCGAAGCTTCGTGCAGCCCTAATAGCTAAGTATGTGCTAGTTTTCTTTTTTTGTCTGCCACCTCAGTAACTGGTGGAAAATTAGGCCCTTAGTTGCCGCTTGACAGCATAGTAAGCCTTGAAGGATTAGCCTATAAAATGTCACAAGACCAGAATGCTTTATCCCATCAACTTTCCTTATCGTGGAAAGGGTGAATATTTTGGTTTGGCCAGAGGAATAAACTGCCCAAGCCTCCTTACCACAACTCAAGGTAAATGAGCTTCCTGTACAGCCCCCATTCCTCCTCCATTATTCTTTGTACATCTTATTGAACAGTTTTGTTCAATATCTTCATTAATGATCTGGAAGATGGGATAGATTGCACCCTCAGCAAGTTCATGGATAACACCAAGCTGGGGGGTATTGTAGATACACTGGAGGGTAGACTACAATTCGGAGTGACCAAGACAAAATAGAGGATTGGGTTGAAAATAATCTCACGAGGTTCAAAAACAAGTGCTAAGTCCTGCACTTAGGATGGAAGAATCCCATGTACTGCTACAGGCATAGGACTGACTGACTAAGCAGCAGCTCTGCAGGAAAAGAATCTGGAGGTTACAGTGGAGAATAAGCTGGATACAAGCCAGTAGTCTTCTTTTGTTCCAAAAAAGGCTAACAGCATACTGGGCTGCATTAGTAAGAGCACTGTTAGCAGATCAAGGGAACTTATTATTCCCCTCTATTCTGCATTGGTGAGGCCACTTCCGGAGTGCTGTGTCCAGTTTTGAGCTCTCTACTACAGAAAGGATGTGGACAAATTGGAGAGAGTCCAGCAGAAGGCAATGAAAATGGTTAGTGGCTGGGGCACGTGACTTCTGAGGAGAGGCTGAGGGTATTGGGCTTATTTAGTTTGCAGAAGAGAAGACTGCATGGGGAGGAGGGGTTGATAGCAGCCTTTAACTACTTGAAGGGTGGTTACAAAGAGGTTGGAGCTAGACTGTTCTCAGTGGTGGCAGATGACAGAACAAGGAGCAATGGTCTCAAGTTGCAGCAAGAGAAGTTTAGGTTGGATATTAGGAAACACTTTCTCACTAGGAGAGTGGTGAAACACTGAAATGAGTTACTTAGGGAGGTTGTAGAATCTCCATTCCTGGAGGTTTTTAAAAACTAGCTTAACAAACCCTTGCCTGTTATGATCTAGTTGGGGACGGTCCTGCACTGAGCAGAGGGTTGGACTAGAATGACCTCCTGAGGTCCCTTCCAACCCTACATTTCTATGATTCTATAGTTGCATTGCACTGGTTGAAGCTGACTGAAAGAAAAAAAACAAAACCAAAGAAAACAAAAAATTTGGGGCCGAGACTGTGACATGGTCTTTTCTCTTAAATGGCAATGAAGACACCATACTGCAGAACCATGAAAAAAGGAACAAAGCGCGAGGCATAAACCTGGAGTAGATAGCTCTGTGACAGCTGTGCAGGTGTAGGAGTAAGCTGTGCATTTGAAAGTCTGAAGAACAAACAGGCTGTGCATCAAGAGGTAAGCATGTGTGGAATGTGCAAATGACTCCCATTTTTGTCCAGTGCCAAACTTGCCGCTGTTGGTGCAAGGCTACGTCTCTTTTAGTGGCTGTGTAATGAGTTAGCAGTATTTTAAAATCCAGACAGCTTCATTTGTTTCAGCTTTATTTGACCCATTTTATGTCATCGCCTGAGAAAGAGTAGACCGTGGACATAACAAGATTGGATGATAAAATAAGAACTAATGCAGACTAATAAAATATGAATTATAACTGCCATGTGATAGGAAGTAGAATTTTTTGTAGGATGAGAATTAGTTGGATCCAGGAAATTCATATACATGTAAACTGAAAAATGGAACTAACTGGTATAGGATATGAAGGTGCTGAAACATAAAGGTGACTTTCACGGAAATCACAATTTAAATCAGAGGTTGAAATATCAGAATTCTTGAGAGACGGCCAATTCTGATGAGATTTCTAGCCCACTTTTGTTGACCTAAAAGGTTCAGATGAGTTTCAGATAAGCATCAGTTTATCTAATCTGAAACTTTTGAAGTTCAATAGCTGAAACCTAATGCTTTCTTGAAATATTAAAGCTGACTGAAAATAAAGTTTTTCATTCCTTTGAGAAACTGGATCAGTTTAAGTCAGAAGAATTCAGAATTTCAGTCAAAACTTTCAAGGAAAGCCAGAAAGGATGGGCAAGCTGCTTCTCTTGTATATGTTTTAAAGCAAGAATTGTTTTCATAATACTGTTGGCTCAAAGAAGCATGAAACTATGTGCAGGATTATTCTAGTTCTTTATAATGAACTTACTCTGATCAGATGTAACCTGGTTCTACTACTGTGTCATTTAACTTACACTTTGGAGCTGAGCTTTGCAAGAAATTAACAATATGAATTGCTGATATTGCTTATCATCAGAGCAGACAACACTCCCACTGTATGGCCTTTAATTAGTGTTTTTCCCAATATTGGAAAAACTTACCAAATATTGAAGGGAGAAAAAGAGCTGTTCCAGAAATTAAGATCATTATAGTATGTGGATTGATTTCTTAAGTCAATGTACCACATGGGAGGCATCTCAAATACATGAGAAACCAAACTGATATCTTCTTTTGACAGGGTAACTAGTTTGGAGGATGAAGGGAATGCTGTGGTCATAATACACCTGGACTTTATTAAGGATTTTGACACATTCTCCTAAGTAACTTGGAAAAGTGTAGGATGGATGGAACTACCATTAGGTGGAGACATAATTGGCTGAATGACCTCAAGTAAAGTGTGAGTGAATAGATTGATGTCAGAATGGCAAGAGGTTTAAGTAAAGTTGTACAAGGATTTCTTCTGAATCTACTGCTGGTTAACATAAATGCCAGAAGAGTTGCCTGATCAAGATGACACAAAATTGGGAGGGGTTGCAACCACTTTGGAGAAACAGGCTTGAATTCAAAAGGATCTTAAAAAACTAGAAGACTGTGATAACAAAAAGAAATTCAACAAAGGCCAATGCAAGGTGTTATGTCTATAACAAAAAAATGCATGACTACAGATGGGGGATAATTAGGTGGGCAGCAGTACCTTTGAGAGGGATTTGGGAGTTGTGAAAAATAGCTTAATGTGAGCCAGCAATATGATGCTGTCTCAAAAGAACAAAATAAAATGTGGAGTTTCAGTAACATAAATATTCAATGGAAGATGATAGTATCAATCTACTCAACCCGATTAAGCCTCAGCTGGAGTGGGATGGTGCAGTCCTGGGCTGTGCATTTTAGGAAGGATGTAAAGAAACTCCAGAGGATCTGGAAGTGAAGAACAAAGATGATAAAGGGATTCTGATGCAAGTTGTATGAAGAAAATGTGAAGGAATTAAGCGTGTTTAGTTTGGTGTAAAAGATTCAAGGAAGGGCATTATAACAGCTTTTGAATGTTTGAGAGGCTTACACAAAGAGGGAAAACAACAGTTCTCCTGGCCACAGAGGCTGGGACATGGGGCAGTGGGTTTAAACTGCAATAAAGCAGATTTAGATAAAATCTTGGGAGAAAAAACTTCCTAACTGTCAGAACAAGCTGGATATTCCTTCACTGGCTGTTTTCAAGAAAAGGCTTTATAGGTATCTGGTTGGAGTGGTTTAGGAATGGCACATTCTGAATCTGTGCAGGAAGTTGGACCAAGTGATCTGTGAAGACTCCCTCCAGCCCCATGATTCTACGAGGTGTACAGTGTCCATATCTTTGCTATACACTTGTGTATAGGGTGCTGCATGTTATCACTTTGGTCTGCTGTCTTGTCATATCCTTGAAGAGGCTGCACTTGCTGGACACTTCAGGAGACAGTCTGACTGTGAATCTGGAAGCTTCCTGAATTAGTAGTCATGCAGATGACACTCTTTCTTTTA
>NW_005842066.1:194697-196604 GCF_000455745.1 Alligator sinensis | reverse complement strand
AAATAAACTTTTGGGTATGGTAATTGGGGGATAGGGACTGTGGTAAAAGAAGGGAATTTTGCAGAATGGGATCAAGGTAAAAATGGGAACAGAGTAATGCAATGAAGGAGAGGGAGGCCGAGCTGCTGAAGGTTATAGTGATAAGTGAAGGGGAAACCATGGCAAATCAACAAAACAAAGAAGTTCAAGTTTTTGAGCCGAATGCTTGTTGGACAGTGTAAAAACTCCTTCCAATGTTTTCCCTTGTTAAATGACCGATGAGCCTAGTGCTTTATGGGGTTTGTGGGAACTCTAGACAGCTCTTAGGACATCCTGCTGTAGCTGGTGTTGCCTGCTTTAGGGAAGAAGACTCCAGCCATCTGGGAATTTTCATAATTTACTTCCTGTAAGCTTGTCTAAGCTGCTTCTATAGCACAGGCAAGGGGGGAAATCAGCTGGGTTTGCTTCCCTTGGTTTGGGTCTCTGGGCATTTTTTATATTCTCTCTGAGAATGAGTTGAATATTCATTCTCATTAATGCCCAAACCTTATGTACGCAAGACAGCACAGAGACAAGGCCAAGATAGTGGTTTTGAGCCCCCCTTTACATGTGCAGGTAAAGATGCGATCGGTTCTAATGTGTGATCTATACTTTTATGCCTCCTGTCAGGCCAGGTCTTCATGGATTGAAGAGTGACTGTGGGACCACTCATTAGATCCAATTGCACGTTATTGCCAGTGCAGGGGGAGCCTGATTCTGGCCTACCCCTGTACTGGCAAGAAGCAGGCTTCCATGACTGAGAGCCCTCTTTTCTGAGGGGCCTTATAGCTGTCGGGGTCACGCGTGGCCGAGACCAAGAGACCCTGCACCGAACAGGGCTCCTGACCTCAGGCATGCCTCACGCACAGCTGGGACTGAGAGCCTCATCCTTTGCGGGGTCCTCAGTCCTGGCTGCATGCAAGGCATAGCTGGGGTACAGAGCCCCATATGGACTGGGGGTTTCATGCACCCCAAGCCTTGGAGATCATGGCAGCTGCAATCCCCAGGGATCGTGGGTTTCATGCGGGCAAGGTACAACCCTTCAGCTGGGAGCCCTGTCAGCTGACTGGGTTCCCAGTGGCAGGGGAGACTCTGCTACATGTGCAAATTAAAGCTCAATAACAACCAGCTATAAAAAGCACCTCTATGCATGCTCCAGGGCTGGAGGAGACTCTAATTAAAGCACTGCTGTGTCTTGTGTATCAGCATCTCCATGCTTAAAAATAGCAGTGGGGTGCTTGAATTAAAGCTTGTTTGATGAGCTTTAGTTCAAGTGTCTCTGCCACCATTTCTAAATATGGGGACATAGATACATGAGAAGCAGGAGGCTGCTGGAGTGTGGTTCTTGGAGCCACTCTAATTAAGGTGTCACCCCCCTCAGCCCTGGAACAAGAGTTAGAAAAGTGGTTAACTGCTAGCATCTTATTATATATCTTTACAAAGTAAATATTTTTTACTTAAGTGACTAAAAATAAGACTAAATACATAAAACACTAACCTACAGCAAACATGAAACAATTGGGAAGAAAATACAGGAAAAAGTAGTACTTTCAAAGGAATTGTCTCATTGTTTTCATAAGATATTTGCATAAAAAAATCTGAATCTGTGCGCCAAAAAAACGATGCCAGTTATTTCTATTAATCTTCAAATAAATATGTTGTAATCAATTAAAAAACTAAAACGTTGAGGCAAAGATGTTTACTCTCCTTGCCAGTCCACTGATAAATTTAAATCCTGGTCACAAAAGGAAGTGGGTAGTTCTCTGTAGGTATATGAATAAGTCTAACTGTTCCAAACCAGTTCTTTTCAGTCTGTCTTTGACCCTAAAGGTGCAGCAGCCAAAATCACTTAAGTTGCTTATGTCAGAATTGTAAGTGAATTGCACAAG
>NW_005842066.1:170995-194666 GCF_000455745.1 Alligator sinensis | reverse complement strand
GTAGGGAAATTCCAGGGGAGTTGGACAAGATGAAAGAATAGGACACTTCCATCTCTTATCTTAGTCTTAGATTTCTGGCTGCTTTCTCCACTCACAAGCTTGGAGTCAAACATGGCCTTTAACTATTGCCCCTCATTACTCAAAATAATAATGTCTTTCACTCAGCTTTCTCAGGAGTTTTGCAAGGGTGACATTGCAGGTAGATTCAGTGCTAGAGGTGACTCTATGGAAGATGCACTTAGAAAAGTTTGAAGGTACATCTACAATGACATTCATCTGTAACAATTCTGAGTTGTTCATCTCTACAGTATCTCAGTGTCTAACACCAACTTTTATCTGTGCTTTATTTTTTTCATCTGCACAAAAACTGAATTATTTTTCTTTATGGCACATAAGATGAACAGATGTTTTAAGTTCAAACCTTCAAAAGTGCTCACTAGTCTAGAGCAGTGTTTATCAACCTGTGGGTCATGATCCAAAAGCGGGTCACAAGAATATATGAAAGGGTCACAAACAATCACAGAGAAATGTGGAAAATAACTTAAAGGAGAAAAATGTGGGAAAACAGGTTTCCCCTTGCAGGCTGGCACAGTTTCAACCTGCCAAGGGGCTGCTTGAGGCTGGGGGAAGTGGGAGAGGGCAATCAGGCAGGGGGTACCACATGCATGTGCATGTGCATACATGCACGTGGGAGCTAGGCAGTGTAGAGAGCACCTCCCACAGCTCCTCATAAGTAAGTCTGTGGGGAGGTGGGGGGCACATAGATGATGCATCAGAGGGGCACAGGTGATGTGTTGTGGGGCATGTGCCCCCCCCCCCAATTTATACACCCACAGAGGGAATGGGGCTGCATCCTGGCTGGACCAGCAAAGGCAAGAGCCACCTCTGTGGCCCAGTGGGCAGGACCCAGAGCAGGAGGTCAGAACGGGGCAGTGAGGCTCGTTGCTGCTGGTGGTGGGATCCCCACACCAGCTGTGCTGCCAGCTGCATGAGGAGTAATAGATGGGAAGGGGATGAGGCTGTGCTATTCTCACTTCCTTTTGCTGCCACCGCTCCCTTCAGGCCTGTAGTTTGATTCTGATGACAGCCCTAGATATAGAATTGTTTGTGTTGTTGCTTTTTTGTTATCACTCTGTATCAGTAGATTCACCTGTTATTAACTGGCAGGTATTGTGGTCGGTCTGAGGGTTGTGCTCACCTGGAACAAAGGTATAAGGGCTGGGTTCCTAAAACCCAGTGTCAACAATACCTTGGTGGTGGGGTAGAGCCATGGCCCAGTTCAGAAGTGGCTGGCAGCAGGAGGAGGTGAGGGCAGTGTGTCCCTGCCCATCCGTTACTCCTTGCATTGCTGGCAGTGTGGCTGGTGTGGGGGTCCCAGTGGCAATCTGGGGAATGGGGGTGCTGTGGGGTGGGGCTGAAGGACACTGGAAAGGCCAAGGAGCTGCAAGTCAGGAGTGAGGGGCACTGGCAATTTGCATTGTGCAAATTGCATAATGATGAATGTCACTTGGGAGTAATGGAGGTTCTTATGTTGATATTGCTGTTAATGTTTTCCTGTCGATGTTGATTTCTGTCTTTAAAATTAAGACTGTTGAGCTGCTTTAACTTGTAGTGTGTAATTAGTATTTTGGGCCCAAAATCCTTGTGTGTTTTCTATTTAAACTATTTACTGGGTTGGGACTTGTCATCAATGTTTACAAATGGGTCCTGGTACAAAAAAGTTTGAGAACCACTGGTCTCGAGTACCCCTTGGAATAGTGCAGCTTGGATGGCCCTTTTCTGTGACTGCACCTTGGGGCACACACAGACATTACACTTAGACTAGTCTAAGTGAATTTGTAACCGTACAGAAGTTCAGCGCATATAGATCAGTCTAAAAATGGTGCAAGTGACCTAAGATAGATCCGATATGAGGTGCACTCAATTGCTATTTGATTCAGGTTAAACTGATGTATTGAACTTGTGTACTGTTCCCCTGTTGATTCAAATTAGATTGCTTTCCTCTGGCATCTCAGCCTGCTTTTGTGGGTCTCCCCCTCCCGCCCAGAGGTGTGTTAGCACTCAGCTTGCACTCATCTGCTGCAGCCAAGTGCCCAACAGGCCCTGCCCCTAGGCTGTCTTAGTGCCGAGCAAGTATACCCTCTCTTCCCAGCCCCACCTCCTGCCTCCAGCCACCTATTAGCCACAGGCTGGCGGTGTGAGGGGACCAAGGTGTCTGTGTCCCCTGCATGTGCCCCAGGACCTAGGTCTGAGTCCTTGGGCCATGCCCCCCACCTCCAACACCCCATCACAAAGCATCCTACAACATACTCATGGACCCAAGACTAAGCCCAGGAGAAGCCCCGTGCTTGAGCACAACCCTTTGTCCCCAACCCTGGCTCTTGCACACTCAGCCAGGGAGCCCTATGCCCTCAGGATCAGGCACAGCCCCTCAGACCCTGATCCTGGCACCCAGCTAGGGAACCCCATGGCCCCATGCTCAGGCATAGCCTAACAGACCCTGAATCTGGCACCTGTGCAGCACATCTCGGAGACCAGAGCTAGGCACCCTGTGACTCAGACCCCCAACATAGACACTCCTGCACTGCAATAGGGTTGTATGCAAGTGCGTTTTCCAAAAGGGGTGGCTGAAGTGCTGGACCAAGATGAAGTGGATGAAGATCCAGTACAAGCCTGTACATGACACCAATAAAAAGTCCAGAAGCAGGAGGCACAATATACCTTCTAGGGGGAGCTGTCCCACTTCCTCACCACAGACAGGGCTGTTGCCACCCTGTGCACAAATGGTACCACCCAGGAGCAGGAGGAGTCACCAGCAGGGACCCCACTGCAGGAGGAGGCCCAGGAAGGCCCTGGAATGATAGAGCAACTGAGCACCTAGGATCAGGTCCCCAGGGGCCATAGGGAATAAAGGCTGTTGCTGGCAGTGGTTCCTGAGGACTCTGGCCCATTGCTGCTAGTACCCAGATCACTGCAGGATCTAGGAGTAGAGGTGCAGCAGCAGGTGGGCTTGAGCTCCCTTGACAACTTCTTGGGCATGTTTGAGCACATAGACCATGGTAAGCAGGACCAGGGGGAAAGCTCTGATGCCAAAATGATCATGATCGTGTACCTGGACCCTGACATTGTGCCCTCCACCTTACAGGAGCTCCCATCTCTCCCATCCTTGACCCTGCAGACCATGGCTGAACATGTGGTCCTTGGGACACTGTTTCCAAAACAAATGCCATATGTCTGTTCCTCTGACATCTCCTTGCTGCCCCTCTTCCAGATGTACAGATTGCCCCCCAGGCCCTTCGACTACCAGTTCAGCGGCCGATATCAGAGTACAACCCACAGTACCCACATCCATTCCTCTTCCCACTTCTGATGACTACTCAGGCACCAAGTAAGGACGCCCTCATGCCTGGGTGACAGTATGGCTCTACCCTGCTCCATGTGGCTGCGACCCAGGCACTAACCTGCTGACATGGACTAACCAAGGACTGTTGGCATGTAACTAAACTATGGGCATCCATAGGGATGTTTCTCCAGAACAGGACTGTGCATTTGAATTATGAATAGAATTATCATTGTTGTACAGAGAAACAAAGAGATTAAATCAGCGGTGCTTAACTTTTGGCCCTGCAGGTTGGATGAGTGGTGTGGGATTGGTCTGTGCATCAGATCTAGTACTGGGTTAGGCCATGGGTGTGACCCAGTTTCATGCTGGCCCCACTGCACACAGGTGCAATCAAACATGCAGGGGCACATCATATGGACCACCTGGCTCCTCATGGGTTCAGAACTTTGGTAGCAGGAGAGTGGCATTTGGTTTTGTCACTGCTCCCCTGCAGCCAGATCTCTAGCTCTGTAGTAAGCCAAAGGCCAGACAACATAGCACTGTAGGCCAGATCTGACCCATGGATTAGAGGTTGAGCACCACTGGATTAAGTGATTCAACTGAGATTGCATTGGAAATCCATGGAAAAAACTGGAAACAATCTAGATTTCTTGTCTCAGTTTAGCATCTTAATCCAAAGATCCTTCTTCCACCCTGCTTCCAGTGCTATCTGTGTTTTTTGAGGATAAAGAGTCTTCAGTATACAGGATATTTTACAAACTCTTAATTGCCTTAATGTTATTTTTAAGTGAATACTATTTCAGTAACTTCTTTTCCTTGCTTCTTTTGCCCCACATTCTGTATAAAGTAGTTACAAGACATTTTGGCGTTAAGATGAGTTTACTGTTTGATTAAATCTTCGTCATCTGTCACTTGATCTATGATCTCATAAGATTGATAACTGAAAAAAAAATAGTTCAACCAGCAGAATTCTGAAGTCACATTATTAGTTGTATAGACCAGAGTGCCTCATTGTAGGAGTTGCCGTACAAACTCAGAACAAAAAGGCCCTTACCCCAAAGGGCTTACAATCTAAGTATAAGACAAGAGACAGCAGCTGAAGGAAGTAGCAGGGAACAATATTAATCAGCATGGTAGCAGTCATTATGGGACATCAGCAGGTTAATCCTTGCCAGGTTTTGTAAAGGAAGCAATTTGAAGTTTAATGAGCGAGCTTTTCAGGTATTTCCACACAATTGAAGCATGCACCCAAAAACTGTGATATGTGGCAAAACTTCAGGACTTTTCAAAAGTTTCTTAATTTGTTTTGAGAGGAACTGTAGAATAAATGCTTATTAGCAACAGAGATTTGCTAAGAATGTGAGAATGTGTCATCTTACACTATGATAAGTCATACTACATTACATCTTTAATTATATGGCTCATTTGCATTATCAATTTTGACTAAAGACTTTTAAGTCAATGTAAAACATGGGTATGTATGAGCACATGCACACATACATCAGAGTTGTTAAAAGTGAGTAGAAATGATGAATAGTGACAGTTTATTCTGTACTGGATACAGTGGCTTTTTAATAAACAATATTAGTTGACAGTTTTAGATAAAAAAGCTAGTTTCATGTATTTAGTTATGCATAATTTTGCACACATAGGAAAAACAGCGTACCTTGAGAAAACAGATAGGTTATCTAAGATAATGAGTAATCTGTCCATATTGTGTGTCAAATGAGTCCGGGATTCGTTCCAGGACCAGATACACTGCCAACGTAGCCTGCCATGCATCAGAGCATGCATGGCAGGCATTCCCTGGGGACAAACAGCAGCAGCACAAGGTGCGTCACTGCTTCTTGTCCTCAGGGAAACAAACATATGTGCTCATGTGGACACGGCTTTAGTGTTCTTATTGAAACTTTCTGCAACTTGTCATAGGAATTTGATCACTCATCTTCTAGTAGCTGTAAGAATTATAATGACTAAAGCCTGAAAGAAAAGTGACACTCCTATAATCACTAACTGGTTTCAAGAAGTTTGGGACATTTTAGAAATGGAAAAGTTGGTGAAGGCAAAAATATGTTTATTTGGAAATCTGGTGCAAATTTTTGGCATTTGGTACAAAATAAATTTCTCATGCCTCCAGACCAGAACATTTCAGAAACTTTTTGGAATTTTGAAGTGCAAGTTCTGTGAGAAAACACTTAAGAATGAATTTACAATAAATTAAAAAATTAAAAACAGAGTTGAAAAGAAAATTATGAGATTTGTGTTATGCAGAGTTATAGGGAAAAGGAGGGGGTGAATTATTGTATAGAGATGAAGAAACACAGGCTTGGCATTAACAGAAACATGTAGGAATTGTCAAAGACCGGGGGGGGAGAGGAAGAGAATATAAGACTTCTGTGGACATTGATTTGGAATATGATAGTACTGTTCATAGAAGATGAACATCTGGCTTTGCATATATTTGTAGGGAATGGATATGTTTTTGGTTCTTCATCCTGGACCCTTTTGGTTCTCCACTTTCCCAGATGCTCTACAGGCACTCAGACCTGTCCAGTACTGCACTCTATTCCTGGCCCCTTGCTGGGTTGCTGGACTCCTCTGGTCCCACTATACTTGCGGGGCCTCCCTGTATTCTGCCAACCCCTCATGGGGCCTCCCTGTAGCCACCAGCCTCTTGTGGGGCCTCCCTGTCCAGCCATGGACCAAGCTGGTCCTGCACTCTATTCTCTGGCCCCTTGCTGGGTCGCTGGACCCCTGTGGTTCACATGGTCTTCCCTGCCAAGTGCTTTTCTGTCTGGGTGTGCTCCCCTGGTCTTCCCCCTCCATGGGGTAACCCACAAGGCAGTGGGAGTTGAAGCTTTCTGGCACCCCATCCTCGCCTTTCCCTGGAGTGGCTCATGCATGGCATTTCCTGGAGGCTGCTCCATCACAGACAGTCCCACACAGTAACCAACTCTAGTAGGGTGCAGTTTCAGGTCTTATCCAGGACAGGTCTTCAGGCCTATCTGATCATGCTCATCCCTCTCTGGGCTCCCCCTATATGGCCTATGCTCCTCCTAGGCTGTTAACCACTGGGCCTCCTGGCCCTGGCTCCATCTCTCATCTGAGTCTTCCATCTGTGACCCCCATCTCAGTCTTGAATCCCTTTCCTTGATCCTTCTTTCTCAGATGGCCTAGCACCAGCCATTGTCATCTGGGGCTGCACACCCCTTGACCCCTTCCTCTCAGCTATGGCCACACAAGGACCTTCAGCTTTTCCTAGTCCCTGACCCACCTCAGGCCACTTGAGATTCCCAGGGTCAGTCCTCTGGATGTCAGCCCTCTTGTATCTGTGGGTCCACCCTCTTGGGCCCCTCCATAGATCACTTCTCTTTCTCTGGACTCAGAGTCCTCCACAAGTCTTCCTACACAGCCACTTCCTTTTCTGGGCTCACCCAGACCCTCAATAGGCACCTGTACTCTGCCTCACTCACTGTGTTCACCTAGACTCTCCACTAAGTCTCTCAAACACTTGGCTCCTCAGGACTTACCTGGTCCCTCAATAGGCCCACAGACTCTCAGCTCCTCTCCCAGAGTTTGCCTGGCATCTCCCTAGACCTCTGTGCACTCAGTCTCTCTGGGATTATCTGGCCTCTCAACAGGCCCAAGGCACTGCTCCCTTCTCAGGGCTCTGGACCCCACATTGGCTCCCCCAGGAACCTCCTCCATCCCCTTAGTTCCTACCCAAATCTCCAGATGTTACTCTCCTTGCTGGCATTCAGGAGTGGCAGCCTTTCTGCTGGGTGATTTTCTTACACCAGCTCCCAAGATGTTACTGGTAGCCCTGTTCTCAGGGTCTGGGCTTATACCCTGTTTAAACCCAGCCCTCCTCCAATCAGGTGACTCCCTTGATCAAGCCTAGCCTCACTTGCCAGCCCCCTGGGTCAGCTGACTCTGTAGTTAGCCCTTACCCCCACCTGCAGCCTTCTTGACCTCTTAAAGTGGCAGGCACATTAAGTGCCCTGCCACACATACCAGCACTTCATCTCATCTGCCTATAGCTTTCTTTTTTTTTCCCCTTAAAGCTTCAGTTTATATAAAGGGCATTGTGACAAATTACAACATTCTGATATGTAGAATAGGAACTGTTGTAAAATTTCCAAGAGTTGCAAAGAGCTTAAATTGCGCAACTCATGACTTTAGCAAGTACCATGCAGTTTGAACCTTGGGGGCAGTACTTTACAACTGTTTCTCTTAGTAACAAGTTATTAGCCTATTATGTGTTAAAACTGCGTAGGAAATAAAAGTTAAGATGCTCTTGCCAAGTGATGGTTATTTCATGGGTAGTCAGCCTAGAGATAATGTTAAGCTGATACGGTGCCAAGCAGAAATTTGGCCCTGTGTTCAGTTCCTCTTAATGTGCCAGGTTTCTTATATGAGTGCGTGGGAGAAATGCAGATTCACTGTTTCTCTTTTAACCACAATTACTTATACACCTGCTTGGGAATGTCATTGCATTTAATTCCAGGTCAGGTATTTTATTATACTTTGACCAAATCATTATAGAACTGGCAATCTTAATGGAATTTACTGTTTGAGGGCTATCCAATAGTGAGTTACAATGGTAAACATGATGAATAGGATACTGGATTATGCAGTTGAACAGTGAGTTACTCCTCTTTTTTGCTTTCAGCAGTCCACCTGTTACCCACCGTGTTTTTCCCTACTTATTGTTCACTATGTTAAGCACCATATGAGGTTCCTCATGCTCCTTTAAAGAAGTTGTCTGAAACAGAAACATACATATTTTAAGTAAAATCGATTCTCATTATGGATCTAATTTGAATTTACTACAGTCTCCTTCACTCAGATCATCATCATCATCATTCTTTTTACACCATTAGGTTTATACAGAAGTTGTTAAATGGTATTCTGTCCTGGGGTTATTCCTGGATTTATAAATGTATATGTAATATTACTGCTTCATCCATTTTTGTGCTACATTGTGAATGTTGAGGCCATCTCTATCTCTGGAATCACAAAATAAATGTTGTTTAGCTACCTTATAAGTGGGCATAACTAGCCAAATATGTCCATCTCTTCCTCTGTATTACTTATAATGTAGGTAGTTGCACTTGTTCTTAGACTTCTTCATTATTTTAAATCTATTCAGGTTGCATTGAACTGACTCGCTCTTTTTCCACCTTTGCTCCATATAAGAGGACACATAAAACATAACTTCTAGATATCTTTATTTTGGTGTTCAAGTTAATCAGGTGGAACTGCTTAACTGTACTGATTTTTGGAAATGCAGCAGTTGCCCTAACTATTCTGGACTTTACTGCTGATTGATGTATGAGTAAATCTAACATCTGTTTAGAAGGTGAAGCCTTGAAAACTCTGAAAATGAACAGTAGGCATACTTTCATAACCCCTATCATTAATTTATTAGGAGTCAGCTTTCCTTGGCAGAGTATACAGGACAGTCTATCTTTCCTCAGCAAAATGCATATATTTGACAAAATGCTTTTTTAGAAAAAGAAATCAGATTCAGCCAGGTGAGCTAGGTCTGTCAATAAGCATTCCTGTTTGAACCTAAATAGGACCTGTCTGTAACAAATATTGTTATCCATCTTCACACTAGGAATTGTTAGTTGCAGCAAGTGGCCCTTGGTCTAAAAGGGGGAACTTGCCCCATCCCCCTGCTGTAATATTCAGATTGTCACTGTTAATGAACTAACTGTGGTTGTACCTGCATTTTCTGACTATCTGTGTCATGAGTTCCAAGCTTTGTGCTGCTGGATACAAGGCAAGGCATTGGGGAAGAACATTTCACTGGAGTGCATTCCCGTCACATGACTGTAACTTGTGATTCCATAATGCATGAAGTCACTGCTGCTCTTAGCAGCACCAGATCACTTTTTTGTATTTGCTTACAGTAGGAATACCATAGGGGGAGTGGTATTTGTCTTCCTTTGCAGTGGAGGCACGGGGGGTGGGGAGCATATTCCTGTTCCGTGGGCTTCTTCAGTATATTTTACAAACTACTTCCTGTCCCTGCAATAGCACAATGTGGACAGTTCCCTCATGCCCCTGTCTTACCTGTAGCAAGTTTGGGTGTTTATACCTGGTAGTTGTGTGAGAAGGTTGTTCATACAGCTTTAAGAATAGGTTAGACGAACCCTAGTTTAGACAGGATGATTGTGCCTTGAGCAGGAGATTGGACTAGATGACCTCCTGCGGTCCCTTCCATCCCCATTTCTCTATGATGCTGATTCACAGGCATTAGAGGCCAATGAAACATGGTCCATGCACTCACTTTTCTTTCACCAGTATGCACACAAATAGAAAGGAGACTAGAAGATGCTGAGTGTTGTCAGAGACCTGAGGACAGCTGCTGTGGACAAGTATTTCCTGTGGACAGCTGCTGACAAACAATTCCTACTTCTGTGTTCAGCAGTGTTTTGGGTTTTTTGGGTTTTTTTTTTTAACTTTTATGGTCTCTTCTGATCTTCATGCTTTCAGACTTGGTAAACCAGCGATGTAACTGTCTGGCATCTGAAAAATAGCATCTTCCCAATTGATGGCCTAGTTACTGTTATTTTAACTCCCTTGAAGTTGTTTACCCCAGGTTTCACTACTGTTGCTATTTCCTCTCTGTTTCTCCCATAATGGCTTCCTTCGGTTTTACTTGGATAATATCAGGTAGGTAAAGTGATGTACATGTGATATTCCTAAAAATGTAATAAGCATCTCTTTCATTTGCCATGCCTCTCTCTACTAGACTTTTAGTCAGGAGGCCAAAAATTTGTAGCTTGACAGTCTACCTTTCTAGAAAGCTTAAAGGGGAAAGAGCAGCATTCTGACCTACATGGAAGGCAATAATGATTTCCTTCTTTCATAGATTTCCCCTAGACTATTTTTAATACAAAGATCTTCACAAGTATGCCACTTTCTGTAAACTAAAAGCATAACCTGTTAATAATGATGACTGGCTTTTTAAGTGCTTGCTTATACTGTTATAACTTTCTTACTGTAATCTTCTACCATACCGGATTGTTTCCTTACCTTCCTCTAATTTTTTGCAAAACTTAGGAAAATGTCAAATTATTTTGGCCTGTTTTTGTCAATTAAGTTGGATCATCATATAGTAGATAGTTCAGTATCCTTTTCTCAACCTAACTAAAACTGTCCCAAAGGGTATATTTAACAGGGTTGTTAACCAGAGTGGTAATTTTTGCTTCACAAGGGGCCAAAATGTTCACCTTTTTATCTTTGTTTCTAAATGTGGATGCCCATAATTCCATATGTTGCTTATATTTTTTCTTATTTTGGTTGCATTATCAAGTCTCTATAGTACAAAAATATCATGCTTATTTGGAATGGAAGCACTTTTACACATTAGCTGCATATATAATTTGCTTGGACCATTGATCCTATGGCATGTGTTGTAATTTAACTGTAGCACTTACTGATTCTTTGAAGTATGTGCTTTATCTTATGATCAACAATGATGAGATGTTTCTTGTATTTATGTATTTATTCTTGAGACTAAATTCAGATGCAGGTTGAAAATCTTTTGCTATTGTGTTCTCATTAGCATTAGTACAAAGGCAGAGTTTGGGGGTAAAGGTGCAGTAGGGAAAAGATCAGAGATTTGACATCTGATGTAATGATCTCCATTTACTGTTGCCCCAGAGCTATGCTGTTCAGAAACATTTTTCACATCCCCAGTAGAGGACTGTACAGCAGTCATTTGAATTGTGAATACTTTTAAGAGGTCTACTAAATAATTCATTTCAATTGGCCTATTTACTGGCAAAGTCTCTCTCGTCCATCCATTGTATGGGGGGAAAACTGTTATCATTACAGATGGTTGTGCCATATGTCCAGGGAGTCAACTGAAAGTGGTTTGATTTTTATTGGAAATGAAATAGAATGGAACATCTGCACTATTCATAAGGTCACTTATAGTTCGGTCTCAGTAGAATCTCTTTTCAGAAAGAGTACAAATCTGCTGAGATCTTTAACACAAGCAAGTGGAAGTTAGTGGCTGATGAGTAGGGGACTGTACACAAAGAGAAAGATTTATTGCTTTTTGTTCTGTGTTTTGCCAGAAATATAGATGCCATTTTTTTCCCACAGAGATGTGTTCTCTTGATATCAAGACCATTTGCATTTAAAGCAAAAGAAAGAATTCTATTTCAGCAGAGGACCAAAGTCAATACACTTTTAATAGAATCTTGAAAAACTAAGCTGGAATATTCTGACTAAAAAGACTTCCTGCAGAAAGGATCATTAAATCAGGCAACAGCTCAGGATTAATGAGTTATGTCTAGTATTCAGTCAAACTTTAAACACTTTCATCATTGTCTAATCTCTCAGCAGGTTATAAATCCTCAAAATTTGAGAGTTACAATTCATGCCAAATCAATCCAATCTCAATTATATCCTGATAGTCCTTTCCAGTTACGTATGACATCTTTTGAAGTGCTGCTTCAATCTTCTCTGTTAGTAAAAGACACTTATTTCTAAGCCATTTTATTCCTTGTCAACAGTACGCCCTGCCCATCCGTTACTCCTTGCATTGCTGGCAGTGTGGCTGGTGTGGGGGTCCCAGTGGCAATCTGGGGAATGGGGGTGCTGTGGGGTGGGGCTGAAGGACACTGGAAAGGCCAAGGAGCTGCAAGTCAGGAGTGAGGGGCACTGGCAATTTGCATTGTGCAAATTGCATAATGATGAATGTCACTTGGGAGTAATGGAGGTTCTTATGTTGATATTGCTGTTAATGTTTTCCTGTCGATGTTGATTTCTGTCTTTAAAATTAAGACTGTTGAGCTGCTTTAACTTGTAGTGTGTAATTAGTATTTTGGGCCCAAAATCCTTGTGTGTTTTCTATTTAAACTATTTACTGGGTTGGGACTTGTCATCAATGTTTACAAATGGGTCCTGGTACAAAAAAGTTTGAGAACCACTGGTCTCGAGTACCCCTTGGAATAGTGCAGCTTGGATGGCCCTTTTCTGTGACTGCACCTTGGGGCACACACAGACATTACACTTAGACTAGTCTAAGTGAATTTGTAACCGTACAGAAGTTCAGCGCATATAGATCAGTCTAAAAATGGTGCAAGTGACCTAAGATAGATCCGATATGAGGTGCACTCAATTGCTATTTGATTCAGGTTAAACTGATGTATTGAACTTGTGTACTGTTCCCCTGTTGATTCAAATTAGATTGCTTTCCTCTGGCATCTCAGCCTGCTTTTGTGGGTCTCCCCCTCCCGCCCAGAGGTGTGTTAGCACTCAGCTTGCACTCATCTGCTGCAGCCAAGTGCCCAACAGGCCCTGCCCCTAGGCTGTCTTAGTGCCGAGCAAGTATACCCTCTCTTCCCAGCCCCACCTCCTGCCTCCAGCCACCTATTAGCCACAGGCTGGCGGTGTGAGGGGACCAAGGTGTCTGTGTCCCCTGCATGTGCCCCAGGACCTAGGTCTGAGTCCTTGGGCCATGCCCCCCACCTCCAACACCCCATCACAAAGCATCCTACAACATACTCATGGACCCAAGACTAAGCCCAGGAGAAGCCCCGTGCTTGAGCACAACCCTTTGTCCCCAACCCTGGCTCTTGCACACTCAGCCAGGGAGCCCTATGCCCTCAGGATCAGGCACAGCCCCTCAGACCCTGATCCTGGCACCCAGCTAGGGAACCCCATGGCCCCATGCTCAGGCATAGCCTAACAGACCCTGAATCTGGCACCTGTGCAGCACATCTCGGAGACCAGAGCTAGGCACCCTGTGACTCAGACCCCCAACATAGACACTCCTGCACTGCAATAGGGTTGTATGCAAGTGCGTTTTCCAAAAGGGGTGGCTGAAGTGCTGGACCAAGATGAAGTGGATGAAGATCCAGTACAAGCCTGTACATGACACCAATAAAAAGTCCAGAAGCAGGAGGCACAATATACCTTCTAGGGGGAGCTGTCCCACTTCCTCACCACAGACAGGGCTGTTGCCACCCTGTGCACAAATGGTACCACCCAGGAGCAGGAGGAGTCACCAGCAGGGACCCCACTGCAGGAGGAGGCCCAGGAAGGCCCTGGAATGATAGAGCAACTGAGCACCTAGGATCAGGTCCCCAGGGGCCATAGGGAATAAAGGCTGTTGCTGGCAGTGGTTCCTGAGGACTCTGGCCCATTGCTGCTAGTACCCAGATCACTGCAGGATCTAGGAGTAGAGGTGCAGCAGCAGGTGGGCTTGAGCTCCCTTGACAACTTCTTGGGCATGTTTGAGCACATAGACCATGGTAAGCAGGACCAGGGGGAAAGCTCTGATGCCAAAATGATCATGATCGTGTACCTGGACCCTGACATTGTGCCCTCCACCTTACAGGAGCTCCCATCTCTCCCATCCTTGACCCTGCAGACCATGGCTGAACATGTGGTCCTTGGGACACTGTTTCCAAAACAAATGCCATATGTCTGTTCCTCTGACATCTCCTTGCTGCCCCTCTTCCAGATGTACAGATTGCCCCCCAGGCCCTTCGACTACCAGTTCAGCGGCCGATATCAGAGTACAACCCACAGTACCCACATCCATTCCTCTTCCCACTTCTGATGACTACTCAGGCACCAAGTAAGGACGCCCTCATGCCTGGGTGACAGTATGGCTCTACCCTGCTCCATGTGGCTGCGACCCAGGCACTAACCTGCTGACATGGACTAACCAAGGACTGTTGGCATGTAACTAAACTATGGGCATCCATAGGGATGTTTCTCCAGAACAGGACTGTGCATTTGAATTATGAATAGAATTATCATTGTTGTACAGAGAAACAAAGAGATTAAATCAGCGGTGCTTAACTTTTGGCCCTGCAGGTTGGATGAGTGGTGTGGGATTGGTCTGTGCATCAGATCTAGTACTGGGTTAGGCCATGGGTGTGACCCAGTTTCATGCTGGCCCCACTGCACACAGGTGCAATCAAACATGCAGGGGCACATCATATGGACCACCTGGCTCCTCATGGGTTCAGAACTTTGGTAGCAGGAGAGTGGCATTTGGTTTTGTCACTGCTCCCCTGCAGCCAGATCTCTAGCTCTGTAGTAAGCCAAAGGCCAGACAACATAGCACTGTAGGCCAGATCTGACCCATGGATTAGAGGTTGAGCACCACTGGATTAAGTGATTCAACTGAGATTGCATTGGAAATCCATGGAAAAAACTGGAAACAATCTAGATTTCTTGTCTCAGTTTAGCATCTTAATCCAAAGATCCTTCTTCCACCCTGCTTCCAGTGCTATCTGTGTTTTTTGAGGATAAAGAGTCTTCAGTATACAGGATATTTTACAAACTCTTAATTGCCTTAATGTTATTTTTAAGTGAATACTATTTCAGTAACTTCTTTTCCTTGCTTCTTTTGCCCCACATTCTGTATAAAGTAGTTACAAGACATTTTGGCGTTAAGATGAGTTTACTGTTTGATTAAATCTTCGTCATCTGTCACTTGATCTATGATCTCATAAGATTGATAACTGAAAAAAAAATAGTTCAACCAGCAGAATTCTGAAGTCACATTATTAGTTGTATAGACCAGAGTGCCTCATTGTAGGAGTTGCCGTACAAACTCAGAACAAAAAGGCCCTTACCCCAAAGGGCTTACAATCTAAGTATAAGACAAGAGACAGCAGCTGAAGGAAGTAGCAGGGAACAATATTAATCAGCATGGTAGCAGTCATTATGGGACATCAGCAGGTTAATCCTTGCCAGGTTTTGTAAAGGAAGCAATTTGAAGTTTAATGAGCGAGCTTTTCAGGTATTTCCACACAATTGAAGCATGCACCCAAAAACTGTGATATGTGGCAAAACTTCAGGACTTTTCAAAAGTTTCTTAATTTGTTTTGAGAGGAACTGTAGAATAAATGCTTATTAGCAACAGAGATTTGCTAAGAATGTGAGAATGTGTCATCTTACACTATGATAAGTCATACTACATTACATCTTTAATTATATGGCTCATTTGCATTATCAATTTTGACTAAAGACTTTTAAGTCAATGTAAAACATGGGTATGTATGAGCACATGCACACATACATCAGAGTTGTTAAAAGTGAGTAGAAATGATGAATAGTGACAGTTTATTCTGTACTGGATACAGTGGCTTTTTAATAAACAATATTAGTTGACAGTTTTAGATAAAAAAGCTAGTTTCATGTATTTAGTTATGCATAATTTTGCACACATAGGAAAAACAGCGTACCTTGAGAAAACAGATAGGTTATCTAAGATAATGAGTAATCTGTCCATATTGTGTGTCAAATGAGTCCGGGATTCGTTCCAGGACCAGATACACTGCCAACGTAGCCTGCCATGCATCAGAGCATGCATGGCAGGCATTCCCTGGGGACAAACAGCAGCAGCACAAGGTGCGTCACTGCTTCTTGTCCTCAGGGAAACAAACATATGTGCTCATGTGGACACGGCTTTAGTGTTCTTATTGAAACTTTCTGCAACTTGTCATAGGAATTTGATCACTCATCTTCTAGTAGCTGTAAGAATTATAATGACTAAAGCCTGAAAGAAAAGTGACACTCCTATAATCACTAACTGGTTTCAAGAAGTTTGGGACATTTTAGAAATGGAAAAGTTGGTGAAGGCAAAAATATGTTTATTTGGAAATCTGGTGCAAATTTTTGGCATTTGGTACAAAATAAATTTCTCATGCCTCCAGACCAGAACATTTCAGAAACTTTTTGGAATTTTGAAGTGCAAGTTCTGTGAGAAAACACTTAAGAATGAATTTACAATAAATTAAAAAATTAAAAACAGAGTTGAAAAGAAAATTATGAGATTTGTGTTATGCAGAGTTATAGGGAAAAGGAGGGGGTGAATTATTGTATAGAGATGAAGAAACACAGGCTTGGCATTAACAGAAACATGTAGGAATTGTCAAAGACCGGGGGGGGAGAGGAAGAGAATATAAGACTTCTGTGGACATTGATTTGGAATATGATAGTACTGTTCATAGAAGATGAACATCTGGCTTTGCATATATTTGTAGGGAATGGATATGTTTTTGGTTCTTCATCCTGGACCCTTTTGGTTCTCCACTTTCCCAGATGCTCTACAGGCACTCAGACCTGTCCAGTACTGCACTCTATTCCTGGCCCCTTGCTGGGTTGCTGGACTCCTCTGGTCCCACTATACTTGCGGGGCCTCCCTGTATTCTGCCAACCCCTCATGGGGCCTCCCTGTAGCCACCAGCCTCTTGTGGGGCCTCCCTGTCCAGCCATGGACCAAGCTGGTCCTGCACTCTATTCTCTGGCCCCTTGCTGGGTCGCTGGACCCCTGTGGTTCACATGGTCTTCCCTGCCAAGTGCTTTTCTGTCTGGGTGTGCTCCCCTGGTCTTCCCCCTCCATGGGGTAACCCACAAGGCAGTGGGAGTTGAAGCTTTCTGGCACCCCATCCTCGCCTTTCCCTGGAGTGGCTCATGCATGGCATTTCCTGGAGGCTGCTCCATCACAGACAGTCCCACACAGTAACCAACTCTAGTAGGGTGCAGTTTCAGGTCTTATCCAGGACAGGTCTTCAGGCCTATCTGATCATGCTCATCCCTCTCTGGGCTCCCCCTATATGGCCTATGCTCCTCCTAGGCTGTTAACCACTGGGCCTCCTGGCCCTGGCTCCATCTCTCATCTGAGTCTTCCATCTGTGACCCCCATCTCAGTCTTGAATCCCTTTCCTTGATCCTTCTTTCTCAGATGGCCTAGCACCAGCCATTGTCATCTGGGGCTGCACACCCCTTGACCCCTTCCTCTCAGCTATGGCCACACAAGGACCTTCAGCTTTTCCTAGTCCCTGACCCACCTCAGGCCACTTGAGATTCCCAGGGTCAGTCCTCTGGATGTCAGCCCTCTTGTATCTGTGGGTCCACCCTCTTGGGCCCCTCCATAGATCACTTCTCTTTCTCTGGACTCAGAGTCCTCCACAAGTCTTCCTACACAGCCACTTCCTTTTCTGGGCTCACCCAGACCCTCAATAGGCACCTGTACTCTGCCTCACTCACTGTGTTCACCTAGACTCTCCACTAAGTCTCTCAAACACTTGGCTCCTCAGGACTTACCTGGTCCCTCAATAGGCCCACAGACTCTCAGCTCCTCTCCCAGAGTTTGCCTGGCATCTCCCTAGACCTCTGTGCACTCAGTCTCTCTGGGATTATCTGGCCTCTCAACAGGCCCAAGGCACTGCTCCCTTCTCAGGGCTCTGGACCCCACATTGGCTCCCCCAGGAACCTCCTCCATCCCCTTAGTTCCTACCCAAATCTCCAGATGTTACTCTCCTTGCTGGCATTCAGGAGTGGCAGCCTTTCTGCTGGGTGATTTTCTTACACCAGCTCCCAAGATGTTACTGGTAGCCCTGTTCTCAGGGTCTGGGCTTATACCCTGTTTAAACCCAGCCCTCCTCCAATCAGGTGACTCCCTTGATCAAGCCTAGCCTCACTTGCCAGCCCCCTGGGTCAGCTGACTCTGTAGTTAGCCCTTACCCCCACCTGCAGGCTGCTTGACCTCTTAAAGTGGCAGGCACATTAAGTGCCCTGCCACACATACCAGCACTTCATCTCATCTGCCTATAGCTTTCTTTTTTTTTCCCCTTAAAGCTTCAGTTTATATAAAGGGCATTGTGACAAATTACAACATTCTGATATGTAGAATAGGAACTGTTGTAAAATTTCCAAGAGTTGCAAAGAGCTTAAATTGCGCAACTCATGACTTTAGCAAGTACCATGCAGTTTGAACCTTGGGGGCAGTACTTTACAACTGTTTCTCTTAGTAACAAGTTATTAGCCTATTATGTGTTAAAACTGCGTAGGAAATAAAAGTTAAGATGCTCTTGCCAAGTGATGGTTATTTCATGGGTAGTCAGCCTAGAGATAATGTTAAGCTGATACGGTGCCAAGCAGAAATTTGGCCCTGTGTTCAGTTCCTCTTAATGTGCCAGGTTTCTTATATGAGTGCGTGGGAGAAATGCAGATTCACTGTTTCTCTTTTAACCACAATTACTTATACACCTGCTTGGGAATGTCATTGCATTTAATTCCAGGTCAGGTATTTTATTATACTTTGACCAAATCATTATAGAACTGGCAATCTTAATGGAATTTACTGTTTGAGGGCTATCCAATAGTGAGTTACAATGGTAAACATGATGAATAGGATACTGGATTATGCAGTTGAACAGTGAGTTACTCCTCTTTTTTGCTTTCAGCAGTCCACCTGTTACCCACCGTGTTTTTCCCTACTTATTGTTCACTATGTTAAGCACCATATGAGGTTCCTCATGCTCCTTTAAAGAAGTTGTCTGAAACAGAAACATACATATTTTAAGTAAAATCGATTCTCATTATGGATCTAATTTGAATTTACTACAGTCTCCTTCACTCAGATCATCATCATCATCATTCTTTTTACACCATTAGGTTTATACAGAAGTTGTTAAATGGTATTCTGTCCTGGGGTTATTCCTGGATTTATAAATGTATATGTAATATTACTGCTTCATCCATTTTTGTGCTACATTGTGAATGTTGAGGCCATCTCTATCTCTGGAATCACAAAATAAATGTTGTTTAGCTACCTTATAAGTGGGCATAACTAGCCAAATATGTCCATCTCTTCCTCTGTATTACTTATAATGTAGGTAGTTGCACTTGTTCTTAGACTTCTTCATTATTTTAAATCTATTCAGGTTGCATTGAACTGACTCGCTCTTTTTCCACCTTTGCTCCATATAAGAGGACACATAAAACATAACTTCTAGATATCTTTATTTTGGTGTTCAAGTTAATCAGGTGGAACTGCTTAACTGTACTGATTTTTGGAAATGCAGCAGTTGCCCTAACTATTCTGGACTTTACTGCTGATTGATGTATGAGTAAATCTAACATCTGTTTAGAAGGTGAAGCCTTGAAAACTCTGAAAATGAACAGTAGGCATACTTTCATAACCCCTATCATTAATTTATTAGGAGTCAGCTTTCCTTGGCAGAGTATACAGGACAGTCTATCTTTCCTCAGCAAAATGCATATATTTGACAAAATGCTTTTTTAGAAAAAGAAATCAGATTCAGCCAGGTGAGCTAGGTCTGTCAATAAGCATTCCTGTTTGAACCTAAATAGGACCTGTCTGTAACAAATATTGTTATCCATCTTCACACTAGGAATTGTTAGTTGCAGCAAGTGGCCCTTGGTCTAAAAGGGGGAACTTGCCCCATCCCCCTGCTGTAATATTCAGATTGTCACTGTTAATGAACTAACTGTGGTTGTACCTGCATTTTCTGACTATCTGTGTCATGAGTTCCAAGCTTTGTGCTGCTGGATACAAGGCAAGGCATTGGGGAAGAACATTTCACTGGAGTGCATTCCCGTCACATGACTGTAACTTGTGATTCCATAATGCATGAAGTCACTGCTGCTCTTAGCAGCACCAGATCACTTTTTTGTATTTGCTTACAGTAGGAATACCATAGGGGGAGTGGTATTTGTCTTCCTTTGCAGTGGAGGCACGGGGGGTGGGGAGCATATTCCTGTTCCGTGGGCTTCTTCAGTATATTTTACAAACTACTTCCTGTCCCTGCAATAGCACAATGTGGACAGTTCCCTCATGCCCCTGTCTTACCTGTAGCAAGTTTGGGTGTTTATACCTGGTAGTTGTGTGAGAAGGTTGTTCATACAGCTTTAAGAATAGGTTAGACGAACCCTAGTTTAGACAGGATGATTGTGCCTTGAGCAGGAGATTGGACTAGATGACCTCCTGCGGTCCCTTCCATCCCCATTTCTCTATGATGCTGATTCACAGGCATTAGAGGCCAATGAAACATGGTCCATGCACTCACTTTTCTTTCACCAGTATGCACACAAATAGAAAGGAGACTAGAAGATGCTGAGTGTTGTCAGAGACCTGAGGACAGCTGCTGTGGACAAGTATTTCCTGTGGACAGCTGCTGACAAACAATTCCTACTTCTGTGTTCAGCAGTGTTTTGGGTTTTTTGGGTTTTTTTTTTTAACTTTTATGGTCTCTTCTGATCTTCATGCTTTCAGACTTGGTAAACCAGCGATGTAACTGTCTGGCATCTGAAAAATAGCATCTTCCCAATTGATGGCCTAGTTACTGTTATTTTAACTCCCTTGAAGTTGTTTACCCCAGGTTTCACTACTGTTGCTATTTCCTCTCTGTTTCTCCCATAATGGCTTCCTTCGGTTTTACTTGGATAATATCAGGTAGGTAAAGTGATGTACATGTGATATTCCTAAAAATGTAATAAGCATCTCTTTCATTTGCCATGCCTCTCTCTACTAGACTTTTAGTCAGGAGGCCAAAAATTTGTAGCTTGACAGTCTACCTTTCTAGAAAGCTTAAAGGGGAAAGAGCAGCATTCTGACCTACATGGAAGGCAATAATGATTTCCTTCTTTCATAGATTTCCCCTAGACTATTTTTAATACAAAGATCTTCACAAGTATGCCACTTTCTGTAAACTAAAAGCATAACCTGTTAATAATGATGACTGGCTTTTTAAGTGCTTGCTTATACTGTTATAACTTTCTTACTGTAATCTTCTACCATACCGGATTGTTTCCTTACCTTCCTCTAATTTTTTGCAAAACTTAGGAAAATGTCAAATTATTTTGGCCTGTTTTTGTCAATTAAGTTGGATCATCATATAGTAGATAGTTCAGTATCCTTTTCTCAACCTAACTAAAACTGTCCCAAAGGGTATATTTAACAGGGTTGTTAACCAGAGTGGTAATTTTTGCTTCACAAGGGGCCAAAATGTTCACCTTTTTATCTTTGTTTCTAAATGTGGATGCCCATAATTCCATATGTTGCTTATATTTTTTCTTATTTTGGTTGCATTATCAAGTCTCTATAGTACAAAAATATCATGCTTATTTGGAATGGAAGCACTTTTACACATTAGCTGCATATATAATTTGCTTGGACCATTGATCCTATGGCATGTGTTGTAATTTAACTGTAGCACTTACTGATTCTTTGAAGTATGTGCTTTATCTTATGATCAACAATGATGAGATGTTTCTTGTATTTATGTATTTATTCTTGAGACTAAATTCAGATGCAGGTTGAAAATCTTTTGCTATTGTGTTCTCATTAGCATTAGTACAAAGGCAGAGTTTGGGGGTAAAGGTGCAGTAGGGAAAAGATCAGAGATTTGACATCTGATGTAATGATCTCCATTTACTGTTGCCCCAGAGCTATGCTGTTCAGAAACATTTTTCACATCCCCAGTAGAGGACTGTACAGCAGTCATTTGAATTGTGAATACTTTTAAGAGGTCTACTAAATAATTCATTTCAATTGGCCTATTTACTGGCAAAGTCTCTCTCGTCCATCCATTGTATGGGGGGAAAACTGTTATCATTACAGATGGTTGTGCCATATGTCCAGGGAGTCAACTGAAAGTGGTTTGATTTTTATTGGAAATGAAATAGAATGGAACATCTGCACTATTCATAAGGTCACTTATAGTTCGGTCTCAGTAGAATCTCTTTTCAGAAAGAGTACAAATCTGCTGAGATCTTTAACACAAGCAAGTGGAAGTTAGTGGCTGATGAGTAGGGGACTGTACACAAAGAGAAAGATTTATTGCTTTTTGTTCTGTGTTTTGCCAGAAATATAGATGCCATTTTTTTCCCACAGAGATGTGTTCTCTTGATATCAAGACCATTTGCATTTAAAGCAAAAGAAAGAATTCTATTTCAGCAGAGGACCAAAGTCAATACACTTTTAATAGAATCTTGAAAAACTAAGCTGGAATATTCTGACTAAAAAGACTTCCTGCAGAAAGGATCATTAAATCAGGCAACAGCTCAGGATTAATGAGTTATGTCTAGTATTCAGTCAAACTTTAAACACTTTCATCATTGTCTAATCTCTCAGCAGGTTATAAATCCTCAAAATTTGAGAGTTACAATTCATGCCAAATCAATCCAATCTCAATTATATCCTGATAGTCCTTTCCAGTTACGTATGACATCTTTTGAAGTGCTGCTTCAATCTTCTCTGTTAGTAAAAGACACTTATTTCTAAGCCATTTTATTCCTTGTCAACAGTACGAGACTGTGGTGCGTACAAAAATATTTCTGTTATATGCCATTATGCTGTTTATTTTCATGTGTTGGATGTAAGCATTCCTTTCTACTTCCTTTCCACTTGCACAAGTTTGATAAAGTGAGCTTAAGCTTTTAAAAACAGAAATTATTAGTTATTAAAAAAAAAAAGGAAAGAAAAAACCCATCTCTTTCTTTATCTGTGAGCTTTGCTTATTTCCTGGCATATTATTTACTTCCTCTTAGTTGCGAAAACACCATTTACTGCAATAAGTCATTATTTTCAAGTTTGGGCACCAAGAAATAGGCACACCATTCATGACAAAGAGACCAGACTTTCAGGGGTACTTTGTCCTCACCAATTCTCCAAACTAAATCAATAGGAACTATTGAATATTCAACACTTCAAGAAATAGGAAGCACCTGTATACACCATGGGATTTAATTCTCATTAAATTAAATAGGTTTATAAAATTTAAACTTGTTTATTTTGGAGCATCACATATGTGTATATGTGCACTAGGTTTTCAAACATATTAAGCCTTGGAACGTCGCATCTGTGTTTACACACACTGGGCACTTCCACACATGCAGACATGTGTGCTTGCAGCAGCTCAAATAGAAGTGGCATAAATTTGAGCAGGGGCTTTTTGCCTCAGCACACGTGCCCAGACATGCACTTCGGTGTGGGGAAAATTGTGCCACTTGGGGTAAAATAACCTGGCCAAGCTCCTCCCAGATCTGCAGCCAGGGGGAGCTAGAGTTCAGAGCCAGCACCTGTGCTGGCCCCAGCAGTGTAAAAAGCTGCCCTAGCAAGTAGCTTAGGGCTACTTGCTCTCAGGAGCTTCTGGGGCCCGGCTAATTGGTATCTGGGGACACTACCCTTTGTGCCAGATGGACTGCTGAAGCAGCCCTGAGAGTTCCCAGTACCCTCTACCCATTGCAGCAGTCTGGCAGTGGGGGCTGCTGCCTGACTGTGACCTGCTGCCACCTGTGACAGCATGTGGTGCCAAGGCTCCATGCCTACCAGACCTGGATGGAGACTATATAGCCAGTAAAGGCATCTACACCTCTGGGCCAGCTGCCAGTGGGCTGTGGCTGCACAGTTGGCCTTTGTGCGGCACTGCTGCCATGTGTGCGACCGCCTGGCCATCTGGGCAGCTATTACCTGGAAGATGTTCTTAGTGTGGTAGCCTGCTTTGAACTGTCAAAGCATGTCCTCCTGGCCCC
>NW_005842066.1:158012-170972 GCF_000455745.1 Alligator sinensis | reverse complement strand
CCTCCAGCTGGGTCCTGGGTGCCAGCTCTGAGCAGGCTCCTCTGCCTGGGTCCTGCCACTCAGTTCACTAGCAGGAATTCTGGAGTTCCCAATTTAAAATCTGCAAAATCTCTGATAGAAAATTCCCAAAGCTGCACAGTTAAATACTCCAAAATCCATGTTCTTCCACAATTTAAACAAAAGACCACTAGACGTGTGTGTGTGTGTGTGTGTGTGTGTGTAAGTGTGTGTGTGTGCATGTATTATATATAGATATAGATAGATAGTATACCTGGATCTCCAGGTATCAAAATTTGACTCCATGCTGCAAATATGCAGCATGGGGAATGTTTTTTTTGTTCCCAGTGTGCCTCTCGCAACATCTCAAACTGGTTGGGGACATTGCATCCTGTTCCATGCCATGCAGCTGTGGAAGCAGAACGCCAGCAATGAAGAAAAGAAAAAAGAAAAAAGCCACACAAGAAAAAAAAAATGGAAGCAGTTCAAAAGCAAAAACAATTTGAAGGGGTGAGCAACAAAAAAGTTGCAGTCATCTGGTGGACAAAGAGACTCATTACACATCTTTGATTGCCTTCATGTTTGCATGCAACAAATCCATGGATGCGACACTTTAATTCCCAGAAAGCCAAACTAAACCATGTCTGACAAGTTGTAGTTTAATACACAAGAAAGGCTTTTAAAACATTGGGAAATCCCACTTGTGCAAATAGATATGCAGTTGCAGTGCATGAAAGGGCCAAAATCATGGCGTGTACATGAGCCCAGGGGTACTACATTTAAGTTCCTAAATATGGATATAGATGCCTAACTTCAGGCTCCTACATTTGAAAATGATGGCTATATTTTGACCTGCATCCTGATCATTTGCTATGTTTTCCTACTTGGTTATCTGCTTTCAAAGAAACATCCTAAGTTTTATTTATCAGGCTAGTTTGCTTCATGAATACAGGCAGAGATTTGTATTGAAATACCTTCAGGGCATTAGTATTGCCCTCTGATCAAATTAATATATATTCTAAAGGGAATAATAATATCTAAACTCTTTGCAAAGTGCCTGCACACTTTTTGCTCTGGCTGACATTATACTATATTACCGTTGTGCGGTATATTGTTCATTATCTCAGACAGCATCATAGAAAGTTAGGGCTGGAAGGGACCTCAGGAGGTCATCTAGTCCAACCATCTTCTCAAAGCAGGACTGTCCCAGACTAGATCACCCCAGCCAAAGCTTTGTCTAGCCAGGTTTTGAAAACCTCCAAGGATGGAGCTTCCACCACCTCTCCGGGTAACCTGTTCTAGTGTTTTACTACCCTCCTAGTGAGAAAATTCTTCCTAATATCTAACCTAAACTTCCCATCCAGCAACTTGAGACCACTGCTCCTTGTTCTGTCATCTGCCACCACTAAGAACAGTTTATCTTCATCCTCTTGTAACACCCCCCCTTCAGGTAGTTGAAGACTGCTATTAAGTCTCCTCTTATCTGGATGAAATAAGCCCAGTTCCCTCAGTATTTCCTCATAAGTCATGTCCCCCCCACACCAGTTCTGTTGGCCTCCACTGCACTCTCTCCAATTTGTCCACATCCTTTCTGTAGTGGGGGCCCCAAAACTGAACACAGTACTCCAGATGTGGCCTCACCAGTGCTGAATAGAGGGGAATAATCACTTCCCTTGACCTACTGGTAACACACCTACCAATGCAACCCAGTATGCTGTTAATTTTCTTGGCAACAAGGGCACACTGCTGGCTCATATTCAGTTTATTGTCCATTGTAACCTCCAGGTCCTTTTCTGCAGAGCTGTTGCCCAGCCAGTCAGTGCCCAGCCTGTACTGCTGCATGGGATTGTTCCATCCTAAGTGTAGGACTTTGCACTTATCCTTTTTGAACCTTGTGAGATTCCTTTTAGACCAATCCTCCAATTTGTCTAGGTCACTCTAAATCCTAGCCCTACCCTCCAGTGTATCTACTACTCCCCCCCACCTCCCCCGCCCAGCTTGGTGTCATTTGCAACAGCTAGACCATTTCTTGGTGTCATGATGCAGCAGCTAGACCATTTCTGATACCCAAGTTAGCAGGGTCACAGGTACTTAATGTATCTCAACACTGCATTACACTGTGTTTGTAGACATGCCCTCATTTCTGCCAATGTTTTCTGAGATTTTCTGTATTGTATATTTATTGCTGAAGTGCCACTGAGTCCAGGGGGTTTGGGATGGGATCAAGTCAAAGTCTATGTACCATTCTAGTCCCATTTAATTCTACAAATGAATAGATAATTGGATGCATTCGTAATGTTGTAATACTTGATGGTACTGTAACCTTTTATAGTAGAATATATGCTATTATTCATAGAAGTCAGACATATGCCTGCTTTTGTATCAGCTTACATAGAATCAGATAAATACAAACATGATAGTATATCGGTTGTTCAAACACGTATGTAATGGCCTTCACCCCTGTGGAAATAAACTACTAATGTTCTGGAAGAATAATGCTATCAAGGAGAATATATAGTAACTGGGAGACTTCAAATCAGTTTTCTTGAAGACTTTAAACATTGCTACATTGAAATATTAAGGTTGGGTATGTGGCAAAAGAAAAATCAAACATATAGTAATGATATTAAATTATTGTCAATACACATTCAATTTCAGCATCAGTCTCAAGGAGGCCAATTAACTTTCTTCAGGCTGCTGAGCAATTAGATTATTGGTCTTGCTGCATGTTGCTCCTTTGAATTCTTTTGGCACTGGTTTCTAAGGAACTGGGATAGCAAAACAATAGTATTACTTATTATAGGTCTATTGTATCAAACTGTTCACCAAGCCAGATTCTAACATCCTTGTTCATGCTTAAAAGTGCACAAGGCTGAAACAACATCATTACCACAGTTTCACTAACCTGCTTTCTCAGACATCAAAGTGCTCTGAATCAGAAATCATCTTGTTTTGTATCTATTTAAATCTTGTAAAGTTAGTTTTCAGCTTAGAGAATGTAATTTCCTTGACTAAAGGGGTTTTGTTGCAGTGACCCCATACTGTATACAGCTAGCTCACTTTTGTGTATATATTAGATAAGGCTATAATTTGCTGAACTTGGTAACATGTGGGATCCATTTTTTCCACCTAGTGCTTACATTATAACAAACATTGATTATCTGCATAGAGGTCAAGTGCACTAACCACTTAAGTGCACGGCATCTTTCAATTCCACTATTTGGTAATATTTGCATTCCACTTAATACCACATAACAATTTGAGCCAAAAGTGGTGAAGAAGCAGTAGCTGACAAAGGGCGGCTATAAGAAGCTTTGAGTATGGTGGGAAGTCAGTTTCAGGGCTTTTATTAAAAGGATTGAAAATAATGAGAACTAGTCAGTTTAGAGGCAGCTAATACCACAGCACTGACAACAGCTGGATTATTCTGTACTCAGGGAGTATAGGTTATATTAAGATCAGTTAAGTGCATACTCTGGGCAAGCATGCTCCCTTTTTTCTGTCTCAAACCTACTTAGAGTCCACTATAGCTTTATGGGTGCTAGTCGTCTAGAATTAGCTTTCAGTATATGCTACTAAAGCTGTGTAGAATGTCCAGCAAAAATCCAAAATAGCCTTTAAGTCAATATATAATGAGCAGCGCTAGCATGCTAGTTCATATGGCAAGTGAAAGGTTCCAATGGTTTTGAGATTGTTCATCCCCAAATAATAATCTCACACTAGTGTTTTGTCTTGTTAATGATTAAGAGCATATAAACATTGGCTACTGAATGCAAATCTTCAGCTAGTTAGTGTTCATTGTGATGGGAGTATTTGCTGGTGAGGAATTGCATTTTCCCCACAACTGATTTAAAGCACCTTCCCAGCTGCATGTTCTTCAGGCTTCCTGTGGAACACAATAATAGCAAATTCTAACCATTACACCACAGCACTGAGCACCTTTTCTGTGTAATGTTACATCCTGATGGTAAAGATACATTTAGGAAAATGGTTTCTTGCTCCTAAACTCCCATGCTGTGATGCAGCAATCCCTACTCTTTTGGGGGTTAACTAAAGGATTTGTTTAGTGATACAAGACCAGCTTGATGTATAAAGACTCTCTGGAATCTCGTTTAATTATGATGTGGGCAACTCAGCACTTCCATTAGTTATTACTGTTGTATGTTATTGACATAAAGTCTGTAGAACCCAACCAGGAATCAACATGCCATTGAAATAGACACTGTACACCTATCATATGTATTTGAATATAAGATGACCCCTCAATAACTAAATTCTATATATGGAAAATTAGAAAATCATTGTAATTGTTTCAGGTATAGAATTTAATTATTGGAGGTTTGCCTTGAATTTTTCCCTCTTCCACTGCCAAATCAGGGAAAATAAATTTGGGGAATCAGGTAGCCCTCTGCTGCACCCCATCTTCCTCCTGCAGCCCTGTCTGCCCTTCCTTACTGCCAGACCCTGCTCTCCCTGAACATGTGGAATGATATCAATGGGAATGGCAGGTGCTCAGTACCATTGAATATTAGACCTTAATTATTTACAGGATCAGATCCATAATTTTTAGTCTGTGAATAGTTCTCTAGCTCTATGACATCTCTAGCTCAGTTTTATAAAATAAATGTAATCAATTTCACAGTTCCCCTTTTAGAGAAAATTGAACTCGAATGCATTTGCCAGAAAAAGCATAATTTGAAGAGTTCAAATCAGATGACAAAGATAAGGAAGTGTTCCTGAGGATGTATTCCAAGGCTGGGATTGCTGCCAAGCCAGAGGTACCCAGCTTGCTACGTGCTGGTGCAGGGGGAGCCCGTGATCATGACCCCGGGCTCCTCCTGTACTGGCAATGTAGCCCAATTGGATCTGATCCCACAATTGTGTCTCTTGCTATGCACATATAGCGTGGCAGGAAGTACAGTTGCTGGGAATGTGGATCAGATACCATTGCATCTTAGACTGAACCTTTGCCATGAACCACACTGATGTCTTGAAAAGGTGGGTGTTGGAAAGAATGTTTGTTATCATAGATGACTAATGTTGCTATTACATGGTTTATTTTATATTTCTACCTCACACAATGTGAAATATTTTAATTTTACATTCATTAATTGAGAAAATCCCAACAGAATCCTAATCTGAGTTAATGCACAAGCAAATTTGTGATAATATACCTGAAGCTGGGAAAGCCCCAAATACACTGTAGAAAGCACAACTTATCTTTTTTTTATAGTGGTATGAATGCTAAATCAGATAGAATAAAAGGAAGTGTCCTAGTGACTGCCCATGTCTAATTAGGTCCCTTAAAGGGGCTTGATTTTCGAAAACTGCTGAATAGCTCTTTTTGGAAAAAAGTTTTCCATGAGAAGTATAACGATTTTGAGATACCCAAGAAGCTCATGCATTTATTTTACAAGCTGGAAGATCACACAACTCTCAAGTGTGTAGGGCCAATTACATGAAGCTATCTAAACCAGCCATTGTGATAAAAGGTACAAGCTAAGGTGACAAAAATAAGTACAAAAATGTATGTGATGCTATATAAAAGGAGGTAGATGGCTAACGGTTGTAGTGTCTGATGGGACATTTGTTGATGACAAAGTCAACGGAAGAACATTGTGCATTTCTTTTAGTAAACAAAAAATGTTTATATTCATTATAGTGTTTACATAGAAATGAACCCATGTCCATCTGCGATTATCAGTTTATTTACTTCATCACTGTTATACCATAAAATCTGATTGTGTGGAAATGATGAGCCTTGTGGAAAAGTGTCTGAGTTTAGTGATGAACTGCTGTAATTATCATCAGAAAGTAGGTGACAGACAGTTTCTCAAGATAATGCACAAGTCAGGCCCAAGACTGCTGCAATCATTGGGGCACCTTAGATGCTGTAACAATCCTCCTAGGTTAGTTGAGCTGCTTTGCATCATTGGTGATTCTTTGGGCACAGTGACCTGGCAGTGCCCACCTCCTCTCTGGGTATGGATGGCAGTTGGCTCATAGGGAGCTCATCTTCCCTTTGACAGGTGTTATTTTTAGTTCTGCTGGGTGACCATATACCCTCCTCACCCAGATTAGCCCAGGTGAGGGCACTGGTTTAGTTGCCAACCACTCCCATGGAACAGGTTTACGTGGTACCAGATAGCAGACTGAGAGGCCTGGCCTGACAAGAAATGAAGAAAGCAGGTGAAATAATAATACCACTTTACTGTTTTTCTGTTCAGTCTTCTCATTTGATGTTTTGTCCTGTTTTAGAGAAAGGAGTGACCTGTAATGGGAGAAGAACTGGGCAGCTATTCGTTGGCTCTTTTATAGTGTGTAGAGAAGAATGAAGTATTTTTGACAAAACTGGTTATAGATTATTTGTGTGTGGACTAGAAATTTGGGTCCTATTTAATTTTATACTCTGGTGCCAAGAGAACTACTAAAGTTACATTAATACAAAAGTAAAAAAGACTGAAAGTTGAACACTTTTGTGGAAAAGGCATGGGACTCTTCAGCCTGGAGAAGCGAAGGCTCAGGGGTGACTTGGTGACAGCTTATTAAACTGCACAGTTTAATTTTGGTCCCAATTTCTGCAGCTGTTATAAAATGAGGGCAGGTCTAGGTCTATAGTTCCAAATGTTAAGAAAATAAGAGCAGAGTTCTGCTGTTTGCGATTACTGCTACTGCCTATGCAGATCAAGAGCTGGAACTTACAAGGGGTTTCCAAGGGACTGTGGTCTTCATCCATAAAGCTCTCAAGTCCATGATTAACTTTAAGCATATGAGTAGACCCATCTGACTTTAAGTAGGATTACTCAAAAGCTTAGAATTAACCACATGCTTAATGTTAGTGTTGGCCAAGGTTGAGAATTAATGCTCACAGAGCTGATCTCTAATTGTAGAGCTCCAGCTGTCTTTACATAGGAGAAGTTAGTGAGGCCCGCGTTTTCCCTACTGAGAAAAGTGAGGAAGACCTTCAGTGACCTTCATTGCAAGATTGTAAAAAGAATATTCCACTTTTTATATTGGGCCTTGTTTTGTTATCTTAGAGAAAACTTCTGCTGCCTTGAAAAATTATCATTGACAGCTCATTGCCTTATGATCTATGTACTTAATAATATAATACAAGGCTCTTTAAGTTTCTTCATGGACCATTGGTCTTAATGGAGGTCATGCATATACTGTTATAGTGCAGCTGATTATATTAAAGATTATCATAATAACGGTAAGAAAAAAAGAACAGGGAATTTTTAAAAACTTGTAGGAGTACATGACCTTTTGGTAGTTAAAGGTGAGAAAATCTGGTTTTCCTGTTTTACATAAGTGATGTGGTCTATACTGACACCATAGAAAAAGTTAGAGAGAAGGGATTCATTTATATCCATCCCTGAAATTTACTCTCTACTTGATTCCCACCTTCTGGAGAGAGTGAGTGTCCTTAAATCACAGTGATTTCAACAGAATCTCATGGCATCTGACCCTGTTAGGGATATGCCTCAGTACCATCCTAGATTAATTTCTGTAAACCCAAGGATGTTCATATCAAGGTGGGTAAATGTTTCATAGTTGGTAGGGTCGGAAGGGACCTGAGCAGATCAAGTCCGAGCCCCTGCCATGGCAGGAAAAAGTACTGGGGTCAAATGACCCCAACAAGGTGTTCATCTAACCTTCTCTTAAAGACCCCCAGGGTAGGAGCCAGCACCACTTCTCTTGGAAGTTGGTTCCAGGTCCTAGCCACCCTGACTGTGAAGTAATGCCTCCTGATGTCTAGTCTGAATCTACCCTCTCCCAGCTTGTGACCGTTATTTCTAGTCACTCCTGGTAGTGCTCGGGGGAACAGGGACTCCCCCAATGCCTGCTGGTCCCCTCTGACTAGTTTGTAACAGGCCACTAGATCCCCTCTCAGCCTTCTCTTGTGGAGGCTGAACAGGTTCAGGTCCTGTAGCCTCTCCTTGTAGGGCCTGCCCTGCTGCCCCCTGATCATGCGGGTGGCCCTCTTCTGAACTCTCTCAATGCTGTCCACATCCCTCCTGAAGTGCGGCGCCCAGAACTGGACACAGTACTCCAACTGCGGCCTGACCAGTGCCACATAGAGGGGGAGGATCACCTCCTTGGACCTGCTTGAGATGCATCTGTGGATGAATGACAAGGTGTGCTTGGCCTTCCTAACCGCATCCCCACACTGTTGGCCCATGTTCATTTTGGCATCAATAATGACTTCAAGCTCCTTTTCTGCTTCTGCACTGACAAGAAGGGAGTTCCCCAGCGTGTAGGTATGCTGCTGGTTCTTCCTCCCCAGGTGCAGCACCTTGCACTTGTCAGTGTTGAAACCCATCCTGTTCTCATCTGCCCGTACCTGTAACCTGTCTAGGTCCAATTGCAGCATATTCCTCCCTTCTACCATGCCCACATCCCCCCCACATCTTAGTGTCGTCAGCAAATTTGAACAGGGTGCTTTTTACCCCTTGGTCCAAGTCACTGATGAAGATGTTGAACAGCGCGGGTCCGAGGCCCGAGCCCTGGGGGACCCCACTACCCACATCCCTCCAGGTCGAAAATGACCCATCCACCACCACCCTCTGGGTGTGGCCCTCCAGCCAGTTAGCAACCCCTTTGACTGTGCAGGTGTCGATGCCACAGTCCCCTAGTTTTTTAATGAGAATGGGGTGAGAGACAGTGTTGAAGGCCTTCCTGATGTCCAGAAAGACTGCTACCCCTGCGTCTAAGGGTTTTGTGGCCTGGTCATAGAAGGCCACCAGGTTGGTCTGACAGGACCTGCCTCTAATGAACCCATGTTGGTTGCCCCTAAGCATAACCTATGCATCTATGTTAATGATCTTTTTTAATGGAAAATGTATCTGAGTTCAATTTTCTCTAAAAGGAGAACTGTGCAATTGATTACATTTATTTTGTAAAACTGAGCAAGAGATGTTATAGAGCTATAGAATTATTCTCAGGCTGGAAATTATGGGCCTGTCCTGTAAATAATTGAGGTCTAAAATTCAATGGTGCTGAGCACCTGCCATTCCCACTGATTTAAGTTGGAGTTGAGTATTCAGCAGTTTTGAAATCTAGGTCCTCACTTGACTACCAGGCTTCATGATTTTGCTTTAAGTTCTCTACCACTTATTCTTTACCACTTATTCCCATTTACTCTCTTGATACAGTCCCAGACTCCTTTCCAGTTCCACTATATCACCCACATCTCTACTCCTAATATCCCTTTGCCTCTTGAACTCTAACCATCATACCTCTAGTACTGAATGGTAAACATTTGTGTAGGTAATTTGTTTTCTGTTCAGAAATAGTTGGCGCTCCCAAATTATTTGCTGTATTTGGATTCTATTTCTCAAAACTAGTCCTTCCCAACAGAGATTGACTGTAGTCTCATGCTTATAGCTCTTTCTCAGATTTATGTCAAGAATAGGGCTTGAACTCATAGTACCTGCATGGAGCTCAGGTTCAGGAATTTGAGCATGGCAGCTTTGAAATACTTAATTCATCTTAACAAGACTGATTGGAAACCACTTATTTAGTCTTTCTGCACACATGTGCATATCAGGCTGTTGGCCTAAGCGGTATTGTATTCAATGCTACTTCCATAAAGGGGCTGCAGGTACCATTAGCTCAGCAAGGGCAATGTCAAATATTAAAAACAACCAAGATCAAGATGATTAGAGCTATGTTCTGAGTCTCAAATACATACCCAGAGGTTGGTGAAATCTGCCAATTCTATGAACTGATGTTGTGGTTTTCCCCCCCACCAAAAGCATAACAAAGGATTACTGACCAGGGTAGGCACCTGGGGCCACTGTTGCAGCTGGTCCAGTCCCTGGCCCCCAGCATATAGACCCTGGTTATTACAACTCTTTTTTTCTCCTGGGGGGCATTATATCTAGAACCCCTCAGCTAGATGCCCACAAACTGAGGTTGTTAACCGTACCCCATACCTCATGAGGTACAGAAAATTTCAAGAAAATCTGAGTCAACGTGAACATTTGAAATAATTTAAATGGCCATGAGATATCAGGTATAAAGAACATCAAAACAAAACACATTGGCTTTTCCTTGGGTTTAGATGTAGAATTTTGACATTTTGTATCATAATTAATTTAGTCATGAAAATGGAAGCAGTACAGAAATTAAGTGCTGATTCATTACAACTAGTATAGTCCTTTTTTTCTTTTTGGAGTTTCTGATGTACCATTTGGTCACTAATGATCCTGAAAAAAAAGAACTGGTTTGATATAACTGCTTCACTATAAAATTTCAATGGTTATGTCTAGACATACCGATTATATTTTACCATACCTCTTAGCTGAAGTTAAGGGCTTGTTTACCCAGGGAAGTTTACTGGAATAATTATACCACTGTAGATATACCAGTATTCCTTGCTATGTGGACTTTTTTCTGTATGGAGAAACAGTCCAGAATAGCTAGTGAAGGTTATACTTTCTCCTGTGCTAAGAGTGTTTTCATAATCCAGTTTGAAAGTGGACCGTGCTAAACTCCAAGAAGGTACTTATTACCAAATAATTTTATCTGTTTGGGGGGTTAGTTCAGAACAGCAAGAGTGCTTTAAATTAGCGCCCTACCATATGTCATAGCAGTTCTCTTATGTGATCAAGCCTTTTATTGTGGAATGAAACACTTCACATAAAGAAGAGTTACATGGACATAATTATGCAAGTACATTTCCTGGGGTAGGAAAGCCAAAAGAGCCCTATCCCACAATCAGCTTCATAATCAAGGCTTTTAATGTCACTGTGCACAGTGGATATTACTGCAGGATAGAGGCCTTAATTATTATAATTACTTTGTTTTTTTCTTGATTCAGTATGTCTTTTAATTCAAAATCTTGAAGCCTTTTTCTCTTAAAGTGCAACCTTTCTAAATTCCTAAACCAAGGAGATGTCAACTTGAGGAAGTACAGAGAAAATACATCAAAACTGAACTGGGGCTTAAAAGATCTCTGTGCAAATGTTAACAGTATTTATTAAGTATATAGTTTGGCTAAGTAAATGCTAAATGTGTTAAGTATGTAGCTTGGCTAAACAACAAATGGGACAGAGTATCTGGGCCTCCATCATTAAATTATAGTCCATGACAAAAAGGAAAGAGAAACACACTGTTCAGCAAGGTTTACCAACGGGATTGACTGAGGCTGGCTGGAGGCAACCAAACAGCTCTGAGCTTTGTCATTAAGTCTTTGAAGGAGAATCTATTAATCATTGTTAAAAGTTTTCTCTTTACGTAGACCAGCTCCTTGAAGGTGGGGACTGATTCCCCCACCATTCTTTGTTTGTAGAAATCTAAAGAAAACAGTTTTAGAAAATGTAGATCACAGCATGGGTAAGAAATAGACAAGGGAGGCCTCTGACCTTAGCAGGAAGTTCAAGTGAAACAGCTTGTGATAATGAGAGGTGAACCCAAAACGTGAGGTGGGGCAGGGAGGAGGAGGGGGATATTGCTTTCACCTTTCTTTTATTTCTCTATGGTTAAAGCAAGAGGCCTTCTGTATTTCGGTGTGTGATGTTTCACTATATTTCTTTCCTTTAAAATCTGTTTTCTTTGGAATCAGTTTTGTAGATCTTGATGTTTTGTTAAATTTGTTATTGTAATTTATAGTAAAAGTCTCAAAAGAGATGATGACTACTAATGAAAAGTGTTGCTGGGTAAAGCAGTTGTTGAGCAGACCATCTCTGGGGGAATAGATCAGATGATTTGTATCTAGAGGGAAACACAAAGATGTTTAACTACTGAACAGAGGGTGAAAAACTTGTCCAAATATAAAAAGTTATCCTGACAGTGAGTTGCTTTCGGTTATAAGATAATAATGTTACAAGCTATTTGAAGGCAGTTTGTTTTACTACCTGTCCTTACAGATCCTAGTACATGGAGAACCAAAGGTGATGCTCTGTAATATAAATGGTAAGTGACAACTGTGAATAATGTAAGAGCTGTATGCATTGAATTTATAAATATTATTTATATATCTATGATCCTTGTAGCTATTGTATTATCTTTTAAAGGTAATTAATGAGTTAAATCTGGGTCTGTGCTAGTATTGAGCTGCAAAAACCTAAATCTACTGGATGTAGGCAGCTCCAGTGGTCCATACTCAAATGCAAATGAAAGTGCAGTTCCTTTGAAACCTACTTCTATGATTGGAGAAATGGGATCTGAATGGTGTCAGAGGATAAAGGGCAGAAGGAAAGTGCCCAGGTTGATGTCTCCAGGGGATTTTAAGGTGTAAACATACAACAAAAAGATTTGAACATAGTTAGAATGATGATATTGAGCTGAGCCAAAGGAGAGAGTATCTGCATATTTACAGGCATCACATGGATTCTGAAGAACCAGGAAGAAAGTACTAAAGTCAGACATCCTTAAACTGGCATGAAACAGCAGCATTTGGGTGGCACAGTATGCAGTTAGGCTTTTGTTGTTTTAATCCTCTCTACTTTGTCTATGTTCCTGTGGATAAATCAATACTACTAGTTTTGCAGAGGCAATCCCAGCTCTACATTTTTTAAACACTCAAATTCCAATTTTGCAATACAATCAAGCTCCTGGAGTGAAGTCTGTAGTGAGGTCTAACCCCAATGAGGATTTAGTAGCATAATCTGGCTCAGTGCTTCCCAAATGTTTCCTCAGCATGACTCCTTTTATGACCTCATTTCCTTACCATGGCCCCGTTTCCTCAGCATGGCCTCTCACTTCCAAGCCACAGCCTCCCACCTCCTCCAGGTGCCCCTCACTCCCCACCTACAGCCAGCCCCCACGCCCTGCCAGTGTCCCTTACTCCCCACCCATAGCCCTCCACCTCTGCAACCCTTGCTGGTGCCCTACACTCACAACCTGCAGCCCTGCTGGTGGGGGCCCCTATCTGCCAGGGCTATGGGACCAGGGCCAGGGTCTGCTGCCCATGGGAGGCAGCAGCTGCTGTGGCTGGAGCAGAGCAAGGAGTCTGGC